>NW_025336455.1:1400751-1414650 GCF_004798865.1 Varanus komodoensis
GGCCTCCTGGC
Source organism: Varanus komodoensis (assembly GCF_004798865.1). Lineage (NCBI taxonomy): Eukaryota > Metazoa > Chordata > Lepidosauria > Squamata > Varanidae > Varanus > Varanus komodoensis. The sequence continues at coordinate 1,400,763 of NW_025336455.1, forward strand.
CCCTTCCAACTCTGCTGTTCCGTTTCTGCGATCTTGCTGACGGGGGACCCCAGCATTCCCCCGCCTCCCTCTGGCCCCGGGGCCCCTCTGAATGGTTGCTGCGGGGGGGGGGGGCGGCTACAAAGGTAGATTTGGGGAGAGGCAGGGAGCGTGGCAAGACAGCACCTCAGGGCAGGAGTAGAAGTCACCTGGCACCATCTTGGATGGTGCCTAAATTTAAATCGCTGCCTTGCCAAAATTTCACAGTCACATCTCACCATTTCGCCGGCCTTGGAGCGGGCACAATTCGCGCTCCGGCGGCGCTTTCCTCCCCCAGCTCTTGGCGCTGCTCTCGCTCCCCTTTGGAAAAGGGCTGCGCCAGAGCTGCCCCGCAGTCTCATCTTTCCAGCAGCTCACGCAGGCCGAGAGGGGCTGAGCGGCGGCGGCGGCGCCCTGCAGTCCCCGCTGCGCATGGCGCGGACCGAGCGCCTCCGGGCCCCGGGGCCGGGCCCGGCGCAGCATGGCCCGACACAGGCCGCGTGCTGTCCCGGGCGGCCCGCGCAAAGCGATCCTCACGCGCACGCCCTGCCCCTTCGCGTTGCACGCCGAGATCGGCGCGCTGCAGCGCAGAGCAGCCGCCTCGCGCGCGCAGCCGTTCCCGGAGCGCACGTGAGGATCCCCCCTCCGTGCATTCGCAGCGCCACGCGCTGCAAAGGGAAGGGGGCAGGTGGCAAAGCCCACACCGGGAGAGGGGGCAAAGGGGCGGGAGGCCTGGCAAGAGGCGTGCGCGCAGCAGGAGGGCGCGGAGGAGGGAGCAACGTTCAGGGCGATGGCGCAGGAGCGCGGCTCTCCTGGGACCCGGGCCTCCCCAGAGACTCCTGCGCGCCGCGACGGCGAGGTGGCGCCTGGGCCACGAAGGCCTCTGCCGGGGAAGCCTCGATGGCAGCCGCCACGAGGATAACCGGCTCCAGTTGGGAAAGACCCTTTCGCCTGGAGCCTCGGCAGTTACCCCGAAAGATCACCCTGCCCCGGACCCAGGGGAGTGGTCTCCGCCGCCAGCTACAAAATCACAGCCCATGTACCGGCACTCTATAACCTGCTAGTCACGCACACCAGTCAAGAGTGTGAAGTTTCCAGATGATGCTGGCACAAGAGCGCTCTGATGACTTTACGCATGACATACGGTTCTAAACCGATCAGAGATACCGGCAAGACTAGAATGGAAAACATTCCTGATGGCTTTGTTGACATGTCAGTTAAGTAGACCTCTTTGCAGTTTGGATCCTGTTTTAACATGCAAATGCGCCTGATGGAGGAACCATCCAGGAAATCTGGTCTGACAGCCAGGGGCTCGCCTCTGTGGGGCTAGATGATTAAAGGGGTCCATTCAGAAGCAGATGGGCACCTTTGTCTCAGTTTCCTGCAGCTGATGAGAACACGGTATTTCCTCCCTGATCAGGTCAGCCTCCAGCAGCTTCTCAATCCAGTTAAGAATTCCTGATTCTGAAAGTAACAGCAGCACCAAACAGTGACCTGGCTTGGAACTGGGACGCCTTCTGAGAAAGGGGTGCAGGTCTGATTTTGTAACACAGAGGCACATATAAGCAACCCTTTCCTGCCAGGATTCATCTGACTTTTCCGAACACCTCCTCCTCAGGGAAGCGCTTCTGCTGCGGCGCAAATGGTGAGCAAAGGCATGTGGGCAGCTCAGCATGGTTGGTGGCATCCGGATGAAGCCAGAAGTTCCCTTGCCTGTTCTCTTGCCAGTGAGTCGATCAAGGCTGCCTTTTTCTGACTCTCCATGGTATACAAGAGTATCTAACCACATAGCAATATGTCAGATTTGATTGAAAGACACAGTTTAGAAACAACAACCAAACATTCCCCATCTGCTTCATTCAAAGAAAAAAATCATATTTGCATTTTACATTTTACTACAATAAGCTGGTTTGCACTTTGGGGGAAATGCTCCTTGAAGGTTAAATCCAGCCCAGAGTTTATCGCAAAATCAATCGAATCACATACATGATGCCTCCCTCTCCTCTCCTCGCCAGGAAAGAGGACAGAAAATACCATGCAGGGCTCTCGTGCAAGGCCTTGGTGCCGGATGCTATGTTTAACCGAGATTTTGTTTTAAACTGTATTAAACTGATATGCATTAGTTTCACACAGCTGCCAGTTCTTTCGCTTTTTGGTGGAAAGACGGGGTATCAAATAAATGAAGACACACCATGCCCTGGGCTGCCACATTTCCCAGCCCACCTGGCCCACAGCAGTAGCAGCATCCGAGGGCCAGGAGCAGACAGATAAATGCACCCCCCCCACCCCAGCTCTGGAGAGGCAAGGGAGCTAGCTGGGGGGGGGGGGGGTCAGCAGGGGTGGGGGAGGATGGGGGAAGTGGGCTTTATTTCTTTGGTGGCCAAGTGGGCTTCATTTCTTTGTCAGCTTGGATTAAAATCAGAAGGGGAGAATATCTTTACCAGGCAAGCATTCGAAACGGCAAAGAGTCATGTTGCTGAGTCAGGAAACAGAAGCTTCTGGGGCATCACTATTTTTATGTATTAAATTTGTATCAGACTCTTCCACAGAGACACTGCTGCATGTGGCCGAAGCAAATGAAATCAGGGTTCAAATAAACCTCTTGGAAACAAATGCATACACAAACAGATCAGCAGAGCAATTTGAAAACACAGGAAGGAAAAGAAATCGGTGTCCACGGGCTGACTCAAGAACGAGCCGCCGACAGGCCCGGGGCTGCCCAGGGAGAAACCGGGAGCCGCAGTGGTACAAGACAGTCAGCTTGCCTCGGCACAGACTGAGATGTTTGGTGGGTTTTGCGGGAAACCCTTCTGCTTCCTGAGACCAGCTCCTAACCAGCTGGCACCCAGAGCGGAGGGGTGGTGGGCTTGAGCAATCCAGGTGTTTAAGGTGTGACACTCACTGGGTGACCTCGGGCCGGTCGCTGACTCTCAGCCTGTCCCACCTCACAGGCTGGTTGTGAGAGGCACTGCAGGTGTGGCGTCGTGGTGAAGAGTTTGGGTCTGGGACTCGGGAGAGCTGGGTTGCGGCTCCCACTCGGCCACGGGGCTCACCGGGTCTAGTCCCAGGCTTCTGGTCCCCACTCAGGTTATGAAGCTCACTGTGTGGAGTTGGGCCAGTCACAGACTCTCGGCCTGACCTACCTTGCAGGGGGGTTGTGAAGATCCCAGGGAGGGGAGGAGGTTCATGTAAGCTGCTTCAAGTGTAAGAACAAACAGAACAGCAGGCACAAAATGGAGCAACGCACAGAAAGCGCAGAAGTCTCCCGCAAGGCCCCGCGGTTTCTGCCTGGGCTCAGCCGCCCGCTTTGCTGAACGGCACCCACACGCCGCCCCTTCCTGTCGCACGCCTTCCATTCTCCTGGCGGTCTGGACAGGAAGATGGAGACGAGGGTGGCAGATGCAGGGGGATGCTGCAAGAGCAGGATCATGCATCTTTAACGGCCTCCCACGGCAGGCCAGGCCGCTGCATTTGTGATGCCCGGCCGAGCCCGGCGCGGGGGAGGCGAGCGGCGCGGCGGCCGTCACATGGCTCCTCACCTGAGCAGGAGCAGCTGGGATGAATATTTCATGGCTGCCCCGTGGGTTTTGGCAGCCGGCAGCCTGTTTACTGTGGCAGCTTTCAGAGCTGGCCTGCTGCCACCAGTCCGACGCCACCGCCGTGCGAGCCACTGCCGCTTGCCTGGGAAGCCGGCCACGGCGGGGGCCGGAAGATGGACGTGGGGCACGTGGCTGGGCGCGGCTGCCTCCTTGGGCGGGGGGGGGCACAGGAAAAGGGTGGCACACGGAATGGCACAGCCTGAGAGGAGAAAGGCAGCTGGAGGCACGAGGCTTGGAGGGAGAAGGGGCCTAGGACTCACTTTGCCCCAGGATGCGTTGGATGGCGCGCTTTTAACCCTGCAAAGAGGAGTGCAGGGCTGCTAGCGGCACCACGACCCCGTGAGGAGAGGCACCTGACGTCTCCGTCCCGGGCGGCCCCGCGAGGAAATGGAGCCAACAGAGCTTCGTCCCGGTCGCACCCTGGCCATGTGCCCCGCAGGCTTCGGGGCTGAGGCGAGGCGGGGACTCATGCGGCCTGGGCTCACAGCGCCATTGCTAAGGCACTGTACCGTCCCTGCTTTTTCCAGCCCCACCTGGAAAGGAATCTGCCTCAGTTTCACGTGATTAATCTGGCAGTTAAACTTTGCAACCCGGTTCATTGGTTTTAATGGCTGTGTCGAGGTTTCGTATCCGGTTAAAAGGGTTTATTTGTGTTCTGAAGAAGTCGGCTGCACTACTGCAGCGGGGCTGCTTCGGGGAACCTGGTGTCCTGGATGGGGCAACATGACGCTGCCCTAGATTGGCGGGACGGCAAGCTGCACTGCAGAGGCGAAAGGTTCCCACGCCGCGACTCACAGTTTTGAGGGAGCTGCGACAGGGCGGCAGCCGGCCCCCTCCCCGCCTTTTCCGTCTCTTTTATGCCGGACCAGGAATAGCTCTGTTCCAAATCCCTGCACATAAATTCCTGCTTGGGCACCAAAGAATTGACCACAGAGAGGCATGGACTGGCAATAAGTTGATTATTATTGTCTGGGTTTCTGTTCCACCTTTTCTCCTGCCAGGCAGCCAAGGTGGCTCCCATGGGCCTCTTCCTGCTCCCCACTTTGCCCTCACAACCCCCCTGCGAGGTAGGCTGGGCTGACAGTCTGTGAGTGGCCCAAGGTGAGTGGGGAACAGAACCTGGATCTCCCAGGTCCTGAGCCCCCAGATGCTGCACTGGCTGCTTGTGATATGCCTATTTGTGCTCTTGAACAGATGAAAAATATGCCTGTACTGGTTTCTCTTAAGGTACTTTTATCCGACTCCTCAACCAAAAAGTCTCCCAGAGTGGCTTAAATATAAGCAGCCAAACAAGACAGTCCCAGCAGAAAAAGACACGGCACACGAGGAAGAAGGGATGTGGAGGGAAGAGGAAAAATCAAATCTTTCATCAGAGTGGGTGGAATGCTCCTGCTTTCCTCTTCGGTGCAGCCCCAGGCTGGAGGGCTGGAGTCCCAAATCTTTTACTGAGCTCTGGATCATCTGATCTGCCACCTTGCTGTCCGGGGCACATGCTGAAGGAAAGGTACGGGGCACTGGTGGTCTCCGCTGAGCCTGAGTCCCCAGGCTTGCTGGCTCTTGCCCCACAAATCTCTCCCTCCTGCTTGCTCCCCCTGCCTGAAGCTGTTCCGAAATCAAGCACCGTGGCTACGCACCCCTTCCACAAGCAGGGTGTCCTTGGGAAATGGGCTCCTTCCCTGACTTCGCATTACCACAGGCACCGCTCTGCATTTCGGCCCCTTCCCCGATGGGCCCAACCCCTGGGCCCCCCGCCCCCCCACCCCACTCTCGCTTCCCGGGCAGCTGCTGGCGGAGCTGTGGCAGGAAGCGGGCGCTTGGCGGAGAGGCCCCCGTGAACGCGGCGTGGCGGCCCCTTCGAGGCAGCCCGTGTGCCGGGGCACCAGCTCCCCGTGCCAGGGAAGTGCCCCCCTGCGCCGCTCCTCGCGCCTCGCCGTGGCTGAGCTGATCCCCGTGCCGGTGTTAAGTTCAGGAGAGGCTGTGGGGAGGAGGGCCGGGGCACGCCAGTCCTGTGGCTGGACCCACTCCGGGGCCCAGGGGAGCGCCAAGCACCCACAGGTGCCTGTTCTGGCACAAGCCCCGCTAGGCATTCCGGAGCCTCTTTCTCCTGGCCCCACGTCCACGGACACGACGCGCTTTGGTCCCATTCAGCCAGTCCTGCCTAGCTTGCATTTCTGTCCCAGGCAATTGCCAAGGCCGTCGGGGTGGGGTGGGGTGGGGTGGGGTTGCAACACGGTCAAACGCAGAGGAAGGCCTTTCGCAGTCCAAAATGTTAAGCCATTTGAAAAAAAGTTCAAACCTAACTAATGACAGGACCACCACCACCGGACACAAATTTCAGAAGCTTCATTAGCTGCCTGGGAGTTAAGAAAAGTCCTGTTCTATGGGACTGAAGGGATGATTGTGTCGTTGCCAGGTGGCCTCACTGGGGAGAATATTCCACACCCGTGGGGGCTACCACCAAGGAGACCCCCTCACGTATCGCCATCCTCCAGGCGTCTCCTGGAGGAGGGGGTTAGGGGCAGAGCCTCAGAGGCCGATCCCAGTGTGTGGGTAGCTTTGTGCCAGGCGAGGCGCTCGATCGGGTTTCATGCATTAATAATAATTCATTAACTGCTCCTTCTCCAGCTATCCAGTTAATCAATGTGCGATCAGCCCACCTCACACGGAATGGATTCCTCTTGATAGTTACCCACGGAATCAATGCATCCATTTCCTTCCCCGGAGGCCTGCCCGAGATCACTCAATGGGGAGTTGCACAGCCTAGAAAATGGGGGTGGGGGTGGTTGTGTGTGTGCGTGTGTGTGGGGTGGGGTGGGGCACACTTGTTTCTGCAAAGTGGAGCTGTCCATCTCCACCACAGGGGCATTTGGTATCGGAGAGCTATGGGGCCATCCCTGTGCCGCTCTCTGCTGACAGTGAAGGAGGAGGCGGACGAAGAGCACAGCCCCACATTCCGGTGGAGTGGCGCACCCGCCTTCCGTGCTGTGGGCCACGGGGAGCCATGCACGGTGCCCTGGGGGACCGCGGGCCTCCTGTCCTTGCGCACCAGGTCGGAAGGATGCCTCTTCGGAAGTGCACAGCAGACGATGCCCTGTGTGGTGATGCCAGGCAGAGTGGAGAAATGGCGCTTTCAGGTGGGCAAGAGGAGGCGAGTGAGAGCCCTGGAGAGTGGATTCAGCAGCCTTTATTTGATCGCAAATAGGTGGCTGCAGAGAGTAATCGGGAGTCCGGCGACCCACTCCCTCATACAGAGACAGGGAATTTGGCACACCAAGTGCTGCTGGACACTTATTTTGGTGCCCCCCTCACAGTGCCCGACCCCTCCCACTTAAAAATGGCCATGTTTCCTTATCAGACCAATCTCTCTCTCTCTCTGTTTAAAGGGCAGCCATTGCAATAAAATGACCAGTAGGTAACAGCCGTAGATTGCGAGCCGCCCAGAGGAGCTGTGGCACATTTGGGTGGCATACAAATGTTTTAAATAAATAAATAAAACAATACAATTAAATACACAAGGTAAAATAACATATAAATAATCAACAATGAAACTTAATAAATTAAACCGATGTAAAAATAATCTAAGTGGTGCCATAAGTGCACTGGAAAAGAGAAGTTTTTGTCAGGTGCCTAAAGCTCAGCAAGGTAGGCACCTGATGAGTCTCTCATGGTGACAGATTCCCTATTTGGGGCCACCACAGAAAGGCCCTGCTCTTTGCAACCCTTTGACCTCCTTAGGGGAAGGATCTTGTAGGAAGGCCCCATCGATGCCCTTAGACGACAGGCAGGAAGCGAGTAAGGCGCTTCCTAGAGTAATGCGGCCCCAAGCTGTTTAGGGCTTTAAATGTCTTAGACGAGACCTTGAATTCAGCCCCGACAGAACAAGCAGCCAGTGCAGCTGATGAAGGAGAGGTGTAAGACGTGTATTTGAACGCGCCCCCCTCAGCAATCGCACTGCCCTGTTCTGGACCATTTGAAGACTCCGGGCTGTCTTCAAGGGATGCCCCGCGTATGGTGCCTTGCAGTAGTCCAGCCTGGAGGTTACCGCTGCATGAATGACCGAGGCGAGGCCACCCTCGTCCAAGCAGGAGCGCAGGAGGTAAATCAGCCAGAGCCGATAAAATGTGCTTCTGCAACCGAGCCCACCAGGGATTGCTTGGGGGCTGGGAGCACCCCCAGACTACAAATGAGGCTCAGCCTCCACCTCCACCACCTTTGGGGAATGCCGCTTGGTGGCCATGGCAATTTCTCGCCCCCTTCCCCAGTGCTGGGACCCCCCCCCACCCCATGGCTGGGGGTGACCTGGCATGGGCTGGAGGGCAGGAAGAAGGGAGCTGAGCAGCACCGGGAGAAGCAGCGGGAGCTGAAGCCCGGCGCGTCTGTGTTCTCCCCCCCACGGACCTCGTTCCCAGGTCGGCCACGGATCTTTGGCAAGCCACGAGGTGTGGGCTGCTCTCCAGGTCCCAGGCAATTGGCTGACTGCAAAGGCAGAGTTTAGGGTGGAGAGCATCAAAAACACGGTCACCTCAGGTCTGGACTGCTGCAGTGACAACTGCAAAGACAGAGGGAGGCAAGGGGTCCGGAGAAAGGGAGGGGACAGGATGGGACTAAAACGCCTGGCAAGGGAGGTGGTTTGGCTCGGCTCAAGACCCCGCTGAGCAGCTCAGCACAGCGCCTGCACTCCCAGCTCGTCTCCCAAATTGTTGGCATCTGTTCGAAGGCACCAGGCACCTGTGGGTCAGAGCAAGGAGTCCACGGGGCAGATCTCCCACCCAACCTGGCTGGGAGCGGGGAGGTGGATCGGGGCTGTGGTGCTAGAGGAGGCGGCAAAGCATCTTCCCCTGTCTTGTTTCTGCGACTGAAATCTGGAATTTTCCAGCTGCTTCAAGGGGAACAGGAGGGAAGGCTTTGCTCCTTCCCTGGCTCACAGCAGCTTTGAGGCTGGGGGTGTTAAGTGCAGGGAACCCACACGTGGGGAAAGGGGAAAACTGGAGTGGCGGCACTCAGCGTCATGGTCCCGATCCAAGTCAACCCTGGACCAACAGAACAACGGGAAAATGTCGACTTGGCCTGGGTCTGCCCAGCCCTTTAATTTCCAAGACGAAGCATTTGTGAGCTTTGTGGATTAAGGGCAGACGTGCGGATACTTCCAGTGGGCCCTTCCATCGGGAATTCAGGACCTTTGTGGAAATCTATGTTGCTGTCTCTTCAGCCTCTCATCTCCCTGACAAGCCGTTAAGTGCCTTGCACATTGTCCTGTGTGAGTGATTTTCCTGAGCCGAGCAAATGAGCCAGGTGTCATTCCCAGATCAGCAGAAAATCCGATAAACTGCAGGCCGCAGGAGCGGGGTGCAGTCAGCGCTGCACCACGCTCCTCAGCTCCCCGGTCCGGCTGCAGGTGGCGTGGCCGGCAGGACCCCCAGCCCGCTGCCTCCCACGGGCCCTGGCAGAGGTGCGCTATGTGTGGAGCGACCTGGGGGCCACAGCTCAGGGCTGGGTTCCAGAATTTCACCTGTGTGCCCAGAGACACATTTCTCAGCATCCACCAGAATCTGATTTCTATATCTGAAGAGATTTAAGTAGTTTATTAAGATATTTTGATGATGATAATGATGTCTGGACGCTTGCCGTGCCGCAAAGCAAACAGCTTTGCAAAGCCTTGGGTTCTTAGAAGAGGTTTTGCATCTCGGAGGTCGGCCGCGCCTCTGCCATGCAGCTGAGGCCCGTGGGCATGATGCGCTTCTTTGAGACTCCCCCGAATGCCATCGAATAGCAGAATGCCCCCCCCCAGGCAGCTGTTTTATGAATGGGGAAGCCCCCGCAACCGCCCTCCGCATTCCAGACGTGCCCACTGGGCCAGCGGGCACTCCCCGGAGCGGCAGGGGCAGCGGGTCTGATGCTGGGGAGCGCTGCAGCCCGCCAGGGCCGGGGCGCCCACCCGCTCGTCCATCCCCAGGTGCAGCGGGGCTCGCTTGCCCGCTCGTGGGCTGCTTCGTTGGCTGCAGGGAGGTGCCGAGTCAGCAGCAGCCGCCCATCCGCCGCGGCTCCACGTGACGCCGGGATTGATCGAGGCTCCTCGCTCAGCTGCTGGCAGTTGCACTGGGCTCGCGGCGGTGACGGCGCTTTGGGAACGACCGGCAGCCGTGCAGTGTGGCCTGGAGGGGCCCCCCTGCCCTCCTTGCCCCGAGCCCGTGATCTGGCCCTTCGGCAAGCGGGCAAGGAGGGGCCCTCACCCAGTGGGAGAGGCCCACCTCGCCCAAGCACTGCTGTTCACTCCTGGGCATCTTGCCTCGGGCACCTCCAGCCCCGGTTGCTCAGGGCCAGCCCAGAAGTCACATATCGGCATGCAAGGTCTTGTCTTTGCCCGCCACTGGCAACCTCCAGGAGGTGGGACCCTGGGCCGAGGGGCGGGGGTGGGGAGAAGGTTCACTCTTTCCCGGGCTTGCCAGGGAAGCCTCTGCTGGAGCCGTGCACAAGCCCTCCCTCTCTCCCACGTTGCTTCTGGGCACTGCTTCCTTTCAGACACTGTTCAAGTGCATGCTGGGAGTTGTCCTTTCGTGGGACCTGCTCCCTCCCAGGGGCTCTCGGGGTTAAATTTCCCAATGGGAGGCGGATGCATGGGTGCATACAGAATCGCCCGGCTGGAGGGACGGTGGCCGTCCCCCCGTCCCACCTGCTGCTTGATGCGCCTCTGCAGTGCAGGATGGAGGTCCCGCACCTCCCCCATCCTGGCCCCCCCCCAGCGCGTTGGAATCCACCTTCCACCATCCCTGCAGAGGCACCAGCTCAGGAAGGGCTGTGCGGACGGCGTGTCATGCAGCCTCCACGTTAAGGCTTTTGGCGAAGGAGGGCCCAAAGAAGAAGGTGCCCGCAGAGGACCCCACCCTCCGTCTTGGCCGGACTCGTGCACGGTGGAGAGGCCCTACAAAGGCCTGTTCAGTGGCCTGAATCCACCGCACAGTGACCAGCCTTCCACTGCACCCCTGCGAGAGCCCTCCCATCTCAGGGGCACCTCGGGGCACCTGCAGCAGGGACCCCAGACATGCGAAGTGCCCTGGAGCAGGAGAGCGGGAAGGGGCCATCGGGAGTGTTGTGCTACCTCCCTCAGGCTTCTCTGCTTGAGGCTGAACATGCCCGGCTCCCTCTGTCTGTCTGTCCGTCCGTCCTCACAGGCCTTCCTCTCCTGCTTGAGTCCTGAACTGCATTTCCGTGCAACTTACGGGCAAGGAGCAGCCATGCCTTGGAGCCACATCACTGGTTCGTCTGGACAGGCCAGGGCCTGAATGCAGAGCAGCGTTCAGAAATGGCATCTTGCCCCTGCTGCCCAGAGTGGGGCCATCAACCGGGTCCTTCTGCAGCCTGTGGGGGAGCCAAGGAGGAGCACAGCCGCTGCATCACACCCACCCCCTTGGCCAGCCCCCGAGATCTCGGAGGGGGCTGAGGAAGCCTCCAGGCTGGGCCTGACTTGCACAAGGTCGCTTGTGCCCCGTGCCTTTGGAGCTGAACGTCCCCAGAGGGGTGCAAACCAGCTTGAGGGGGAGACTCGGTCCCTCCAGTGCTCCTGGCCGGAAAGTGCGGGGTCCCTTCGGCGGTCTCACGCCACAAAGTGGCCCCAAATGCTTTGCTCAGGAGGGGTTTCTTCTCTGCCTGTTTGGTTTGACCATGGTCAGCAGGTGCAAATACGAGAAGCTTGGGGCAGAAAGGAAGGGCGACCCCGAAGACTCCAAGAAACAATGCAGGCGGCCCCTTTCTGCACCTCCCCGCCTCCCCCCAGGAGACACCGGCTTGGCTTGCGCACAGGTTCGGAGAAGCGCCTCCCTTACAAGCGAGCGGCGGCGCGGGCGTTTCTGGACGCCTCGCTTTCAGCAGCTGTTCGGGGCTTTGGCAAGCGCCCCCTTTATGCGGGGGGGGCGGGGGAGCAGCGAGGCTCGCCGAGAACCGCCTTAATTACTGGCTGCGGGGCAGGAAGCGGGGCGGCGGCGGGGAGCAGCTCTCCTCGGTGGATGCGCCGGCGGGGGCGCCCGGGATGCGGAGGCCGGTCCCTCCGGGTGCGCGGCGCCTTGCTCCCGAGAGCGGTGCCGGGGGAGGCGCTGGGCGGCGGCCGCCAGAAGCTGCCCCGCTCCCTTTCGCGGGGCTCTTCCATCCGGTCTCTGGACGGGGGGCTCCGGAGTGGCACTCTCTCCCTCAGGCTCCCAAGCTAGAGGGACGAGGGACGTGAGGAAAGGGGCTCCGGAGGGAGGAGGAGAAGGGGAAGGAAAGGCGCGATGCAGGAAGGCTGCAACAGATCGACGGGACGCAGGGCCCCAACCCCCGCCCTCCTGGGCTGGCTCACCTGCGCCCCTTCCCCAAAACTCTGCCCCAGAGGAGGGTACAGGGGCCTCTGCAGCTGATGGTTAAAGGTGCTTTTGCTTTGCGTGAAATTTTAAAGTTTTACATGTATTCCCTCCGTGCTCCGCTTTTAAGATTCTTTCCTGATCTTTATTCCACTGATCTACACCTTTAAAATTGTTCTAAGTTCCATGAGTGATGTTCTAAGCTTTTAAAAACTGTTTTATTGTAAGTTGGTGCTTTATTCAGGCTGAAAAGTGACTGACACACAGAGAGAGCGAGAGAGAGCGGGAGGGAGGGAGGGAGGGAGGGAGGGAGAAGTGTTACCTATAAGTCTATAGGTTGGTTTTTGCGTGGCTTAGAGCATATTCAATTTAGCCATTCCACAGCAGCCCTGACACTGCCGGCTGCAGCCGAGACTTCATTCTCCGAGGTTCGTCCTCTCCCGTGTCTAAATGAAGCTACCCCATTTGGCTTCTCCTGGCCTTCTGTTAACGTCCTGCACTATCCAAAATTATTCCCAGCATTGTTAAACGGCAAAGTTCCTTCTGCTTCTGCTGCCCAAATGCCGAGGACCCCGCACTCCACCTCAGGCGGGAGCCCCTTCCGAGCCACACGCAGGCTCTGCATTTTCAGCAGTGGAGGCTTGGCCATCGCCTGGCTTCCTTGTTCCAGCAGTCCGGGGGGCCACCCCAGAGGCACCCAGAGACCCTCGCCTATCTCTAAAGCGAATGTTTGCAGCCTCCCCCCACGTTCCACCTAGAGGCCGATTGGTGGGAGGGGGGAGGGGGAGGGACAGGCAACAGGAACTATTTCTTCACACAGCATAAACTGTTGTGCCTGTCTGGGTGCTTTAAAAGGCGGATGGACAGATTTGTGAGGGAGGAGGCCCTCCGTGGCGACTAGAGTGCTCCCTCCTTCATAGAATCATAGACTAGTAGAGTTGGAAGGGGCCCTGAAGGCCATCCAGTCCACCCCCTGCTGTTGCAGGACACCACGTCACACCCTCCCACTCGGAGGGCTGCCCAGTCTCTTTCCGAATGTCCCCAGTGTGGGAGAGCCCCCACCTCTCCAGGCAGCTGGTCCCACTGTTGTGTTGCTCTGACAGGGAGGAAGCTTTTCCTGATGTCCAGCCTGAATCTGGGTTGTTGCAACTTGGACTGATTATTCCGTGTCCTGCACTCCGGCATCAGCCAGAAGAGATCTGGGCCTCCCTCTTTGGGGCAGCCTTTGAGGGACTCACAGAGGGATACCTTGTCCCCCCTCGGCCTTCCCCTCTCAGGGCTGAACATGCCCAGTTCCCTCAGCCTCTCCCCACAGGGCAGCGCTCCCATTGTGGCCGCCCTCCTCTGGACCCTTCGCCGGAGGCCTGCGTGAACCGGATGCTGAGGAGCTGGGCCTGCGGGTGGCTGCTCAGCCCCTTTGCGCACACGGCGCTGGACTGGGAGGACCTTGGCTCTTATGCCCTCACAGCCTTATGCCCTGCCTTGTGTTCTCACGGGAAGAGTCTGGCAGTGCGGCGTCACGCTCCCAGTCCCCCTCGAGGCCGCTCGTGCTCCCAGCCCGCCTTGCTTTTTGTGACCCCGTCCCTGAGGAAGGGAACTTGCCAGCTGGAACAGCTGTGTGGACTTGACTAGGCACAAGATACGTATTCCCTGACCTGAGATTTTCAAGGGAGGGGGAGAGATGAGAGAGAGAGAGGTGCCATTGCCGAATAAACCACAGCCTCCAACGTGTAAGTTTTGTACAGTCGCTCTCCACTTTTGCATGGCTACCCAGAGGCAAGAAGGGTGCCAGGGAAATGCGGAGAACATAATTAGCCCGAAGCTGAAACCTGCACGGTCCTAGGAAGTTTTTCGAGGACTCCCCGTCGGGTGAAGGGGCAGCCAAGGTCTGAAGGGCTTCCATAGTCCTGCTGCAATGGAGAAATGCGGAAGAGCTTGAAC
>NW_025336455.1:1414750-1440589 GCF_004798865.1 Varanus komodoensis
GAGAGCAGGTGTGCATGCTTTCTTCATTCAAGTCGATCCTTTCTTCACAAGGAAGCCCCAAGATGGCAAAACATCATCTTCCCAGGCCCATGCAACACAATGACAAGCCAAAGGGGAATGTCAGGCAAGGGAGAAATGTCCCTGCTGCAGATCAAGGGGGTGGGTGTGAAGGGGGAGGGGAAGCGCGGCCGGGGAGGGGGCGAAAGCAGAGAGACTGCACGACCCATTTCCTGACAAATTGATGGAGTGATGCCTTTGAAAGCCCTTTTCAGACGGTTTCCTCCCGAGTGCCTCGGAAGCACCTGCCAGGGCCGCTTAACTGTCTCTCCGTCCTGACTATTTCTTAAGGGACGGGGCTTTCTGCAACGCTTCGGCAGGGTGGCTAAGGGTCTGTGAAGCATTAACATGGCCGAGAGCTTTGTCTTGATTAATTCTTTATTATTCTGTTACAGGCCAGTGCCAGCCTTGTAGAGACATCACAGGGACCGAGGGAGAGATGGAGCGAATGCAGAGCAGGCGAAAGGTGCCAAAGGGACAGTTCCCTGGAGCTCCGCACGAGGGGGCGATGCATGGGGACACGGTTTCCATGCCGTTCCTCGGGCTGTCTGGTTCATGTGCAGTCAGCCACGCGGGTCACCTGGTCACACTGCATTGCACTTTTTAAACAAAAAAGACGATGTCTCATTTTCACCTGCTCATGCATATTAGCATATGCAAACGTGATGCAAATCCCAGGCTTCTGGAATCCTCTTTTTTTGGTGGGATAAAAATGGGGCCACCCCAGGTCCACCCACCAGTTATCATCTCCCAAATGAGGGCCGTAGGCCAGGCACGAGCCTTCCTGGCTAGTCTATCTCAAACTCAGTGGTTTGGAGGACTCCCAGGCACCATGGGCATAGAGTTGGCCTGATGGAGTGGCTGCTGTCTTGGCAAGCTGGGGAGGCTTCTGCTCTGTGTGTGTGAAGCGGACGAGCACGGGTGGGATTTTAAGTTGTGCTCCATCATGCTTTCGGGCTTCCTGGAAGCCACACCTGGCTTTCCTGGGGTTCCCAATCCAACTTTTCAGTCTTCTCCAGAGAGCCACTCCCCCTTCCCCCGGCCACCAGTCATTGGCCTCGTCATCTCCAGCTCACGGCAACCCTATGAATGGCCGCCCCCCAAACGCCCTGCCCCCCGTGGCTCATTCGTTCCCTCGCTTATAGCAGCGCTGCAACTGCTTAATGTGCCGCGGGGGCTGACGGAAGATCTTGCAGCAGCCCTCGTACGAAGAAGCGGCACGGATGCGTGCCACCAGGGTGTCCCGTTTGACAGCCCCGCTCAGCTCTGGCCAACTCGAGGCAGGGGCTCCCTTCATGGAGCCAGTCTGCCCCATCCTTGGTCTTCCTCGTCTTCCTCACCATGGGCTTGAAGAACCTTCCCTAAAGCTGCCTTACCAGCTGTAGGAAGAAGCTACAGTCCACCGTGTCTTTGGCCACCTCTCCTTAGTCTTCAGCCCCACCACCTCCAGAGGGTCCTGAAAGCCCCCCCCCCCCATGCTGCTCAGACTGAAAGAAGCTCCCCGTGAGACTCCGTCCCCCCCGTTGCTGCTTCCTGGTGCTGGGGAAGAGGTGCCTGGAGGCCACTTTGGGGGGGGGGGAGCTAGCACATGGCTTCTGAACTCCCCACTGGGTGAGCGGCATGGATTTGGGGGAGGGGGTTAAATGGTGGCACGTCATTTGCGGACAGGATGTGGGCTTGTGCCAAAGTGAGCGACCCTGACTGGAATCCTGGGTTCTGGCAGTGCTTCTGGGCAAGCCCTCCATCGCGCACTTCTCCCCAGCAAGAGCCCCCATCGTCCCACTCCTGTCCGAGTCTCCTTGCCATGCAAAACAGCTCGGCAGGCAGATGCCCGGAAGGTGGAAAGCTGGTGGAGGGGAGCGATCTCTTCACTGCCTCCTCCCGGATGGAGTAAGCCCTCAGCTGGCCTTCCTGCAACCGCCCTCTTCTGCCTCCTCAGCTCAGGTTGTGGGCCTCACCTTTTCTGGGCCCTCGGCTGCAGAGGATGCCCAGGAGCGGAGGACTGCCCTCCGGGAGGATCTGGGTGCTCCAGAGAGGTGGTGTGGATGGCCAGAGCCCTCTTCTCCCGCCCAGGCGGCTCTCCATCTTCCCAGCAGGACGGCAGGCTGGGCAAGCAGGAACCGCCACAAAAGGCCCTTGGGTGCCGCCTGGATCTCGCGGCCTCCAGGGCACCATCTCCACAGGGCCTCTCCCCGTGCGGGGCTGAGGAGGACCCCGAAGTCCGCCTTGCTGGGCTTCCTAGCTCCCCGGCCAGGGGTCATGCCCACCGAGGCCAGAACGAAAGACCAGATCCAGGGTTGCTCTGCCACATCGGGAGGGCAAGATATTTCTCCAGCAGGGCCACGCTCACTGCAGCGATGTGTTCGTCCGCACGCCAGCAAGCAGAACCTCCACCCTGCCTGCAGCCAGACGGTGGCTGGGGAGAGCGCCCACCCAGCAGCACCTACTCCCTGGGCCCCTCGTGTGAGGTTCACCACCAGCCACCTCCTCGCTGGGCCCCCACCTCTTCTGTCCAAGCGCTCGCTTTGACACGGCGCTATCCCGCAGCTTCACGTTCCCCACCCAGCAAAGCAGGGCTGCCGGTACCCCGTGGCGCCCACAGCTCTCTCACAGCCCCTCCGCTCCCATGGGCACCCCTTGGCATCGCAGGATTTCAGGCGGGCTTGGAGGCAGCCGGTCTGCTGGAGGCTATCAGCCTTCCGCGCGTGTGGGCCCCCGGGCTTGGCCTGGCGCCTCTTCCCGCTTTGAACCCCTGCAAAGGCTCGCCTGGTTCTTGCCTGTGTGGTTAACCCGCCGACTCGGCCCTTCTGCCTCCTCTTCCCCCTCTTCTCCTGCGCCTTTTAGCAGGAGGCGAACTCCTCTTCCGGGCTGGCTCAGAGCTTTAATTGAAAGCAACTGATGCTGTGCAGGAAAACCGCTCACAAACACACAGAGACCTGGGAAGCACTTTGATGCCAGAATATGGCTGGGTTACCTGCCGGCGCGTCGAGGGGCCGATGGATAATTAAAGTGACAGCTGATCGTGCGGTAAGTGGAGGGGGAGAAGAAAAACGGTGATGAAGATGGGGAAGCAAATACGAGAGTAACAAAGCAGGATCCGTCAAAAAGAGAGCCAAGCCGCGATCGCGTCTGACGGACGGACGGGCTGAGCGAGGGAGCCACACGTGGGGGGCCCTGCCCCCCCCCTTCTGTGGTCCAGGCTCTCACCTTGGATCTGGAAGTCCATCAGAAATTATTTATGTGGCTACAAAAGGCAGCGGCTGATAGACAAAGTGCCGTGCAGTATAAAAAGAGGGGTAGCTGAAGGGAGAGGGGCGGGAGAAGCGACAGCTGGACTAAAATTTTTCGAATGCTCATGAAAGATTCAGGGACGTCTCTTGTTAAATTTAATTGGGAGAAACTCGGCTCCGCCGCGGCAGTGCCGTTCACGGGGCTCTCACTTAAGAAGTCAACTGACAGACGTGTCTGGTGCGGTGGCTCCTTCCTCTTCCTCCGTGTGACCCTCGCCAAAGGCAACGTCACGCGTAATACGCTCACTGTCACCTGTGGATGTGCCCCCGGCGTCACCATCGCGGCCTCGGCGTGTGGCTTGCAGCTGCGCTGATGCCGAAGCCGCTTGCAGGCCACCGCCCTGGCCACGGGGCACGCGTGGCCGGCGGAGGGGCTGCTCACGCTCGGCGCAAGGCCTGGCGGGCCGGCTTCCACAGTGCCGGGCTCCTGCGGCTCGTCTGAGCCAGTCTCCCTCGCGTCCAGGTGCTTGGCCACAGCGCCAGTCACTCCTGGGCAGCTGGTGGGAACTGTTGCCCAGAAGGTCTGGAGGGCGTCACAGCTGGGGGAGGACGTGGTTCGGGGGCGGCATCGCTCCGGCTCAGCTTGGCTCCCGGGACCCCGGCCCACATTCTGCCATAAGCCTCCTTTGGGCTGACCCGGCAGGAAGCGAGTTCAAGAGGAGCTCTGCTTCCACACACACACACAGTGTGTGGGCTTTGTGTACTCCTCACGAGGAGTTGTGTATTTTGCACACAGAATGACACACACGTCGCACAGAGGAGCTGCTGGGGTCCTCAGGCATTCACAGACTCGGCTGCAGCTTGGTTCCCTCCCTGGCCGGGGCCAAGCGCAAGCGCGCCTGGTCTCTGACGCGGCTCAACAGGGAAAGCTCTTCCACACCGTGGCCACCAAGCCCACAGATTCCTTCTCTCCCCTTTGGATGCCATTGCATACGATTTGTCGTTCTTTCTTCCGTTGCTTTCTTCCTTAGATGTGTATCCCACCTGTTTTCTTATTCAGAACTCAGAGCAGCTCATATGCAGCTCCCCATTCAGCAGAAACCCAGGACGGCTCTCCAAGCGACCGATGGCCCACCGGGCCGAAACGGATGTGGCTGGCCCAGCACAAGTGGGCTCCACCACCCCCAGCGTTTATCTTGGTGCCCGCCTGGAACTGCAACACGAAGGGGCTGCACATGCCCCGCCTGGTGGGATCTGTTTTGAGCTGGTGGGACTGGAGAGGGGCATGCCTTGCCGTCCTCCGGGACGCATCAGAGATGCCCTGCATGAGAGGCCCAGCCTTGCAAGGGCTGGAGCTGCCCTTATTCCTCGGATCAACCACTCTGGATCACTTGATCGGTCACTGCCTGACCCAGCCCCCCGCAGCGGAGGCCGGAGCAGGGGAAACGGGACGGCGAAGCGGACCAGCGAGGGGGCAGGTTGCCCTGCTCCGCATTTGCGAGGCTTGGACCTAAGCAAAGGCATTTTCCCTGCCCTCCAAACGAGAAGAAGCGCGGTTTGTTTCTCCTCTGGTGGGCGTTTGGCCTGCACCGTGCCCCCTGGAGAGCAGTGTGGGTGGGTGGCTACCAAGGAAGTGGGCCGAGAGGGGAGAAGCCGCAGCAGCCCCGGGGCAGGGGTGGGGGGAGCAGCGATCCTGCCAGTCCTTCTGCTGGTGCAGAGCAGGTGCTTCTCCAGCTTGGAGCAAAACGACTTGGGTGCCGAGTGCTTGGCAGCGTTTGGGGAAAGCAGCCCTGGCGTCAAGGTCTGTGCCTGCTGGCCTGGGAGGAAGAGAGGCAGAAGCCCCTCTGAGCCAGGGAAGGATGGGAGGAGGTCTGGGGGACCCTGGCTGGGAGGTTAACGGGCACATTCTGCTCCGTTGAAAATTCAAGCTGGGAAAGGATGCTGATGGCCACACAGAATCATAGAATTGCAGAGTTGGAAGGGGGGCACGAAAGCCGTCAGGTCCAGCCCCCTGCTGTTGCAGGACACCACGTCGCACCACCCCACGCAGAGGGCTGCCCAGTTTCTTTTTGGATGTCTCTACCGTGGGGGAGCCCCCCACCTCTCCAGGCACAGTTGCATTGCTCTGGCGCACCCCAGCTTTGAGGACAGTCTTACGGGCCTTGACCGTTTCCTTTTCCGTCTTGGAAGTGGAGTCTTGGGGGCCCCACTGGCTCAGGTGACAGTCTGACCGCAAGACTGGCTGGTCTTTGCCTGGGGGTCTCCTGGCCGTCCTGTCCACTGGCCAGAGCTGGGTAGTTGCCGGAAACCCAGCCTTACTGCCCCGAGGTCTGGCTGCAGCCATCTGTTCAGAGGAATCCGAGAGGTGAGCCCACCCAGGTCCCCCAGCTCCGCTGCGCGAGCTGCCAAGGCTGGGGCACAGCTTCCAGGACTCCTGCAAAGGGATGCCCAGCTCCCGGCCTGCTGGCCTCCTCACACCATCCCTCCCCTCCCTGCCTCAAAGAGGCCAGCATACGAAGCGCGCAGGCAAGAGCGGGGGCCAACAGAGTGCCGCTCATTTCTGGCTTGGCCATCCAGTGTTTCCTAGAGAGAGAAAAAATCCTCGTTCCTTTATTGATGATAACTTTGTTGTATACGCACGCCAGTTTCAATTAGCTCAATTAATGTGACTTCTCCATTCCAAATCAAGCTAATGAGAGTCCAAGTTTGTCTCTGATTAAAATGTGAATGGAAAAAATGCAATGAAAGCAAAGCCAAGCTGTTATTGACTTGGGAGGGTCTGTGGGTTTTAGCTTGATAATATATACCTCGGAAAGGAAAACCGCAGGGATTTTCTCCGTGGCGGCGCTGCACAGTTCGGGGTCTCTGGTGAAAACTGGGCTGGAAGGCTGAGTCCGTTCCTCAGGGATTGTGCTCAGGATCCAGGAGAACTTTCTGGGCACCTCCCAGCAACGGCATTCAGGTATGGGAGGTTCTGTGTTGCGTCGTCTGCAGCCGACACACTATTTGCTGCAACACTGAATTCATGAAAGAATTAGCACAATCAGAAGTGTGAACGGCCAAATGTTAAGACTCCCCATGCACCAAAGGATCACACACAAATCGATGCCCATTCGACGCAGATCCTCTGCAAAACGTCAAGGAATCTCGTTCTCGTATCTTGAGCTGATGGGAGAAAGAACAGAGGGATTTGCTCCAGCAAAGTCAGCGCGACAGATCACCCAGGCAAACAGACTGGATCCCAAAAGTGGCTACCTAGCAACATACATACAAAGGACAAGAGCCAGAAAAATGTATAGAAGTCGGAGCATGAAAGCAATGCCAGCGTCCATATGGGGGCAGGAGAAGTCATTAAAAGCTGGTCTAGAAGGGAAGGTTTTGTGGAGACCTCTACAATCCCGGACAGGAGTAGAGCTCTTTGGAGACAATAAGCATGCCACCACCAAAGCGGCCCTGCCCGAGACCTTGGATGATGCCACATGCTGGATCGACAGACTTCGGAGGCGCTTTGGAAGCTTTAGCCGCTGGGAGAGCTCTGTGTGGGATCGCCACTCTCATCACAGAGCAATTGCTCATGTCTCGCATCGACCGCATGGCCCCATGCTCAGTCCTGGTATGGAAGGGCTGGGATCAGGTCGTCTGTGTGGCTTCCCCCCTGCGTTCCCCCGTGCCACAGCATGCCTGATCCTGTCTCCCTCCTAGTTTCTCCTATGGCCTTCCAGATAAACTCCGCCTGTACCTGGGAACACCTCTGCCTGGCCAGGGTTGAACTGATCACTCCAATCTATCATTCCACGTCACTGGGATTTTGCAGTTTGGGATTCCCACCTAGGAGTTATCATGGCTTCCCGACTCTGTGGTTTGGACAGGGCCAAGGAGCTCGTGGGCAGCAAGTACAGCTGCCGCAGAGATCTCGCCTGCCTAAGATCACCAGGAGGCTGGAAAGCGAGAGCGCCCTGGTGGTCTTCAAGGCCACTGGCCCCCCAGAGGAGGCCTTCAGGGAAGGAACAAGGTTTTTTCCTGCTTCTTAAAAAGAAAACCTCTGGGTGATCCTCTCTTAGCGGTGTCATCCTCTCTTTCTAGACCCATTAGCTGCCTTTCCTGGCAGGCTGGCTGCCCATTCCTTGGAGAAAGACAACAGAAGCATGTTGCTCGCTGCTTCTCAGGCGGGAGCTGCACTGCTTTCTCGCTCACTCTTGGCCACACAGCCAGTTTCCCTTCCACCTTCAGCAGGCGAGCAGCCATCCATTGCAGTGAGCCAGTCATGTTGCTCGTTAATGCTTGGGCTCTCCTCAACCCACAGTCCATTGGCTGCTCGCTCCTGCAGGAGGTGCTTCCCTCCACTCACCTGACCACCTTAGAACGGATGAGCAGCTGTGCTCCTGCCTCCCACCCCCCAAAGCCACCTGCAGCAGCTGTTCCATAGCCAAGCCCCAGGGCAGAGCTTGGGAGCCCCTGTCGGGAATGAGCAGCAACTGCAGTGAGAGAGAGAGAATGAGAAAGAGAGAGAGAGGTCCTGGGCCACCTTTTCAGTGACTGGGAGCTGCCTTCGTCCCCTGGACCTTGCAATATGCATAGAAACAGAGCGAGTCAGAAGGGGCCTCCAGGCCGTCTAGTCTGACCCCCAGCTCCAGCCGGCTCCACTCAAGACATGCCTACCATGTGTATGTCCAGCCTACCCTGAGCATTGGGCCCTTTTACAGTGCCAGCCGTTTGCCCACCCAGTCCAATTATCTGCAGGCAGCAGCTTTCGGAGGTCTCAGCCAGAAAAGAGTCTTGTCTTTCTCCCCCATTCCCCTTGCCCCGAGTCTTTTAATTGCAGGTGCCCGAAGTGGAACCCGGGGCCTTGCCCAGGCGGCCTGAACGTTCTGCCACTCAGCCGCGGTGCCTCCCCTTCATGGAGCAGTCGGATGGGCCGCCTCACGTCACCCTGGCTAAGGAGAAGGAAGAGGCCTAAGCAGATGCGACACAACAGCGCCCCAGTTGGGCCGAGCGCCGGCCTATTTTGGCCCGCATGAAAGTGAGCTAAAGGCTCGCTCCTAGCTCTCCACCAGCCTTGCTCTTAAACCTCGGCTCTTCCGCAGAGCGGCTAAATGTCGCAAAGATGCTCCTGCGACCTCTAAAGCAGGCTCAGCCCCAGCTGCATCACCGTAAGCATCTTAGAGCCTGCGTCCCGCTAACTTAACATGAGCGTGTAACCCTCTTCAAATTAAGAAATGCAGCCGTCAGCGACTCTTGATATCAGGATGGGATAAGCGCACAGATGGATCCTTTGTAAGAAATGAGGGAGTCTGCAAGATACTCGGAAAGATGAATGCGGCAGGTATGGGGGCGGGGGTTGCCACCAACTCCCAAAGTAATCATAAATTTTGCAAGCACAGGGGGTCTCGGCTAAAGCCATCATCACCTGGGAAGAAGAGAACGAGAAAAATGCAGTGGGTGAGAAAACGGGCTGGCTAAAACTACCAGCACAGGTGGAGTCGGCCAAACTGTTAGGGCCAGAGGTGCATTTTGGAAAGCCCGGGGTGCCGTGTGTCCAGGATCTTGTGATCGCGGCCCATCTTTCCTTCACTGGGATGAGCGAGCCTGCCAAAGACAAGAGGGCGTCTCTCATGAGAACTTCACCAGCTGAAGGCCTTTGGAAACGAAGTCCTTGGGCAGCCCTCTTCCTTCAGTGGGCCTGACACATGAGAGCTTCGGACAAGACGACTTGAAGCCTTCGCCCACAGCAGGCGGCCCACACTTCCACACCAAAGGTCCTTCTTGTGGGCCGTTGTGTTTGTGGCAGGCGGAGGAGACGGGGCCTTTCAGGCAGTGGGCCCAGTTCCCCTTCCTACCCTTGGGTGCCCGGCCTCTTCTGTACAGGCAAGTGAAAACTGGCCAGTGGGCGATTTTCTCGGACTGAGAAGCATTCTCAGAATGCAGAAGCCAGTTGTGGCTCCATCGTGAATGACAAACACTGGGCAAAGTAAGCCCCGAACGCATCGCTCTCCCAAGAACGAAGGGGCATCCCATCATCCCCCATCACGTATGAGGCTGCTGAGGTGATGAGGATCCAAAAGGCTTTAGACAGGCTGGGACACTGGGCCAAACCTAACAAGGTAAGCGTCAACAGGGATAAAAGTGATGTCCGGCATTCAGGTACAGATCGCCAAGGACACGCGCCGGGAAGGACGTTGGCGGCTTAGTGAAGCACAAGCTGGGCAGAGCCGGGGGGGTGAAGCCACTAGGAAGGGGGTGGACGCAGCCTGGGCAGCACCCAGGCCCTGGGAGGAAAGCGCGCGCTCTGTTCTGCCTTCGCCAGGCCCCACCGGGGCTTCTGTGCGGGTCCCGAGCTGGACGGGTTGGAGAACCCACAGAGCAAAGATGGCGAAGGGCCCAGAGGCCACGTCCTGCGAGGGACGGCGGAAAGAAGCGAAGGCGAAGAGGGAGGGGCCCTGCCTGTCCTGAGTCCTGCCCGGAGCAGCAACGCCCCCCTTTCAGTGCCAGCTTAAGATGCTCCTCTCCTCGGAAGCATTTGGCCGCATCTGGTCCTGGGATGTCTTATTGTTCCTTTATGACTTTAATGTATCTCCCTCCTTTCTCCCTCTTGCAAGGAACCCAACCCTCTTGCAGCAGCAGCTCTTCCATTTTATCCTCACAACAACCCTGTGAGGTATTTATTTATTTATTTATGTAAAGCTTTTATTTACCATCCAACTACTAGCGTCTTGGGATGGTCTTCCAGTAAAAGCAACATAAAATAAAATGAAACACGGCATCCAAATAATTCCAATAAAATAAAACCCACATTAAACCTAGGCAAACATTAAAATAATGGGGAAATGAAAAGGTTTCAGCTGAGAGTTTGGGACTGGCCCGAAGGCACCCAGTGACCTTCCTGGCCAAAGGGGACTAGAAGCTGGCCCTCCCTGGCCCTGCCCAAGTGTTTTGAAATACGTGGTGAAGCAGACTCTGCCTGGGAGATGCAAAGCTCACCTTCACTGGGGCAATTTCAGCAGAGGTGGGGTAGCTGTGTGTCAGGGACGCAGTAGACACACCTGCATCAAGAAGGGGTTGGGCTGGATGATCTCTAAGACCCCTTCCACCTGTACATTTCCACAACTCATAATTTATTTATGTTTGGTGATATTTGTATTTTATCTTTGTAAGCCGTCCTGAGGCTCTTGCAAAGAATGGCATATAAATATCCTAAACAAACAAACAAACTCTCTACCCAGGTGTAGAAAGAACATCACGGTACCTTTAATATGTCAAACTGTACGTTCCAGTCCTCTTCCCTGAATTTCCGGCTTTTTTAAAGGCAAGTCCCTTGCCTTTACACTCCCAGAGATATAAAAAGAACCATTTTGCCCAATTACTCAGCAAAACAGAAACCACTACTCCTGACTCCTGGTCGCTTGGCTGCCCGCAGGGGCAAGTTGGAGATGCAGCTTGGTGCTACCTCATTATTTTAATCGCAATCTAGGCGGCCCTCCGGAGTGGTCCTCCCAGGGAGATCAGCCCAGGAAACTCCCTGAGACGCATTCCCAAGTTCTGCGCATAGCATTGGCATGTCGGCGGGTTTAGTGAGAATTAGTAAGTCTGCAAGCTCCCTGCTGACGGAGGGTCCATCCCGCGCCCCGGCAGGAGAGGTCGCTGCTGAGCAGGCACGGGGACCAAAGCAGAGCCAGACGCTTGGCCTCGCGGGCCAAGGGAGCAGGCGACGCAGTGGCTGGCCTGCTCCTCTGGCCCGGCTCTTCCCTCCGCTCCGTGACGGGGCGCAGGCAAGAGGAGACCGAGCCCCTCGCCTGCGCCTTCCTCTGTCCCCCCCAGCCATTTTTTTCTCACTTCCGCACAGCGTGTGGAGTGAATTTTAGCACCCGTAAACAGTTTGCGCGCCTAGCTTCCGGCTAATTGACTCTGACAGTTAGTACAGTCAGCAGCTGAGCGGTGTCACTGGAAATTAGACAGCCGAGATAGACTGCCGGTAGCAAATTACTTTGTCACTCCTCAGCTGACTTGGAAATCTGGGACTCTCTTTACTTAGCCCCCCCCCCCTGACACCCACCCACCCTTTCTTTAACTTTTTGTAGGTTTGCATTTACGAAGGGCTTCCGCCTGGCATCCCACCTCCCCTGGTGCTTGAAGGAGCCATGAATTGCGCTTGATTTGCTTAAGGATAATTCTCTCCAGTCTCCGCCTATTCTCCCTCGAAGGAAGGCATCAGGCAGCAAGTCTAGCAAAAACTCTTTCCCCTTCAGTGGTGCTGGTGATTCTGCTTCCTGCAAGGGGCTTTTTAAGGAGGACCCCGGCGTGCTGGGTACCAACCGAGAAGCGAAACATGGCGGCACCAGGATCTTGCCGGCGGGTGCGGCTCGTGCCTGTGCGCGATCCGGCGCCTTCTACCTGCAGCCTGTTCCTGCCACTCACCCATCCATCTGCGGCGTGTACCTTCGCTTCGCCCGTGCATGTAACTGACACACATTTCTTTTTAGCTACGACGTCTATCAGAGCCTTCCCTCCCTCCACATGCTTAACTGCCAGTCATCTGCGTGCCCAACTCAATCCGCTGAGCCTTCCCGGCTTGCTTTCCCTCCGACCGTTCAGCTCCCACATCGGAGGCTTTCCCGCACTGCAAAGTCACTCCTGTTTGCTGCCTGTCCACACAACCGTTCATCCACCCGTCTATTTGGGGACTGGCCAGAGACAGCCGGCCGACCGGCTGACCGGCAGCAGGACTTAGGGGTGTCCTTCCAAGTGGAGGCGGAGTCACCCTGCACAAGAACAAGGCTTTAGGGGAGCAACCTTGCATGTGTAGAGAGGGGAAGGGACCCGCCCGGCTCAAGCCTGGGGCATGCTGGGGGTTTTAGCCCCCCCCCCCCATGGAATCATGCCTTTAGTAAATGAATCAGTGAGATTAATCACTGTAAAATACGCTGATGGACTAAAATGTTTCCCCCGTTTCACAAGAGTATTACTATTTTTTTTTAAACTATTGAAATAATTTGTGGTCTGCCTTTCCACCAAGAGAGTGGCACTCAAGGAGAGCTGATGTTCCTAGAAACTAAGATAACGAAGATGTTTAAAATTTAAAACTTGATCAAAACAGCACTAGAACAAAAGCATTCAGAGCACCCACGAAGGCAGCGGCAGAACGATGTGGCCGAACTCCCAGGCCAAAGGCGCCCCATGTCCACCCGGCGGTGGGGGCTGGCAGAGGCAGAGCCAGTCCAGCCCTTGCCAGCAGGGAGTTCCACAGCCTGGGAGCGCGAGTGGGCCAGGAGGAGGCACGCTGATCAGCACCAAGCACCTCGGGTCTCCGTGGTCCTGCAGTCCTATGGGGCTCCAGGGACTTGTCCCCAAGAAGCCCCCCTTTCAGAACTCTAGCAGGTTTCCCAAGGACTCATGCCAGCCTGGCGTTCCGGTTCCATTGCGTTCCTTCCGCGTCATCATTGGAGCAAGTCCAGGCCCGAGTTTTGGAGCTGGGCTTGGAAAAACCCAGTGGACGCCTCCCTTGCGTTGCTGTCGTTGCTTTCAAAAATTCTTAAATCTGGCAAGCCACATTTTAAGCTGAGCTGAAGTGTGTTTCACTGTGACAAGCCATTCCGATCCTTGCCTTCCTTTCCTCTCTAGGAACAAGGCCGACACATTAGTCGGCACATCCAGCGTTTCCCTGGCTGAGAATGTTGGATTTCTCACCATCTGGAGCGCAACTGGACACGGCATGCCACCAAATTCGTATCTCCCCCTTTAGTGAAGCTTTGGGGGTCTCCAAATTTGAACAAAGCAGGGCAGGAGGCCGGGGGAGAGATGCTTAGTCCTTTCCTCCGTGGCCTGTCTTTTCTCAGCAAAATTGCCGTCTCTTTCCCACTTGCTTTTCCACAGAGGGGGACCAATCCCAGGTACACACGACTTTTTCCTCTATGGGGAAGAGAGAAGCGAGTTTTGGCAGCCACGCAGCCTGCTGGGCCAAGCCCCCTTCACCACTGCTGTCCTGATAAAATCCGGAACTGCTTGAAGACGAGGCAAAGCAAAATTTTAGCAGCAGCCACAAAGATGGACGGTGTGATCCACTCCAACGCAGTGCAGGGTGGGCCGCATGGGCTGTTGAGGGCACGGGAAAGCCTCTGGCCGGTGCCCTCCTCCAAGCAGGTCTTGCGCATCAAGAAAAGCACATCCTGGAGGCTCAAAAGAGAGGCCCCTTTTATTTCCCATCTCTTCTTTTCTGCGGAGGTGCTCCAGATGCCCTTCTGAGAGAGCAGAGACTGGCATCAACCCTGCATTTCCTCAGGCGGCTGCTTCAAGTGGCTTTTCTGTTCTTGGTTTCTCTTCCGGCTGGGTGAAGGTGGTTGTTTGCTCCCTCCGTTTCAGAGCCAGAGGTTGATGTATGTCTGCGGATGTTGGTTTTCTTTTGTACCCCAGCCAGAAACCCATTGTGCGCGCTGTAAATATTGAAGGATGGGCTATAAAATTCAACAGAAATAAAATAAGTAATGATTAAGATAGAGAGAATTGTTGTTGATCATGAAAATGAGCGCATCTCCCATATTTTCGTTGGCTTCTGTGACTCCTTTGTGTATGTCGAAGCTGGAATGGGTTCAGAAAAGGGCAACAAGGATGATCCAGGGATTGGAAGCAAAGCCCTCTCTGGAGAGATGGAAAGAGCTGGAGAAAAGAAGATGGACAGGAGATAGGATGGCACTCCGGCGGAGGACGTGAAGAGACTCTCTTCTTCAGTGAAGGACATGGAATAACAAGCTCAAGTTACAGGAAGGCAGATCCCAGCTGGACACCGGAAGAACTTCCTGACTGGGAGAGCAGGAGGGCAAAGGAGCCAGTGACCAGGGAGGTGGGGGCTCTCCCGCACTGGGGGCATTCAAGATGCAGCTGGGCAGCTGTCCAAGAGGGGGGGCTCAACTGCCAGTCCAGCCATGAGCAACGGGATGGCCCCTTCCAGTTTTACTCTTCTAGGATTCTAGGATTCCTCAGCAGATTGACACACAGAATCCGGGGGTGTCTTTGTACCCTATCCAGCCTGAGGCAGATTAGGATTCTGTGCTATTTTTGGCCCACAGCACAGGCCAAACCTGGACCAAGGGAGCCAGCAGGACTGTGGTGTGTCTTGCTCAGTGTAGCAGTTTGGGATCTGGGTCTGGCTTCATTCTGACTCTTGGGGCTAGCCCCGTAGCTTGATCAACAGCAAGATTCTAGCCCTTAGGGTCATGAAAAAAACTTTTTTAAAAATTCAAAATACGCATGTTTTCCTCTTGGAGAATGAGATACTTATTGCAAAAGTTGCTAGGCCTCATGATTGCTCTGCAGAAAATGCATATTTTCATATTATGATGCCACAAATCTGTGTATTGTTCTGTTTCCTACAAGTTCAGCTCAAAGACACACGCTTTTTTCCAGATCGCAAAAACTCAGTGAACACGCTAGAGAAATCTCAAGAAAGGGCTGGGGTGGGGGCTTCTATCAAGGAGGCCCGATTTGTAGGGCCCAGAGTAATCCGAAGTGCAGGGGACATTCCCAGCCTGACTGCGAGGCTGAGGCGCCATTCAAGCGGTTCCCCACGGGCACATGAAAGTGTACAAGAGGCAGCTTGGCTTGGATTCCGGGGCTCCCTGGACGCCTCCTGAGCACCCAGCAAGGTGCCCCATGCTTCCCGCCTTTAAAAGGAGAGAATGCTCTTGCCAGTCCCCATCCTTCCCTGCAAAGTGAGGGATCACAGCTCGCGCCCTCTTCATTTCCCAGGTGTGCCTCAGGTGGGATCCAGAGACACTTTTAGGAG
The DNA here is from genome assembly GCF_004798865.1 of Varanus komodoensis. NCBI lineage: Eukaryota > Metazoa > Chordata > Lepidosauria > Squamata > Varanidae > Varanus > Varanus komodoensis. The sequence continues at coordinate 1,429,811 of NW_025336455.1, forward strand.
GAGAAGCTGGTTGGTGGAAACAGGGCACTGCTCTCCTTGGGAGGGTCTCCTGGCCAAGGAAAAGGGGCCCCCGCCCCCTCTGATGGGCAGCCAAACCTCCCGCGGCAGCTATTCTGCGGCGATTGCTCAGAGTTCCTCAAGCAGTCACATGAGCCCGCAGGCCTGAGGGGCTGCCTCTCCCGGGCGTACACGGATTTCCCGCTGGGGGAGTCCCACATCCCTGGGGCCACCACTGCACAGGGCTGCTTGCAAAAGCCTGCAATGTGCATCGTACGAGCAGAGGTGCAAACGTCAGGGGAGGGGGCAAGTTTGCACAGGAAGGAGGGTCCCGTGGGTGCAGACATGTCTGCATCCCTTCCAGAAGGTGCTTCTCCAAGCCAATCTCCTCCCGGCAGCTGCTTTCTCCTTGAGCAGCTCCTTCTGACTCGGAGAGACCTTCCCGTATTTCAGGGAAATGGTAAGTCCTGTACTCTCTGGGGCTGCCTGTGAGAGCGAGAGGAAGATAGCCGCTGCAGATCATGCGGATGTGCTGGAGCCAGCAGAACCCCCTGCCCAAAGAAACACCCCTCCCTCAGCAGACCTGAGCGCATTTAATCCTCAAAGTGGCTGACGGATTCTCTTGCCAACCTCTGGCGCAAACACAAGCTGTGCATCAGCCGTAAGTAGCTCTTCTTACTCCGGCTACAGAAATAACTAGATAGCTTTGCAGGGGCTGGCAGGTGAGGGAGGATGCGAGAGAAGCAGGGATGCCCCTGAGGAGATAAAAGCACGCGCACCTCCCCTCCGGGTTATTAGGAGTTTAAGAGTTGAACGGCTTCTGTCTCGTGGAATAATTGGTAGCCATCGAAAGCAGCGAGTGGGGAGGTCTTACTGCATTTTAATTTCATGTCATGCTTTTCTGTACCACCCCAGCGCCAAAGTTCTTTGGGCAGTTTGCAAAGAGTAGCACCTTAAAACATAGAATATAATGAAATCATATATGGGCAAATATATAAGCACAGGGCACGGAGTTAACACTTCTATTGAGCAATGGTCAACAAGAACATCCAAAAGTGGACTAGAAACTCATTGCATGCTGCCAAAAGCCAAAGGGAAACAGAAACAGAGCGAGTAAGACGGGGCCTCCCGGGTCATCTAGTCTGACCCCGGCTCCAGCCAGCTCCATTCACGGCATGCCCACCATATGGACGTCCAGCCAATCCCTGACCACCCTCACCAATGGGGCCTCAACCACCACCCGTGGCTGGCCATGCAAGGCCACGCCGTGGTGACTGTGCCACGCCTTCCCTGCGTGGCTGTCCTTGTAAACCGAGCTTTGCAAGCACCAGCTCAGCCTGCCCACGCCTCCTGCTCTTAGGTCTGGTACTGAGTTGCCGCACCGCTGAGGAAACCAGGAAGGCGCCATGGGCCAGATGTAGAGCCTCCATGGAGCAGAGTTTCCCCTCCCTCTCCCCTGGACTACGGCATGGTTGAACTCTCAGCTCCCTGCTTGGCTTTGTGCATGCAAGATGTTTGCATCCGGGCGGCTTCTGGACCTCCGGGCACAAACGCCCACCAAGGCAGACACACGAGCACTGAAGGGCATTTTGCTTTTCATCGCAGACTATTAGAGCTGGAAGGGGCCAGGAGGCCAGCAAGGCCAACCCCCTGCTGGTGAAAGAGGCTGCCCAGTTTCTTCCTGAATGCCTCCAGTGTGGGAGAGCCCCCACCTCTCCAGGCAGCTGGTTCCACTGCCGTGTTGCTCTGACAGTGAGGAAGCTCTTCCTGGTGTCCAGCCTGAATCTGGGTTGCCACAACTTGAATTGATCATTCCGTGCCCTGCGCTCTGGCATCAGGAAGAAAAGAACTTGACCTTCCTCTTTGTGGCAGCCTTTGAGGGACTTCTAGAAAGATATCATGTGTCCCCCCCCCCCCCGGCTTCTCTTCTCCATGCCCAGTTCTCTCTTCACACAATGCTGATGGGAATGATCCTGGAAGCACAATTACTGTTCTTGGACCGTCATGATTCTCTCCTCCTTTTTCCCATCAAAGGAGGACAAAAACCTGCTTTGCTTTTGAGGCATGAGACTAATCCTTACAAAGGCGAACTTGGTTCTTAGGTGGTTGTCTAAATGCAAAACAGCAGAGTGCCGGCTCCTTCCTACTCCCTGGAACAGCCTCCAAAGAGTCCTGCTGAATGCTCTTCTATAGCAAGGGGAAATGAGTGCGCCACATGATGAGTATTTTCACCTTAGAAGGGTGAAAGGAAGGAAGGAAGGAGCAGCAAGCCTGACATGTCTACACAGCTGGACCTTGCGTTAGATTTGTCACCGAAACTGTATTAATGCATGCAACCTGTTGCCGTGGGAAGTGGTGATGGCTGCCAATCTGGAGAGCCTCAAAGGGAGATCGGACAGATTCGTGAGGGAGGAGGCCCAGGGCTACTAGCCTTGCGGGCCAGCAGAGGTGGCACGGCTGCATGCCCCAGTGGCTGAGGGGCTTGGGCGGGAGGGGGTCCTGCACCCGTCCTGCCAGAGAGCTCCGTCGGCAGCCGGTGTGCCACCATGCTGGACGTGTGCCTTGGGCCTGATCCCATGCGCCTTATGTTTTATGTGTGACTGAACACGCAATAACAAAGTAAGCTGCCCAGTCCGTTGCAGCCCACAGCACCTCTGCATGCAGGGCTCCGCAAGCCGCTGGCCCTGCCAGGGTGCAAAGGTTGCCTGCATCAAGCCGCCCTCGCAGGCCTCGCGAGCTGCAGCCGGCAGGGCCTGCAAGTGGGTGGCCCTCGGCAGCGGCAGCCCAGGACGCTCCTGGCCTGGAGGAAAGGCCTGGGCTGGAGGGAGCCAGGCCGGGCGGCTGCTCGGCGGCGGAGAGAGGCCCCGGCGCAGAAGGGGAAGCAGCGGCCGCGGCGCGCGCCCGGCGGAGACGCGCGCTGGCGGCCGGGCGCGCGCACGGGGAGCGGCTGACGGTGCCACCGAGGCTCCCCCTGCGAGAGGCGGTCGCAGCGGTAATTGCGAAGGCCTGTCAGGAGAGTGGCGGCGACGGAGCTCATTACACGCCGCGGCGCTTGCAACGCCCGCGCAGCCACGCAACTCATTAGCGATGGGGAAAGCCTCTGTCCCGGCCACACGCGGGGAACCGCGGCCGGAGCCGGCTGCGCGCGCTCCTGGCACAGCCACCTCCAGGATCCGGCTGCCAGCTCCCATCCTCCAGCTCCATTAACAAGTCATTAACTGCGAAGTCCACCTCCGCGCGTCCTGCAGGCCCGGAGGAGGGCGGCTTAAGAACAAGCGCGCCTCATCCAATTTCCTTCGGCTGTGATGGAGAGCCTGCCTGGCCCCCCCGGCCCGGAAACCCCCGCGTTAAAAACGCAGTCAGGGAACAGTGACTGGGCCGAGGCCAACGGAAAAGCAGCGCGCCCTGCAGTTGCGCGGAGCTCGGGATGGGCCGGCGGCACCGCGTTGCCAGGCGTGACCGAGGGTGGATGGCGCGGAGGCGGAGGCCGGGCGGGGGCCTCCCCCGGGGACCGGAGCCCCTGAGCGCCTGGGGCTCGGGCAGGAGCGCTCGCCCCTCCCCTCCCCTCCCCTCCCCTCCCGGAGCTCCGCGCAGCATCCCCGAGGGCGCCTGCGCCCAGCGGAGGGCTTGCGCGCAGGAGGGCGTGTGCGCAGCGCTTCCCCTTCCCAGCACGGGCAGCGGCGGAGGCCGCCCGCGCTAGCGAGCCTTTGTCTCCGCAATCCATTACAGGAGGCGTGCCTCGCTCGCTTCTCTCGGGGAGCGCTATAGATTTAATTTCCTGGATGAGCCGAAAACGCCAATAAAGGAAATTGGTCAATAATGAAAGGTGGACCATCGGGCTCGCTTAAGTGGCAGAGATGGCCGCCCGCTGGAATCCATGCTATGCACTTGGCTTAGGCGGCCACAGTGGTGTCCCAGGAGAGGCTCCCGGGCCAGGCAGTGGAGGTGCTCTTGGACCACGCGCCCATCTCCCCGGGGAACCCCTTCAGTCGCTCCCCGGGAGGCAGTTGGAGGATGACCAACCCACCTCCAGCGATCTCAACCTGTGCAGATCCGGAGGAAAGCACTCCAGCACCCGTGGCGTCGGGAAGAGCGGCAGGATGAAAGCCAGGGCAGCTGCGAGCACAGTGGGAGCGTCCTGGTTTTGGGCAACAGGGCTTTGCGAAGGGCGTTAGACCCTTGGACGTTCCACCGCATTCCTCCACTGCTGCGGTTGCTGCCGCTGCCGCTGTTGTGCCATCAAGGCATCGCCACCTTGTGGCAACCCCGTGAACGCACGTCCCCCACAGAGTCCTCTCCATGACAGCCCCACACACAGCTCTGGAAAACCTCAGGCTGCGGCTTCCTTTGTGGAATCACTCCCTTTCATGCTTGGTCCTTGTCGTCTTCTGTCTCTGACTCCCTGGCAGGACTGTCTTCTCCAGGAAGTCTTGCTTTCTTATGATGTGTCCAAGGTGCGACAGCCCCAATTTCATCGTGGCTGCTTCCAGAGAAGGTCCTGGCTTGATTTCATTGGTGCCACTTGCTCATTTGTCCACCAGTCCCGGGTATTGCAAAGCTCTCCTTCAGCACTGTGCTCTGAATGCATCCATTTTCTTCCTGGTTCTGCTTTCTTCATGGTCCTGCTTCCACACCTGTACACAAGGATCGGGGATTCAAGAATGTGGGTGGCGTTGGCCTTGGTTTCCACTAATGCCCCTATGCTTGATGACCTTTTCTAGTTCCTTCATTACTGCCTTTTCGATCTGTCCTCTTGGAATTTCTTGGCGGTAGTCTCTCTTTGATTGAATGACTGAGCCAAGGTATGCAAAATCATTCACAATTTCAATTTCTCCAGTTAATAATAGAGTCCTCTAGTTCTTCTATAGTCGTGACTTTTGTTTTCTTAATGTTCCTGCTTTTGCACTTTCTTCTTTCACTTTTATCAGGGGTTACTTCAATTCATTGCTGCTTTCTGCCAGTTAGATGGTGCAGTCTGCATATTTTAAATTATTGATGTGTCGTCCACCAATTTTCACTCCTTCCTCTGATTCTAATCCAGATTCCCTTGTAACATGTTCTGGGTACAGACTGAACAGATGGGGCAATAAAATCGCACCCTTGTCTGACACCTCTGCCTATGGGAAACCATTCTGATTCTCCATATTGTGTCCTACCACAATCTTGTCCACGATCCAGGTTCCACATCAGGACAATCGAGAGCTGAGGAACCCCCATTTCTTTCAGGACCATCCATAGCTTCTCATGGAGCAGTCAAAGGCTTTGCTGTAGTCTGCAAAGCATGGGCTGATCTCCTCCTGAAATTTTTTAGTGCACTCCAGTAGCAAATGTGTATTTGCAACATGATCTAGTGCGCCTCTTCCTTTTTGGAAACCAGCTTGGCCATCGGGCATTTCTCGCTGCATGCATGCTACAATCCTTGCAGCAACACTTCGAACCTCACTTTGCTTGCATGGAAAATAAGTGCTCAGGGCCCTGTACTGGCTGCCGCTCCTTAGCAGTTCCTTTCTTGGGGGCTGGAATATATATGGAAGGCTTCCAGCCTGTGGGCCACTATTTTGTTGGCATTCCCCTTTTAGGATTTGGATCAGTCTGCAGTTTGGAATAATTATCTTGGTACCCCGTCTGTTTTGGGTGCTGCCTTTTGGAGCAGCTTTTCTCTTTGCCTTCTAATATTACCGGCTCTTCTTCAGAGGGTCCAGCTTGAAGTCCGCCGTCCTTTCATCTCTTCTGTATAGTCATTCCGTATATTCTTTCCACCTCCTCTTTATTTCCTCCAGGTCAGATAGTGGGTCCCCCTGTTTGTCTCTCAGCATTCCTAATCTAGGTTTGAATTTCCTTTTGATTTCTTGGATATTCTGGAGAAAAATCTCTTGTTCTCCCCCCATTTTAGTTCTCATCTATTTCTTTGCACTGGCCGTTGCAATACTTCCTTCCAGGCAGAATAGTTTTATCATGTCAAGGCAAAAAGCATTCAGTATTATGACCCTCTTTCTCTCACTTTTCGTTTTTGCCTCTTGCCCACCTTTAGCAATTGTGAGTATTTCTTCTGCCATCCATCTAGGCCCTTTCTTTCTTTTTCCTCCAGGAATTCACTTCTTGCACTCCTTCCCAATACTGTCTCCACTTCTGGTTCATGGTCAGCTGAGTTCAGCAACACAAATCAGATCTTTATGTGGACTTCCAATTCCTCAGCAATATTATTTCAGTTGGATTTTGCGCTTCTGTTAGTGATCATTTTCAGGTTTACTCTCATTTATGAGATTAAGAGTCCTACACTACCACCATCTGTCCCTGGTCTTGTTTTGGCAGCAAGAATACAGCCTCTCTATCTCCTATTTCCAGTTATGTCGGCTGTTCCACCTGGTGATGTCCATGTATACCATGGTCTGATCAGTGTACTAGATGGTTGGTTTCATAGGATTCTGCGAGGCATTTTCCTGCTTTGTTCCTGACCTCTTGGCCAAATTCTCCCACAACCTTGGATTCTGCCTGGTTTCCCACTTCTGCGTTCCCGTCAACTATGATCTTCAGCGTGCCTTGTTTCGGTGTGTTTTCAGTCTCCTACTGGACACTTGCATAAACATTTTTGATTTCTTCTTTAGCATCTGTTGCCGGAGAACAGGCACGAATTACGGTTACATTGATAGGTTTTCCAAGAATTCCTGTGTCTCGTTTCTTCTTGTTTCTGCTTGTTTGTTTTTTCTTGTATCTTCTTGTATCTTGAGGAGATGCCGTGCCTTTGGTGCAATTTGCAGCAAAGGGCTTCCCTGCAGGGAGGCCAGGGGCTTGCTCGCTGAGGGCCGGCACAAGCCCCACGGATGTCTGCATTTCCTCACAGGTATGGAAGCCCCTCTCCCTTGACCAATGCGCCCGAAGGCACTGCTCTTGTTCCCTTAATACAGACAAGTTGCATCAATGGGCACATCCTAGGAAATGACGACCTTCGCTAGGACACAAGCCCAGGACGGACTCGCACCTGTGCACCGGAACCTGTAAGGTTGGAGAGGTCGTAGGATGGCGGGCAACTGGTTTGAGTGCCCACGTAGTGCGGGGGTCCCACAACAGGACTGGGGTGGCCCAGCCCATATCTCCCCCAGTGAGGGAGCTCCCTGGCCAACCTCCCCCCCGCCACCTACCTTGCAATCAGTGGAGGCCGAAGACTCCAAAGTCAGCAAGGCTGGATATCCCCACCAGATTTTACTCTGAACTTGTGAGGAACTAGCTGTGGTTCTCCATCCTACCTTCGAATATTGCGCCACCCCCCACATAGCTCCTTGAAGGTTTAGAGTCAGATTCGGAGTGGATACCCAGCCCCACCAGTTTCTACCTTGCAGAAGCTTGTCCAGATAAAAATGCAAGCAGAGGAGGGAGAAAGCCGGCTATAAAGGCAAAAAACCAAGGGAGGGACCACCAGCGGGGCATGTACTCGCCCGGCCCTGCTTTGCCCTGCAACCCGGAGCCCGTCCGTCCATGGATCGACTCGTCAGCGTCCCTCCCCTTCCACATCTCATTTCCCTCTGCGATGCAGCTTCGTGTCGTGAGGGCAGTTCGATGGACTGATATGCGCAGGCACAAAATGCCAGTTGGTTTTGGAAGAGGCCGCCACCGGCCGCATGCTCTCCCTTTCCGTCGCCCGAGAGACTTGGCTGCGTTTCCTGCTCTCTCAGATACCGTTGGGATGGTGACTGGAGAGCAAGCGGCACCGCGGGGCTGGTGGGGGAGCAGGCGTGTCGAAGGCCCCTGAATCTCTCCCCGGTACCCCGCTCTTGTCCCGTCACTCATGCGCGTTGCCTCAAGGGCTGCTTGACCCTGCTCGTTGCAAACTTCGGCCTGTTTGCCCGTCTTCAACCCACGTCCCAACCCACGTTCGGGTCCTCTTGCCGTTCCAAGGAGTGGCACCTTCCATCTAGGGCCCCATGTGATGCAGCATGGACTCTCTTCCACTGGAAAGCATCCTTCCCGATCACCCCTGGCTCCCAGGTTGAGCCAGACTATGCACTGCAATGAACGGAGACCTTTTCCTTTTATTTTTTCAACATTTCTCCAAGAAGTGGTGGAATTTCAGGATGGAAATAGGAGGAGGAGAGTTAGCTCTTCCCCTGCTAGAGTGCCATGGCTCCAATCCAAACTAGGACCTTTTATGCTTGCACTGAAGAAAATAATCTCACCACGTACATCTCAGCATGGTGGCAGCAGCATTCGGCTTGGCTCACAGCTTTTAGCCCGTGCACACGGTTCCTGGATGTGCTACTTGCCATGTGGCCAAGATAATCTGAGGACCGCTTTCTGGGATAACTCTGTGATTTCCCAGTTAAAGGCCTCCCTCTTGGGCAGACAGCCCTTGCTGATGGGTCAGATTCCTCAGGCAGTTTCTCCATTGGCCATCTTCCCTCAGTTTAACATACTGGTCACTGCAGGGCACCAGGGCACCAGATTCAATCTTGCAATTGAATTAGCCTGACAAGGAGGAAATGATCATCTGGGCACTTCCAAGAGCTGCTGCTAAGTTGGTAGAAGACATTTCCCTTTTCAAGAAGGATTTGTCTCTGAGGTTGCTTAATTTCTCTGAACAACTTAGTTTGTGTAATTGCTGCTGGTTTTAACTTGCTAATACGGTTGATAGTTATGACATTTATATTTTGAAGCCTGTTTGAATGACTCACTGTCAGGAGCAGAAGAGCAGTGAAACACTTCTTAAATAACTGGTCAGTGTTTTAGTCTTGGGTGAAAATGCACAAGTCTCAGTGGTCCGAAAAGCAGTAACAGGGAACCACGAAGTCTCCTGGCCTGTAAGAAACTCTCACCTCACAGCTTTGCTCCCGAACTCCACCTCTATCTAAAATCGGGAGGGGAAAGAGGCAATAGACTGTGCTGAAGTAGCACAGGGCCACTTGTGGCCCTTCAGATTATTTGACTACAACTCCCATCTTCCCTTGCCATTTCTATATTGTCCAGAACTGATGGAAATTGCAGGCCAAAGCAATTTGGAGGGCTGCAGGTTGCCCACCCCTGCCTGAAAGGCTGAGGCCTGGAACAGTCCTGCCCCTGGGCTTGAAACACCTTGAGAAGGACTCCGAGTCCCATGAGCCATGGCTCATCCCACCTAAGGCAGAACCCTCCGTCGCTCTGGTGTACCTTCCTGGCTTGAGGATGTATTTCTCCCTGCCGCTTGCAACTCAGAGCTGATGAGCTGACCCTGTCATTTCCCTGGGCAAGAACCCGGGGCTAAAATAGCGCTGCACCATGGACCGTTTGGAGATCTCAGCGAGCCCCCAGCAGAGCCGGGGCTTCCGGATGCGCCGCCCTGCCGGTCTTCGTCAAGCCTCCCTTAGCGCGGCCCACGGCGCCTCCTTTGGCAGGAGGAGCCGATGCAGGATGCTGGCCACCGTCCAGGCCCTTCTCTGCCTGCGGGGCTTCAGGCCAGTCCCCTGGGCCTGCAGCCTCCAGACCCAGGGCGGGATCCGCAGGCAGGTTAGCTGAAAGTTCATGGAAGGAAACTCACTGTTCCTTAATCCCCCCCAGCCCCCCCAGGATCCGCTTAAAAGTTTCTTGGGAGGTTTGAGAAACCCTCCTTAACACTGTGAGGAGGGGGTGCATTTGCTGGGGAGGGGGCCTCTCCTTCGGTGAGCTTGTTAAACTGAGCATCCCTGCTGCCGAGCCTGAGCGAGCACAACAAAACGTGATGTGAGCACTCGCGACCTGCTTCCCATTTGACCTTCGAACTGTTGCTCAGTCCCCACACCCGTTTTCAGAGGGGGAACCAAACACGCACAGTGCCTTTCCTGCTATCTCTGCCTTGGAGACCAATAGCAGAACCGCGGCCCACAAGCGCTTCCAGGACAAGACTCCTTCCTTCAGATCTGAGTCCGGATGGGGCATCCGCACTTGTTTTCCAGAAAAATGTGGAGTCTGTCGTGTTGTGGTTTACCAGGAAAATTTATTCTTCATTGTGTGGTGCTCTGGAGTGTTCAAAGTGTTTCGCCTGTAGAAAATGCAAGCTAAGAATAATTAAAAGCTATCCTAGACTGACAGTGTGGTGGGAAACCTGATCAAGACAGGAACTCTGAAGGCTTTCTAAAAATAACACTGTTTTGCAGAATATTTAGTTCAGGCATTCAAAAGAACACGGTGGGGCTCCGAGTAGCGTTGGGATGGGGCGCTGATGCCCGCCTGCCCCCTCATCTCTGGGCAGGCAAATCCTTGGCTCTTCTGCACAGAACTCCGGTGCTCCTGCCTTTCCAGTTCAGTTAATTTCAGTGAATGCTGCAATACCTGCCACGAAAGAAAGGATACCTTTGCCATCGTATGCGTATTTGGAAAATGCAAAGGGAATTGCATTCAAGTTTATAAAGTGCATGCATAGGCTTTAGTGGGGGTGAGCGCAGAAAAGACATACTTCTGAAAAATGCTCACGAGCCTTCAAAAATGCACGCTGTTGAAAAAGGCTGGGGGAACATGTATTTCTGTGCAGAAAGAAAAAATCGTACTGGATAAACATCGCAGCAGCAAAGCAAGGAGACGCACCTGCCCGTCTCTGCTTGCAGCCAATTAACCAATTCCATTCTAATAGATCTGCAGACTTCAAAACCTCAGTCGCGGTAGCTTTATGAGAGACTGAAAGAGATAATTTACAATTTAATAACAGCAAAGAGTATATTGATTAACTTGCTGAAAGACTTTAATGAAGCTCCGTTGATTCTGCCAGGTCAGGTTTGGACAGCGTCGGCCCGTGGCCGGCCAGCTCGGCCATCGGAAAGCGGCTCTCTGGCCGCGGCGGGC
>NW_025336455.1:1440689-1455868 GCF_004798865.1 Varanus komodoensis
CCGCGCGTCCGCGGCCCGCCCGGGGGCCCAGGCAGACGGCGGGCGCCGTGATGGATGACGGCCGCGAAGCGCTGACGAGGCGCTCCGGCGCCTGCCGGGCGGCCCTTCGGGGGCGCCCGGGCGCGCAGACCCCGCAAGGGCGCGCGGGGCCACCGCGCATCCCGGCGCGCCGGCGGGGCGCGGGGCTGCCGAGCTCGCCCGTGTCCCCGGGACCCGAGACGCTTCGCAGAGGTCTTGCCCCAAGGGGCAGCTCGACGTTTGGCGCGGGGGGGGGGCGCAGTCCTGCATGCCATGCCTCGGCGCCCTCCGCACCGTTCACAAGCACAAAGAGCGGCGACGGAATTGGTGCGCTCTTGCAGTTGCCGGTTGCTCGCCCGCCCGCGATCGGCCGCTTCTCTGCTCCCCGCAAAGCGCTGTTTGCGCGCACGCGTCCTTGTAATTTGCATCTTTGACCCTTCCGGAGAAACGTGCTGTGTGTGACGGGTGTCAGCTGCAGAATTATGCCATAAACATGCACCCTAAATTTCGTGGGGACCGAGAAAGAAAGATCACCTTGCAAAGCATTTGACTTCTTTCTCCCTCCCCCAAAGCAGGTACTGGAGTGCAGCTGGTGTTCCAACTGAGCACAGGAGTTATTAATAAAGGTCAGCCATATGCAGGCTTGGAAGTTTTGCTTCCTCTGGCATTCTCTTCATTCTTTATTAGTTTATGAAGAAATGAGTGCTTTTTGGTAACTTCTTATTTTAAAAACTGAATAAAATCCTTGATCAGTTGGCACCAGCCAAATCCAATTTGTTCCATTATTCCCAGCATGCACTGGGCTGCATCATACCTGCCTGTCTCATAATTGTTAAAGATGGTGATCTGCTAGAAAAAAATAAGGTGGGAACCCTACTTCAGCCCCACCAACATGGTGGGTACTCAGGTGTTCAAAGCTGGACTATAAAGGGCTAAGCTCTCTAGAACATGGAAGGACAAATCAGTCAATGTTGCTTTCTTGTGCATCTGCAGCTTTTTTAAAGAAAGAAACCAGACGCTCTTTCTGTCCCGTTTGTGAAAAAATATCTTATTGACAAGCCGTCTGAGTGGTGGCACCCACCCACAGGAGGTGGGGTTCAGGAGGTGATGGAGCATGTCTCAACCCCCCCCCCCCCGCCCCAACAGCACTTCTTCCCTGAGGCTTTCTCTGGCTTATAATTAAGGGAATCACAGTGCTCCGTTTCTACAGTCATACATTCTTGTAACTGAAATGGGCTCTAATGTTGTATTTTAATGTTTGCATGTGAACTATTATATGTGACTTTATTATATTCCTCTAACACAGATAAAAGTACACACATCTTGCACTTTTTGTTCCTACAGAAAAAGAAATGTGGGAACTTCTTACACATCCCTAAATTTTCTTCCTAGTTTTTGAATCTCCTGGGCAGCCTGAGGGCTGCGAGAAGTTCTCTTCCCTCGGAAACCAGTGCAGGGACATTTGAATCCACAGGGCGAAGTTGTGCCCTGTGTCTGCCTGCTCCCTTGCATCCTTATCTCACCAAGTTCCCCTGCGCTGCCACGTGACAACGAGCAGGTTGGATGCCGGATGTGGGAATCCACTCAAAGGGCTCACGCAGCTTGGCCGGCTTCAGTCTTGAGTCGCACGCCTCCCTGGGAACGGCACAAGGGAAGCGTGAGGGCCAAAAGCCCATTGAAAAGCCCATGTGCGGGGAAGGGAATGATTTTACTGGGGGCATGAAAGTCAGCCAATGAAGGGGTGGAGTTCCCCTGTCCAAGTGCCACCACCGAGAAGGCTCTGTTCCTGGCATCCTTCCTCATCACCTCAAGGAAGATGGGAGAGGGCTTGGCCTGGAAGCATTAAACTTGTGATAACACCTATTTGGCTAGAATAGATGGTTTTGGTGGGCTGGTGTGAGTTCGTCATCGTAACTCTGAAAACCTCCAAGGTCAGCGTGCTGCATGCTGACTCAGTGGCATGAAGGAGCGGCCTTTCTCCCGAACTCTTCTCACCACAAGGTGTGGAGCAGCCCTTGCGACAAGGTCCAGGCCAGGTTTTGTCGCTGGCGAGTTTGGGCTGAAAGTCCCTCGTGTGCCAAGGACATGGATAGAAGGAGGCGGGAGCGCAGGGACATTGCTGTGCTGTTCTCGGCAAACCTGACAGTCTCGGAGCTCGCTCAGAAGAGCTCTCAGGTTTCTGAGTTCCACGCTGGAGAAGAGACGCTGTTCTTGCATGGCGAATGTCTGGGTCATTCTATACACCCAGCTGGAGGCAACTCTGTCCCAAGAGCCGAGAAGGGCTATCACAGAGGCGAATGTGGCTGCAGCCTCGGACGTCTTTCGCGCTCTTCTGCATCGAACTCCTGCGAAGTGCTGAGAAGAGGGCCTCGTCCATCCCGTTACCGTGGCGGAATCGCAGCTCCTTTGTGCCTTTGCTGGCGTATCAGATCTGAGCCCCGTGGTGTCAGCCACAAATTATACTTCCATAAACCCTTGAGAGGGTAATGCTTGCTTGATCGTTGCTAGTGAACCGGGGTCTGTCTGAACACAAGGCTTTGGACCCAGCTCAGCCCCCTCTTACACTCCTTGGCCTTTAGATCTTTTGTACCCCTTTTCTGCTTTGATGATTTCAAATGCTATCCAATTAAGCCCTGAAATATTGCACTTGGAAAAAACCATGCAAATGAAGCTGTATTATGCAAATATACCTAACTTGTGAATTTTACTGTGATCACAGAACTTGGGTACTTGTCCAAGTGGGGATTTATGTAGCACAGAGAGCAACCCCAAACAATTCCCACTTGGAGCTGACTGTTCCGTTGAGCAGCTCTCAGAGAGTTGCCCAGGGATCTTACTTTCCCCACATGATGCAGACTTGTTGTCTCCACAGATCGGGGTGTCTGATTCCAGGTGTCTTTTCAAGGCAGCCACGGCTTAATTGCTGACTCTTGATCATCCGTACCCTTGACTGAGCTTCTCCCCGGCAATTCCCAAGCCATAACAGGCTTAGCTGGGTGCTACTCGAACATTCATCTCAAGGCCCAGGTAAGAGCCAGCGGTGCGGCATGGACAAATATGTCAGTTTTGGCTCCTCTCCGTTTTTCCAACTTAAGCTCAGTTTTTGTACACCGTTTTTCATGAGGATTCATAAGCCTGTTTCTGCAATTTCTCCTAATACATGCTGTTTTGTATACAAATTTGTCTTACATACACAGTTTGGCAAATAATATTCCTAATGCATTTTCACATGGATATTTTGCTAATGTGTGTGTTTTTGTGAGCACTTTCCTCTGCAAAAACATTTCGTGTGCTTTTTTCCCATTAAAGAACTCCATCGCCACATTTGGAGAAGTCCAAAATTCAAAGGACAGCAGCCTCAGATCACAGTGGCTTGAAAGTGCGAAACGGGACACGTCTCTGCCTCATCCCTGGCCCAGCCTAATATGCTGTCTCTGGCAGTGGCAGGTACTGCTTGAGCTTTGGCAGAATTGCAGAGAAACTGGGATTAAATCGTCCTCACCTCCCGCCATCTCCCTGTGGATTGAGCTCATAGGCTCCCTTGCACGGTGAGTCGGCAGCCCTCCAGGACCTGAGTCAACACGGGGAACCTTCTTCCCAGCCCCGGAGCGACCATGACGCAGGTCCCCGTCCAAAACGTGGAGCCCAAGAAGCCGCTTTCTTCTCCGGGCTCTGCCATGTTACCTCTCCCTGAAACTGCCTGCTAGATGGGCTGCAGGCTGGAACCCAGCACCTCACAGAAGAGCCGAGATGGCAAATGGAGGCATGCATTAATTAATTAATTAAACATTCGCTCATTCCAGAAAGGCTCCCAGAGGGCCTTGTGCTAATCAGTGAAAGAAGAACAGACCCGGCCTGAAGATAGGACACTTCCCTGGCATGATAGCTCAGGATGATGGGAGCTGTAGTCTGACACAGAGAATAGTGGGATGTCTTATTTGTTTCTGTTTCAGAGACAGAAAAAAAGGAGAACTCCTAGTTCCACAAGCACTCCAGGGAATAGCTGAGATGGGCTGGAACTTCCTGGCACTGGAATGGAAGAATCCCACCCACCCATTTCTGTCCTGCCCCACAGCCAAAGCTACCTGGGTGGTTTGCGAGAACAAGAGTAGGCAAATAATTAATGGTCTAAGGAAGTTCCATTCCACTCCAGAGGAAGAAACGTCTCCAAAACAACGGAACTGGCGGAAAGGGAATGGGAGGCGCGAGGGGCAGAACCATCAGCCTGCTCAGGAAGCCGGGGAACACGGGCCACGTGTACTGCTGTGACGTGGTGCTGGAGAGGGAGACGTAGACACTGCTACCCCTCCAAGAAGCGGGGGCGGCTAGGGAGGCTGCTGGCCCAGGGGGCCCGGCGCATGCTGCTTGCTCCCCCCGCGGGGCCAAGGAGCACGCCGGCTGCGTGGTTCAGCAGGAGCCAGGAAGGGAACAGGCCGTCCCCGCCTGGCGGCCCAGGTGCTTCCCTGCTGCAGCGCTATTTGGGGGCAGGGACCAAGGGCAGCCAGAAAGTGACTCAGCAACGTGGCTGCTGCTGCCGGGCAGCTCTGCTGCTTTTTTCCGCCCCGGCTTCTGCAGGAAAAGAGGTGGGAAGGCAAGGCAATGCGGGGTGTGACCCCAGGGGCCTCTCCCAGCCGCCTCTGCCGCCACATGGCAAGGGATCCTGGGACGCCTCTCTCAGCAGCACCGGGCCTCACGCTGGTCTCTGCAGCCCGCAGTCGGGGGGGTGAGGGGCCGGGTCAGCACGCCAGGCGAGGAGGGAGTTAACTGCTGCCGAAGGATTTTCTGTGCAAAAAGAGCTGGCTAATGCTTCAGGAACACAGGAATTGCTGCACCAGCTCCACCTGTCCAATATCCTGTCTCCGTGAGTGGCCAGGACTAGCTGTGGAGGAAGGTGTATAAAAGAGAGCCTGTAATGGACACTTATCCAATATAACCTGCCCGGGGAGAGGAAGTCCTTCGCTGGCCCCGGGGGGTTCTCGGCTGGCTCGTATCCTAACGCATAAGCAAGGGTGGACCTTCCGCTTCTAATGGATCTATGCAAACCTGAGGGCAGATCTGTCATTAACTGGACGGTTCAGGGCGCCTCTGAGCAGGCCTGCTGCCACCCGGGCTGCGTGGGCGGCCCAGGGAGCAACCTTGGTTCTGAATCACGCTTTCCAATTTGGGCCACGGCAGGGAAAAGCCACGCCGGCCCTGAGCCTGTCGTTCATCGGAGGAAGGTGGGGAAGGAAGCAGCGTCTGAGCGCGGCCTCAACAGCCAGAGCTCTCAGGCGTGTGGCCGGCCCTTGCACGAGGCGAGGCGGATCCCCAGCCTCAGGCGGCAGGGAGGTTCCTAGGCTGCCACCTGGCCGGTGCCCCTTGGGGAGAAAAAGACGGGCTAGTAAAGAGAGGAAAGGTCTCCGTAAAAATGCCCCTCCGTTCCTGAGGAATTCGACTGTTGTGTTAGCAGTGGCAGGCAGTGGCCCCTGCCCGCTGGAGTTGCGGCCGTCTCTCCTGGCCAACCTTGGCCGGCTGCGTGAACGCAAAGCATCGTGCGCCTGCACCCACACAGTCGCCTTGCTTGCTGGCTCTCTTTTTACCCCCCCCCCCCGGTGTCTCGCCATCAACTGCCGACCACCCATGCCCAGAGGCTCACAGGTGGAGACAACAGGGCACACAAGGAAAATGGGGCAGGGCGGGGCGGGGGTGAAGCGACTCTTTCAGCAGGCTGGTGGGGCGGCCCTGCTCAGCCTGGCTGCTGGGAAGCTGGGCAAGATCGCAGCCCCTCAGCAGTGCCCATGTTGCGTGTGGATGGTCTCCACGTCACGCCGTAGCATCCCCAGCAAGAAGGATGGAGCGGAGGGTGGTGGCAAAGAGCTGCTGCTGCCGCCATGGGTCTGAGGGACAGATGCCCCTGAGCCGGGGGTGGCCTGGCCGCTGGCTGCCTCCTGGGTGGCTTCAGAGCAGCCCTGTGTTCAAGACAAAAGGCAGCCGGCCCACTCGTGACTACAGGTAGCCATCCGGCGGAGCCGCAAGGGCTGCCCTCATTCTAAAAGAGGCTGAAATGGGTGTGCTGGCTGCCTTTCCCAGACACGAGGCGCTTTGCTTCCATTAGCAGGGGCGGCTGAAACACACTTAAAATCATGCAAAGCACAGAGCGGCACTCCGGACGAACGAAAAGCACTCCGCGAACACGCGAGAAACGCCACGGGGGAGGCGGTGGTGCGTCCTCTCCAAGAGGCAAACCGGAACGCAGGGCTACCCGCTCTGGCGGGGGGAGCGGCAGGCGCTGAGCCTTGGGGGAGCTGGCCCGAGAAGCCCCCTGCCAGCCAGGCTCCCCCGGCTGGCACGGAGACGCTGCTCCGAGCAGGCCCAGGGAAGAGGCACCGGTTGGTGTGGGGCCGTGAGAGTGGCTGTGCCCCAGGCCGCCACCCAGGCGCACGCGCGCATGCGCACTGCTGTCTCTGGCCGCTGTGCAAAGGGGCACCCTGGACGCCTGTGGAGCTGCCGTGCACCGAGTCAGCTCACCCACCCACGCAGCCCGGCAGTGTCCACTCTGGCAGGCAGCCACCCGCTCAGCTGTCTGGCGGGGCACGGCAGCCCCGCTGGGCACCTGAGCCTTTGAACCTTTTCAGACCCGTGTAGGGAGGCCAGAGGGAAGGCGGCCCCTTCCACTTGCCCAGCAGGCAGGCCCCTGGCTGCAGAGCGAGAGTGGTGGCAGCCGCCGGCACCGCCAAAGCGGGAGGGACGGTGTTGCCGGGCATGGGCCCCGCTGGCGGTGCAGCTTGCCTCTTGCCCTGCTTCCGCTTGGGGTTCCATGGCCCAGAGGTGTGGGGCGCGGGCAGTGCGAGCCCCTCCTGGGAAGGCCCTGCCGCTGAGCCCCCAGGAGCACAGGAAGCTCTCCGATACCGTCTAACCCAGTGCACCTGACACTGACTGGCAGCGCTGCCTTGCTGGTGCTCCAGGGAGACCCTCTCCCCTCCTCCGCAGCGCTGCCTGGAGCTGGCAGGGCTGAAGCTTGGATCACTGCCCCCAAAGCCCCCGAAATCGGTTCTAGGAATGAAGATGAAGATGGGCATGAAGATGAAGATGGATGCTGAGTACAGGGTGGTGTGGGGGGCAGAGACAAAGGCCTTTCTCTGCTTGGGGTGGAAAGTGGCAAGCCGGTTTGGGGGCCGATACCTGCTCCGTGCACCTGGCCAGCTTGGGAGCCCAGTGCCCATAAGCCGCTCTTCTCTGATCCCTCAAGCGGCGTGCCTGCTGGGCACCACTCCCATGCCACCTGGCGCGGTCGTTCCAGCATGGCGTCGCCAAAGGTCGCCTCCTGGGATTCTGCGGCACAGGCAGTTCGCCCCCCCCCCCCCGAGGGACCCAACCTCACCGAAGTGGTTTTGCTCCCTGACCCGAAAACCCTCGCAAGCGAGGGGCACTGGGATCCGCTGGGCTCGGGACTCCCCAGGGGGAGCCCTCTGCCCCAGAAGCGATGCCAGCCGAGCAGCCCAAAAGGGAGCAGGGAGCGGGGTCCAGGCTGAAATTCCGGCATCTTTACGCCGGGCGCGAATGATACAGCGATTAGGCCTGGAGCCCCTGCTGGCCGCAGCTCTTTGCTGAATTAGCAGAGTGTTTGAAAGAGATAAAAAGGGATGGCTTACCCCATCACACCGCTGCACTAATCCCACTACAACTGTGAAATGAGTCGCGGCTGACCTGCTTGGCGCTCCGCACCGCCTTCTGGAAGAATGGGAGGCCGGGGCTGCTGCCGGCCAAGAGGCTGTCCGAGCGCGGCAGCGGCCGCAGAGTTTCCGGAGCAGACAAAGGCTCCTTCTCCTGGCCCCCACTTCTTTTCCTGCCACTGCTTCCTTCGGGGACCTCTTGATGCCCTTTGCTGCTCCCAGAGCGTTGCGCCCCGGCGCCTCTTGCGGGGCCACCCTGCCTTCAGGCGCCCCCAGCACCGAGCCCCTTGCTTGGTTGGCTGTGGGGAAAGATCAGCGCCCAAGGAAACTCTCTAGGGGTGGCGGCCTGAGAATATTACGGCAGGAAAAGTCCCACAGCTCCCAGCACTGCAGGCTGGGGAATGAATGCTGGGGATCATGGGACATGGCGCTGCCCGAACCCGCTTGCGCCTGTGCGCCCAGGACACTGATATGCCTCCCTCGAGCCGCGGCTCCCTGGCACAGTCCGTTCTGCCCAGGGCTGTCTGCCGCCAGCGCCCTGCTCTCCCAAGCTCCCACACGGGCCTCTCGCCCCGCACCCCCGTGGCTGGAGCAGTTTCGCCAGAGACCCTGCGGCCGGCCTGGAGCTGGGCGGCGCTGCAGCCCTTCCCAGGGGCTTCTCTGGCACTCGGCCCCTCCACGCGCTCCGGCCACGCTCCGCCGAGGTTCGAGAAAGCAGATGTGAAGCAGGCAGCACACGCCACTAGCTGCCCAGCAACCGGATGCCCTCCACATGTTGGACTACAACTCCCATGATTCCCAGGAAACTAGTCTGGGGATTCGGGGGACACACCTGGAAGGTGCCAGATTTATTTTTACGTTTCTATAGTGCCCGATAAGCACAGGCAAAGCAGAAGGACGCACGTGAGCGTTGAAAGTCAAATGGCCCCGGACAGGCTGTTACTCGGAGGAAATGAACGCCTGTTCTGCCGGGGTCGGGGGCCGGGGGGAAGCGCCTCTGCTTCTTCTCCAGCTCGAAACCCCCTCCCAGGTGGAGAAGATTTAGTGCTTCCCCATCTTCCCTTCCCATGGGAAAGATGGACCCAAGAAAGGGAGATTTGGATCGGAGATGCGCCAGAGCACGTCACCTACGCACGTCGAGGAAGCCCCGGGTTGATGTGCGGTTCCAAAAACAGCCAGAGGGCCTTCGAGAGCCGCTGCGGCTGCGCCCCCCACACCGGCGGCACGCGAAATATGCCCGGCGCGCCCGCGCGTCTTCCCAGCGCCCGAGCGGCTGGCCGCTTTGGGTCACTGTCTGCCCCTCGGAGGGGAAGCACGCGGCGCCCCCTTTCCGGCCCGGCTGTCCCTGGAACCCCCGGGCAGCGCGGTCTTCCCATGATCCAGTTCAGAGATGTCTCTATTAACAGGACAATGGGAGAATAAGCACTTTCCTTTATTCATTTACCCAGTGTCTGATAATATCATATTGATGATAATTTTCCTTTAATGGACCATTTGCGGTAATTATGATGCAGAGGGTGAGTAATTGTATCTGACGCCCTGATGCCTGAGACCAACTCCGGCAAACTTAATCCCCTTGATTCCTGCAGAGGAGGGGAAAGGGAGCGGGTGGGAAGGGAGGAAAGGGAACGCTTCCTTCATCCATCCGGCCAAATTCACATTCACGCCCATCACCTCGCCTTGGCTTCTGCGTTCGTCCCCTTCCTGCTTTCCCCGTTTCCTTCCTTGCACTGTCCCCTCTCTTGTCATGCATCCTTTGAGGCTCTTCTGAATTTATTTGAAAAATGACAATACCTTTCCATTGGTTTCCCTAATCCTTTTTCACTCACTCTATTACGAGATGTTGCAAAGGGGTGCAGGGTCACCCACAAAGGCCGGCGGCTCCGAAAGGGCCCTGACTCGGGACAGGCAGTCTCCCCGGCGGCGACATCCGTCACCCACTGACTGCCAGGGTCACTTTGGCTGGTCTGCCTGGGTGGGTGCCTGCGCAGGTGTCCCCTTCCTCCTTCGCTGCTCCCAAAGCTGTGCATTCAGTGGAGGAAGCTGATGTTAAGTTTGTTGCAAAGTCGTGTCCAACCCACTGCGACCTCCTGGACAACACTCCTCCAGGCCTTCCTGTCCTCCACCATCCCCCGGAGTCCACTCAAGCTCACACCGTCTGCTTCAGTGACTCCATCCAGCCACCTCATCCTCTGCCATCCCCTTCTCCTTTTGCCATCAATTGTTCCCAGCATCAGGCTCTTCTCCAGGGAGTCCTTCCTTCTCGTTAGGTGGCCAAAGTATTTGAGCTTCATCTTCAGGACCTGGCCTTCTAAAGAGCAGTCGGGGTTGATCTCCTCTAGGACTGACCGGTTTGATCGCCTTGTGGACCAAGGGACTCGCAGGAGTCTCCTCCAGCACCACAATCCAAAGGCCTCAATCCTTTGGCGCTCAGCCTTCCTTATGGTCCAAAGAGGAAGGTACAGAGCCCTAAAGAGCTTGAAGCGGGTTCACCTGGAGGGTGGTCTCCTCTGGCCCAGACCCATAAGAGCATCTTCAGGCCCTTCTCTGGGCACTGCCTGCGAATGAGGGGGCAGGCAGCTTCTAAGCCGGAGGTCTTTCTGACGGTGGTGCCCCGTTTGCGAATGGCTTTCTGAAAGAGGCCTGCCTCGCACCCACCTGGAACCTTTTCAGGGCAAAGGCTCTTTCGATCTCCCGTGCATTTTGCTCCTTAATGCTTGATTGGTTTAAGTCTGTTCTTGCATCTTGAGAGCTTTAGGCTTTTGCTGAGTTTTCTTGGGCTTTATAGTACAGTTTTACACTTTAAAAAGTTTTATATTAAGTTTTACCATGTTGTTGCATTTTATGGTTTTGCCATGTTCTTGCATTGACGCCTGCAAGGGCTGTTTTGTGAACTGCTTGGTGAGGTTTGGCTGTTGGCAATCCAGAAAAAGACAGTCAGTCATCAATCAATCAATCAATCAATCAATCCATTGCTTGCACTATCCTTAAGGACTGAGAGGCCAGTCCAGGGAGACAGTCCAGCAGGGGCCGCGGGACACGCAGCCACACACTTCTTCACGCGGCCGTCCTCAGCCTGGCTCTCCAGAGGGGCTGGGCTCCAACACCCCGATCCCCCTCGGAAGGGACCCAGACTAGGAACAGTGGGAGGAGGCATCGTCCAGCACGTCTGGAAAGCACCAGGCCAGGAAAACATGCTTCACTTGCTCTCTTTTTCGGGGTAACTGCAGCAGGTTCCCGGTTTGCGTGCTGGTGTGCTCCTTCCAACCAGTCTCCCCGTAGCTGCTGCCCAGTGGCCCAGTCTGGGCTAGGGGCCAGCACTGTGAAGGACCACTTCCTCTGACTCCTTTGGCGCTCAGTGTGGGTAAGTGCGAGGTCTTGCACTTGGGGCACAGGAATGGGTGCCATAAGTACAGGATGGGGGACAAGTGGCTGGAGAGCAGCGCTTGTGAAAGGGACCGCGGGTGCTGGTGGACTGCAGGCTGAACACGAGCCAGCAGTGTGATGCGGCGGCCAAGAGGGCAAACGCCACCCTTGGCTGCATAGCCAGAAGCGTGGCTTCTGTATCGAGAGAGGTATTACTACCACTCTACATGACTCTGGTGCGCCCGCAACTGGAGTATTGTGCTCAGTTTTGGGCCCCTCATTACAGGAAGGATCTAGCCAGGTTAGAGTAAGGGCAGCGTAGGGCCACAAGGTTGGTGGCTGGTTTGCAGGGGATGCCGTATGAGGCGAGACTGAGGGAGCTGGGTCTCTTCAGCCTGGAGGAGAGGAGACTCTGCGGGGATCTGTGGGCGACATGCAGGTATGTGAGGGGGTGTCACACGGAGGTGGGGAGAGACCTGTTCTCCCTGCAGAGGAAGGGAGGATACGCTCCAACAGAGCAAAGCTCAGGGAACCCAGGTTCAATTTGGATGCCAGGAAGCACTTCCTGACAGTCGGGACCCCGAGGGTGTGGAATGGGCTTCCACGGGAGGTGGTTGAGGCCCCATCGGGGAGGGTGTTCAAGGATGGGCTGGACATGCACATGGTGGGCATGTCATGAGTGCAGCCGGCTGCAGTCAGCGTCAGACTAGATGACCCAGGAGGGCCCTTCTGACTCGCTCTGTTTCTATGTTTCTATGACTCATGCTGTGGGTAGAATTTGCTTAGAAACATAGAAACAGAGCAAGCCAGAAGGGGCCTCCCGGGCCATCTAGTCTGACGCTGACTGCAGCCGGCTGCACTCATGACATGCTTACCATGTGCATGTCCAGCCCATCCTTGGACACCCTCCCCGATGGGGCCTCCACCACCCCTGTGGAAGCCCAAGCGGGATTGTCAGGAGGAGGCAGAGCAGGGGGTTCCGGGAGGCCCCCACAAGCCCAGGGGCCATTCGAAATAGTTTCCACAGGGATGGAGCTTTCTCCGACATCTCGTTCTCTGTCCCGCACTTCCTGCCTGCCTTGAGTACGTGGCCAAGAAAGGCATCGGAGGCTCTCCGGCTGCAGCGGCGGCTGCTTGACCTTTCCTCCACGAGTGGCCGAAGGAGGGAGCGCAGGGGAGCGCAGGGGGAGCCTTTGTCCATCCCGCTCCCTCGGCCAGGCCAGGCCAGACCTCGCTGCAAGCCGGGCCAGGTGGCACTTTTAGAGAGATCTTGGGGCGCTCGGCCGTGAGGTCCCGAACGTGCTCGTATCTCGCTAGTGAGGTGTGCAGCCATAAAACTGCCATAATTTATGATTGAATGAGCACCGTGGTTTGCAGGGAATCCATTTCATTTCATTTAAAGTTAATATTTCAAAACAGGTGGCGGGATGGTGCCAGCCGCCTCAGGGCCCGATGCTGGCTCCGCATCCCGTTCCGGCTCGGACCATCCCGAGACCATCGGGATGCCCCTCTTTGCTGGGCAACCTGACATGAAGGTCCAAGCCCTCCCTCTGCACGCAAGCAACGATGCTCATTCCAACATCAAAAATCCCACCTTCACTTGGAGAACCAGGGCAACGCCGAGGGCAAACGTCGCTGGTTTTGCCGCACTTGATGGCAGGCAGTCCTCGTTACGCTGCCCAAAGCCGGAAGCGGCACGCACGGCTGCACGCTCGGCTCCTCGGGCGAGGATCCGGCACCTCCATGGCAAAAGGGGGGCCTGTGCACGATTACCGGTTGCCCGCTGCATTGGGGCAGCAGGGCGATGGGCTTCTTTGTCCTGTGCGTGCAGCCTCCCGGGGCCTTTTCTCAGCCATGGAGTAAGGCAAGACGGCGAGCCCGACGGACGTCTGCTTGCAGCCAGCGGGGCTCTTCCAAGCTCGTTGCTCCTGCGAGTGGGCTCTGCCTTCTTTGCACGGAGGGGGAGGCCACCAGTGGGCGGTAGCCTTGCCAGCCAGGGGCCGCCTCCTTCACCTGAGGGGGCTGCTTGCGGGCACGCACCACCTGCCGAGGAGCTGGGCAGGAGGAGGTCTTGCCTCCGTCCTGCTGGAGGGGCGCTGCGGGCAGCTGGCTGGCCACCGTGGGCACGGGGTGCTGGACTGGGTGGCCCTCGGGCCGATCCCGCGTGGCCTCTCCTGTGCTCTTTCGGGGCAGGCGGCAGCTCTGTCCCACAGCCGTTCCTGGGCTGGGTTCCCAACGGCCCCCTCGCTCGGCTGCCCCTGCCTCTCTTCTCCACCAGGCCCCCTCCGTTTGTGCCGTGCCTCTTAATGAGAACGAAGCGGCTAATTTCATCAGCCTCCCTCTCTTTATAACCCCAGCCCTTGGCTACGACAAGCCGATAGCTCTGCGCTAGTTCTACTGATTATTTTAATCTCATCATATGTCTTTTCTGGTCAATAAACTCTCTCTCAAATCAAATTGTTACCGAACATAACCCAACGCTAATGTCCATTGGACTCAGGGCTATATCGGATAATGTAGTTTGTCATAATTAAGTGTACTGCCTAATTAATTGAGTGGCCAGGATGCTAATTAGCTAGGTTTATTGAGACCGGGGGAGGATGAAGGGCAATCCTCATGAGTGAGAAGCTTGGGCCCAGGATGGCATGTGCCCCTTCCCGTTCGCTGGCTGGGAAAAGGATTCGTGGGCTGCGGCCGCTGCTCGGCCACGGGGAGCCTCCCCAGGGACGCTTGGGGGCCGCGTGGCTCTGTGCCCCCGCTCGCTTGCTGCCACGAGGCCAGCCGCGATGGCCGACGCGTCTGTGGCGAGCCTCGTGAGGACCCACCGGGCAGCCGAGGGGCCAGGCTCGGAGAAAGGTGTGTGCGGCGTCCTGCTGGGGCAAGTCCCTTCGTCTGGGTTCTTTCACTCTCTAATTTTTCCAGCCTAAAGCCCCGTTAGTGTCCTCGTTGCAAACGTTGGGAGTTCCTTGTTCCAGCCTCCCATGAAAGGGCTTTTGTGCAGCACGTTGCATTTTTAGGGGTGTCGCCTTTTTCCAAGTGGCTTTCCCAATATACTGCACGTCATCATTGCTAGAATATTGCGCACCTGTTCCCTGCTTGCGCCAAACCCACGGTAGCTTTTATCGGTGCTGGCAGCTGGAGGCTGCCCATCCAAGCCCAGCCCACCTCGGGGGGCAGCTCAGGACCCCTTTTTTCTGCTTAGCCTGTGGGCTTGGAAGCACCTGCAAGAACAGGGAGGGGGTCACCTGCCAGGCAAGCAATGAAACGCGAACTCTAGCGATGGCTGCAGAACTGAGGGGCCAGAGACGCCCTCACTTGGGTTTTGGCCTGATCGTGAGGTGCTCAGGCTGCACTTCCGGAACCTGGGCACAGGTGTGTCTGCTGGCGACTTCCCTGGAGTGTCCTTTTCTAATGGTCCACATGCATCAGCTGTAGCCACATCAGCCTCAGGGATTACTGAGTCCCCCGAGGGAGCCGTTGCGCCAGTCCGGTGCTGGCAAACCTATGGCACGCGGGCCACAGTGGGCATGCAGAGCCCTCTCTGTCGGCACGCAAGCCAAGTCGCCCCAGCATCGCCCCAGCAGCCGAGCATCGGGTAACAGCGCACATGGGGGCCATGCGCATGCTCGGAAAGGAGTGGCGGCGCCTGGCGATGGCGTCACGAGCCGCGGCTCATTAGCTGGGACTAGTCCGATCTTTCGCAGGGCCAGTCAGTGCTCTGCCAAGGAGATATATATATATATATATATATATATATATATATATATATATTTGCTTGGACTGGCTGTTTTCAGGCTTTATTGCAGTGTTGGCACTTTGCGATGAAGAAGTGGGGTTTGGGTTGCAGTTTGGACAATCGGTCTCTAAAAGGTTCACCATCAATGGTTACAAAACGAGGTGTCCTGGCATGGTTTTGATGGTTGCAATGTGTTTAGAAGGGGCAGAAATGATGAGCAGCACAGAAAAACCCACTCAAGGAAGGCTTTTTCAAAATTCCATTATTTTGAATGGCCTTCATCCCTATATTAGGGTTAGGGGTGTGCACCAGGGTAGGGTTAGGGTTGGGAAAACGAGGGGTCCTGGCATGGTTTTGATGGTTGGAATGTGTTTAGAATGGGCAGAAAGGATGAGCTGCGCAGAAAA
>NW_025336455.1:1455968-1523412 GCF_004798865.1 Varanus komodoensis
CCTAACCCTAATATAGGGTTAGGGGTGTGCACCAGGGTAGGGTTAGGGTTGGGAAAACGAGGGGTCCTGGCATGGTTTTGATGGTTGGAATGTGTTTAGAATGGGCAGAAAGGATGAGCTGCGCAGAAAAACCCACTCAAGGAAGGCTTTTTCAAAATCGCATTCTTTTCAATGGAACTTTACCCTTATATTAGGGTTAGGGGTGTGCACCAGGGTAGGGTTAGGGTTGGGAAAAGGAGGTGCCCTGGCATGATTTTGATGGTTGGAATGTGTTTAGAAGGGGCAGAAAGGATGAGCTGCGCAGAAAACACTGTTCAAGGAAGGCTTTTTCAAAATTGCCCTCTTTTCTATGGAACTTTAGGCCTGTATTAGGGTCAGGGTGTGCACCAGGGTAGGGTTAGGGTTACAAAAACGACATGTCCTAGCATGATTTCGATGGTTGGAATGTGTTTAGACTGGGCAGAAATGATGAGCTGTGCAGAAAAAGCTGCTCAAGGAAGGCTTTTTCAGAATCGCCCTTCTTTCAATGGAAATTTAGCCCTATCTTAGGGTTAGGGGTGTGCCCCAGGGTAGGGTTAGGGTTAGGAAAACGATGTGTCCTGGCATGATTTTGATGGTTGGAATGTGTTTAGAATGGGCAGAAATGATGAGCCACACAGAAAAAGCTCCTTAAGGAAGGCTTTTTCAAAATTGCCATATTTTCAATGGCCTTTACCCCTATATTAGCGTTAGGGGTGTGCCCCAGGGTAGGGTTAGGGTTAGGAAAACGAGGTGTCCTGGCATGGTTTTGATGGTTGGCATGTGTTTAGAAGGGGCAGAAATGATGAGCTGTGCAGAAAAAGCTACGAAAGGAAGGCTTTTTCAAAATCCCACTGTTTTCAATGGCCTTTACCCCTATATTAGGGTTAGAGGTGTGCACCAGGGTAGGGTTAGGGTTAGGAAAACGATGTGTCCTGGCATGATTTTGATGGTTGGAATGTGTTTAGACTGGGCAGAAATGATGAGCTGTGCAGAAAAAGCTGCTCAAGGAAGGCTTTTTCAGAATCGCCCTTCTTTCAATGGAAATTTAGCCCTATCTTAGGGTTAGGGGTGTGCCCCAGGGTAGGGTTAGGGTTAGGAAAACGATGTGTCCTGGCATGATTTTGATGGTTGGAATGTGTTTAGAATGGGCAGAAATGATGAACCACGCAGAAAAAGCTCCTTAGGGAAGGCTTTTTCAAAATTGCCATATTTTCAATGGAACTTTAGCGTTATATTAGGGTTAGGGGTGTGCACCAGGGTAGGGTTAGGCCATTGGTGGTGAACCTATGGCACGCGTGCCACAGCGGGCACACAGAGTCCTCTCTATCAGTATGCGACCCAAGTCACCCCTGCATCGCCCCAGCGGCTGAGCATCGGGTAACAGCGCACACAGGGGCCATGCGCATGCTTAGAAAGGAGTGGCGGTGCCAGGCGATGACGTCACGAGCCACGACTCATTAGCTGCCACTCGTCCGAACTTTCACATGGGCGGTCAGTGAGCTGCCAAGGAGAGAGAGAGAGAGAGATTTGCTCGGACTGACTGCGAGGTGTTTTTATTAAACTAAAACCGCAGTTTTCAGGTTTCCTTGCAGTGTTCGCACTTTGCAATAAATGAGTGAGTTTTGGGTTGCATTTCGGGCACTCGGTCTCTAAAAGGTTCGCCGTCACTGATCTAGTCTGCGATTGCAGATGCAGTAGCAGCGTGTGTCACTTTAAAGATGAATGAAAATTATGCAGGTTTGGAGACACTGCCCTGTGGGGAGAGACTGGGAGAACTGGGCATGTTCAGCCTTGAGAAGAGGGGGAAGGCTGAGGGGGAAATGAGATCCTGGTATAGGTGCCTCAAAGGCTGCCACAAAGAGGAAGGTCAAGATCTCTTCTTGCTGATGCCAGAATATAGGACATGGAGTAATCCATTCAAGTTGTGACAACCCAGATTCAGGCTGGACATCAGGAGCAGCTTCCTCACAGTCAGAGCAGCACGGCAGTGGGACCAGCTGCCTGGAGAGGTGGGGGCTCTCCCACACTGGAGGCATTCAAGGAGAAACTGGGCAGCCCTCTGAGTGTGGTGGTGTAATGTGGTGTCCCACAACAGCAGGGGGTTGGACTTGATGGCCTTCATGGCCCCTTCCAGCTCTACTAGTCTATGATTCTATGAAATGCATTTTTTGTGTGCAATTCTTTGCAATTATTTCACTGTTATTGATATTTGAAATTGCATCTCACTGTATTTTGTCCGTTGTCACACACTGCCCTGCAAGCCTTGGTTATCGGGCAGTACAGAAATTAAATCTAGGAGGAGTAGGAGAGAGAGAAGAAAGCTTAGACCAGAATGCATTTTTTTCCTCCTTAGGGTACCAAGAAGCTCACTGGTATTTGGGGGTTCTGAGGACCTTCTCTGAGGGAAGCTGAACCAGTGGGGGACAGGCCCTTGGCAGGGCCGGGGGGCCGGGGAGTCTTTTGCACCTGTGCAGAGTCGCAGCTTTCATGGGAGATGCCAGTGATGTGAGTGGAGCAGAGGGCCTGGAACCTGGATTTAACCACGCAGAGAACAGTGCCATCCAAATAATGGGGCTAGAATCAGTTGTGACACGTTACTCTTGATTTCAGTGGGTGTCCTGCAGGTATGATTAATTCTGGATCCAACCCATGCTCCTATGGCAAAGCGAGGCAGCATCTCCTCCCAATAAATGGTTCTTCTGTGGGTGGTATGAATCGAAAGGAGAGGCCAGCCCCTGGGCTACCGAGTTTGTGGGCCGTGCGGTTTGTGGGCCATGCGGTCGGCGAAGCGGCACTCGCCGCCGTGCGGGAGGCACTGCTGGGGAGCCGCGGCTGCCCTCCTGCCCGGCTGTGGTTTGTGGCTCGGCAGCTTCGATCCCTCCAGCACTTCTGCCACTTAATGGACCGGCCTCAGCAGTGCTTGCGGCAAGCAGAGCGCACCTGAGTTGGCCGCGAGCTCACGTGTGAGCCGAGGCTCCAGGCACAAGCGGGCCAAAAGCTCTTCAGTTGCTCCGCTTGAGGCCGGCCTTCCTGCCCCGACACGTTTCCGCTGGATTTCACTTTTGGGGAAATTTCAGGGGCAGTTTTAACGACACTTAAAAGGCTCACAAGGAACGGGGTGATGGAGGGAGGGCGGAGGAGCGAAGGGCATCTTCGGCCTAAATATTACCGAATTACCTCCTCCATTGAAAATATCAATCACTAAGTTATTTTCATTGTAAGAATAACCATAAAACTGGAAGCAGTCTTGAAGAGTAGGCTGCATTAATAGAACTGTAACTTCCCAAACTAAGGAAGTCCTGGTTCCCCTCTGCTCCGCACTGGTTAGGCCTCACCGGGAGTCCCGTGCCCAGTTCTGGGTCCCTCAGACGGAGAGAGCGGCAGACAAGCTGGAAAGGACGCAGAGGAGGCAACGAGGGTGATCCGGGGACCGGAGACCAAGCCCCGTGAGGAGAGGTCGAGAGACCAGGCATGTTCAGCCTTGAGGAGGGAAGACGGAGGGGAGGCAGGATGGCGCTCTGCCGATTCTTGACAGGCTGTCACCCAGAGGAAGGCCAGGCTCTCTTCTCCATCATCACAGAGCACAGGATATAGACTAACATTCTCAAGTTAGAGAAAACCAGATTCTGGCTGGACATCAGGAAGAACTTCCTGGCTGTTAGAGCAGTACAATAGAACCAATTAGCCATCATTACCATCATCATCGTCATCATCAAATTTCTATACCACCCAGAGCCAAAGCCCTCTGGGTATCTTGCACCAGCAGGGGTTGGACCTGATGGCCTTCACGGCCCCTTCCAACGCTACTATTCGATGATTCTATGATTTACCACAAGGTACAAAACAAAACCATAAATATAGTACGCATCACATAAAGCAGCAACGTTTTATCGTTTCAGCCCCAAAGCAACGCAGGGAGGTGGCGGGCACCCTGGAGGCAATCAAGATGAGGCTGGACAGTCCTCTGACAGGGAGGGTCTTACTGGGAGTCCTGCTGTGAGTCGGGGGTGGGCCCCAAGGCCCTCTTGGCTCCTTCCTGCTCTGCTCTTTCTGATTCGAAGACCACCTGGGTGCCAAGCTGGCAGGTGATAAATTAGAGGGGGTTTTAAAGAAGTGGAGTGATGTTGTGGGCATCTGTTTGGTGGCAGAGGATGCTGCTTGCGTCTTCCGCAGCCTCGGGTGGCCCTGCTGTCTGCCTGGGGCGAGGCGGACCACGAGCAGGGCTGCAGAGCAACCGATGGGGCCGGGCAGCGCTGTCCAGTGGGCGGGAGGAGGAGCATTGCTGGAGAGGGACGGGTGGGAAGGAGGAGAAGTGAGAGGCTGCGGTCACGGAAAGGTCGGTCAAGGTGGAGCAATCCCGCACTGAGGGCCTGCTGTGGCCACAGCGCCGTCTCCAGCACCGCTCTGTAGCACAAGGACCAGTGCAGAGGTGAGCCCAGAGCAGCTCCCACGGAATCCTAAACTCCCGTGGCACAAAAACCCGCTGCGGGACTCCCAGCAAGCCCACATGGGCGGCGCTGCAAGACCACCGAGTGCCAAGAGGAAGCTGGTTGCAGGATGCATGAAAAGCGTGCGGCGTTGGGCTGTTTGATGCATCGTCCTCCGTGGCTTTGCAGGACACGGTTGCGTGCGGACGTGGATTGCAGCAAATGGCGAAAGACCCAAGCCCAAGCCCACCTGCAGCACATGCCCCAGAAGCTCTGAGGCCGCAAAGCTGGTGGTCCACACCTGGCAGGCAAGCTCCTTCAGCTCGCCGGTGCACGGGGGGCTCGCGCGTGTATGTGGCACCGAACTAGGGATGAGCTGAAGATGCAAGAGGGAAGGGTGAGCGCGAGCGACGGTTGCAGCCAACGTTTCACTTCTCTCCTCATTGCCTTACGGGTTAACATTAAAACGGTGGCCCCTTTCCAAATGGAACGGATCCAAATGGGTTTTCTTCCCAGCCAGCTTTAAATTTCTTCCATCAGAGAAGAGTGGAAGGCAAGAGGCAATCGCTTTGCAAGGGGAGCGGCCCGTCGCAACCCTGCTTGGGGGCCGTGAGTGGTCCTCCCCCGGTCTGTTTTGCTGTGGCTGGTCATGTAATGGCGGCTCGTGGCCCATCAGCCCCCTCCGCGGCCACAGGACTATGGAGCAAAGCTTTTGCAAACCTCGGCAGCCTCTTGCGAGGCAGCCTGTGGAACGAGCTGTGGGGCCCGGCGTCTCTCGGCCCCTCCTCCGTCAGACCTCCAAGAGGTCTGAGGTCCAAGAGGCTTTCCCCTCCAGCTGCCTTCCCCAACTTGGTACCTTCCAGCTGTGCTGGATTCCAGCTCCCAGCATCCCCCAAGACAACCAAGCTGGCGGGACCGGGCTGGGAGCCGGTGGGCAGCACTTGCCGAAGGTGGCCGGAGAGGCACCGCTTTCCACGGGCGGCTGCCCAGCGTGGAAAGCAGCATGGTCCAGACGGCCACCGTCCTGGCTCCTTCCTGCTGTGCTACTCCAGAGCCAGCCACCTCTGGGCACAACAAAGGCTTCACACAGAGGGCAGGAGCGCAGGCTGGCCAGCATGGTGTGCCACCGAGAGTGGGGACCCGTGCAGCCAGGGAGCTCCCCGGAGACGCTGGGCCACTCATTCGCAGCCTGACCGACCTCACAGGGCTGTTGCTGTGAGGGTACAATGGAGCGGAGGAGGCCAGGTAAGCTGCCTCGGGCTCCTCGCAGGAGGGGAAGAGGCAGGACAGAGACGAGATGGGACGCGGGGGTCCCACGCCCGGACCGCTGCCTCCTACGTCTCATCCGGGAGGGATGGCACGGAGAGCGCACGCCTGCAGGCTGGACACTGGAGCAAGCGCTCTGTGGACCTGGTGCCAGGGAAGCAGCTTTGGGCGTGGGAACGGGGCTCACGAGGGAAGGGCCAGCTCTGCGCTGGGGCCCTGCTAGCATCTCCAGCACCCCCGGAGGGGCTCGGAAAGGCCCCGGCCTGGAAAGCCACTGCTGCCCGTTTGCGTCAGCAGCACTGGGTGAGGTGGACCGGGGCCCGAGTTGGCTCGAGGCAGGTCCGGTGAGCTGCGTCCGAGGTCGTTTTTGGTGCAGGCCGCGCCCTTCGCAGCCCAGGTGCCTGCTGTGTGCAGATGTGCTAAATGCACGCGGTCTGTCCTGGGACCGATGTGGCTCCTTGCCCGCCTCCTTTTTGGCCAAAGGGCTGTGTGGTGCCAACAGGAGGCTGGAGATGCTTCGTCGTTGCTTTTCATCCTTCTGTGCAACTCTGACTCCAAGCGCAGCCCTGGCTTCATTCCTGAGCTGAAAATGACAGTGTATTGGGGTAAACGCGTTCTAATTAGCAACGAAGGAGGATTTCCCTGGCTTTGTTGTTTTACAGGCTCTCCCGTTCCTTCTGTCTTGTGTTCTGCTCCTCCTGAATTCTGGCTTCACTGGCAAAGTTTCTAAAATGAACTCCGAATGTGCAGTCTGTGGCAGCTCATTTCCACCTTCCCCCTGTACACGCACGCATGGAGAAAGCCCCGCTGTGCCCCCCAGTCACACCGCAATCGAGGAGGAACGGAGCACAAGGCAGGGGGTGGTTCAGTGCCGGATCTTATGGTTTTCTCTCGTGTCTTGTAATGCTTGCGAACTACCCAGACAACCTTTGGGGCAGTCGATAAATGGAAAAAATGAACTAGGCCGCCTTGATGTGACTACATCATGGCATGAAATTCTTTTCGCGCAGTGTCGACTGATGCTTATCCACGCACCACGCAGAAAAGACCCTTGATGTTCATTCACGGTGTGGAGGTAACTCAGTTCCATTCTGCTCCAGAAGAGCCCTGGAACCTCCTGAGAACAGTTTTTCTACACTTGATTGTATTACTCCAGTATTTCTCAACCAACGATCTCGGAAAACTGCCCTTCATCCTTACTCTCCCCAAGGCAGAATGCAAAGGGCACAGCAAAATAGTTACACCAAAATAACATATCATAAAAGAATAAAACCAGATCGATCAAGTGAAGCGCATTTCAGGAGAATCAGAACAAGCTAGCAGCAGAGGGAGAGCGTTAGCCAGGCGCATCCATGCGGGATGGGCAGGACGCAAGAGAACCGACGACTGTGGCAAGAGGTACATTGAACAGCGCCCCACATGGAATTTGGAAATAAATCTGAATAATGAAGAATCCCCAAAGTGCTGGATTCGCTTTCAAAGTAAGAGCAAGTAAACTGCAACTCCAAAATCTGGAGAAAAAATCAGGCAAGGAGAAGTTTTGAAGCATCCCTGAAGAAAATGCTGCACATGGGTCCTCCACACGCCCAGTCCTTCACAGCTCTGCTCAGCTCCTGCTCTCCCAAGGCGGTGGCTTCCTTGATGGAAGGGGTCGTGCGGCTCAAGACATGCACGAAGCGGCTGCTGTGAAGGCTGCGGCAGCGCTTCCCACGCGTCGCACGGGACAGCAGCTCCGACGAAGCAAGTCCAGCGGCCAGCCCTGGAAATCCAGTAGTGCTTTGTTCAGGCAACACAGCCTGAAGGGTTGCATACTGAGAGTGGGTTGTTGGATGGCGGGTTGCTGCTGAAATGTCAGTTTTCATGATGTCTGAACCCTGCAGCGTTACCAAGCTGCGGCCTGTTCACCCTGAACACCCCATGGAGAGAATGAGCGGGTTGTTGGTGGGTTGTGAGCTGTGCGCTGCTCACCACGGCTTGCCATCTCAGCTGGGTTCACACAACATGATAACCCCATCTCAAATGCCCATGGCACTCCCATGGCCGCCTCCCTCCTCGCCCCCGTTCTCATGACTCCCTTTCCTCCATTTAACCCCACGATCAGGGGCAGCTTCTGAGCACCAGTTGCCAAGGGAAGTGCATCCTCTGGAAGGCTTCCGCCAGCACTGGGTTGGCCTCGGTGGGAAGGGAATGATGGGCCAGGCAGGCCTTTGCTCCAACTCTACTATTCTATGATTCTTATGTTCCCGTCGGTTTCCCTTATCTGAGCCACTGGCTGCAGTACCCAAAGAGTAACCCCCAAGGTCACCCCAAAATGCTGGAAAATGAAACATGCACACAATCCTGTTTTTACGAGCTCTTGCACTAGTGGTGTGGAAACCTCACTGAAATTTAGGCACCCAAAAAAGTGAAGGAAAGGAAAGGAAATCCTCTGTTTTATTTTCCTTTTTAGAACAATAGTAGTAAGTTCCAACCCATATAATTTTATGAAGAATAATAAAATAAGAACATTGTCCTTGCTCTCTCTCCAACTTGTTTAATATGCCATTATGGGAACAGGCGGCCTCATTTCTTGTCCGCCTCACTAAAACAGTGTGCCTTGTTTGGGAAAAGGAAGAAGGGGCCACGGAGGGAATGCCGTGATGGAGGTCCAAGGCTAAAGGAGCCCCCAAAGTCGCATTCGGGTCCCCAGGAACTTCTGTGCAATAAATATTTAGCAATGGTCGCCTCGCTAATTGCTGGGCAGTGACCCAGGCCTTGTGCGTTGGGTGGCGGACTTGCCAGCTGAGGAGCTCCTGGTTCAGTGGTGCCCTCGGCACATGTGGGGCATCCCTCCCACTTTTTGGCCTGCCGCATGGTGAGCCACAGAATAAATCATCAGGAAAGAAGCCGGAAGCTGTGGCCTCACTCCCAGGGCCCGTTGTTCCCAAACCTCTATTTTTGTGACCGCGCCTGCATCCGGGGAGACCAGGAGGGGTCCCACGGAGGGTGGCCTTGGGGCGCGGGGATCTTGCCCTCCAGTGAGCTGCTGCGCTGCCCCAGGAGCTTCCTCTCGAGCAATAGGTGTCCTCCACACGCATTGGGTTACTGCTCCCCCGTCAGAATTGGCTGTGATGGATGGAGGTGCTGGGAGCCGTTCTCCTGCTCAACCACAAGCGCAGTGGTCAAAGGAGGGGCAGCAGAGGATACCCGACCATGAATCTCCCAGCGTCTTTTCCTTGCATCAAAGGGCCCTGAACTGGAATGGAGAAGGGGCACGGTTGGCCTTTCCAGTCTCCCACATCGGCTTCTGACTCAGCCCCTGCTCCCCAAAACCGCACCTCACTGCCAGCAGACTGGAGCCGCTGCAGCGGCTTTTATGAAGTGAAGCCAGGCGAGCCACGAACGGACGTTTGCTGCCAAGGTCAAGCTAGGCCTGGCTTACTTCCAGGCCGGAGTTTGGAACCTCTGGCTGCTGCTCTGGTTGCCTACAGAAGCGGCAGGCCTGTGCCGGACCTTACCAAGCACAAGCAAGCCTTCTGACCGGACTTTTGCACAGAGAGACTGAGGCGCAGTGGTTAGAAAACGGGACTGGGGCTCAGGAGACCCCGTTACAGTCATGGGAGCTAGCAGGGCTGCTGGGAGGACAAAAGGGAGAAGAGGATGAGGAGGGTTATTTTTGGATTCATTGCAGGGAAAGGGGCAGGATAGCAATATAATAAACAAGCAGAAATGACACAGTGAAGGAGTGGCATCAAAGCACAGAACATCGCCTAGCATAAGAGCAGAGATAAAGCCATCAGAAGGGGGAGAACCAAACTAGTGAGGCTGCAAAGCCCAGCACTCTCACCCCAGAAGAGGAGCGTTGCAAAGATTGCATGGAGGGAGTAGCACTGCAGCCAACAGCCTGGACCCAAGTCATGCTGGGGGGAAAGGTCATAAACAGCACTTTGGATCGTGCCTGGAATCACACCGGTCAGTGGAAAGGCTGTCATAGGAGGGGAGCAGCATCCAGGTTGGCTGTTTCCTTCGGAAAGACTGGCTGTTTCTGAGCACCCTTCAAAGGCGTGTGCTATGGCACTCCAAATGAGGTGCCACCAAAGTGAAATTTAAAGGTGTTCCAAGAATGAATGTGCTGGTTTTTGGATGTACCCTGAACTGTGGAATTTAGCAGTATCCACAGAATCTTGGCTTGTGCACATCTCTCTTTACCTCTGGCGAGGCCATGAGATCAGAAGCTTTTATTTATGCTTTCAACTAACAGCTGCTTGCTGCCACTATGCATAAGCCCAAAACAGCAATTAAATCTAACTATGGTTTAAGGAAATAAGCCAGGATAGGAAACCATGGTTTGAAGTTGGTTTGTTTCTCTAAACTAGTGATGTTGGAAAATATCACTCTGTCTGCACTTTAAAGCAGACTGGCCTCAGTCATGCATCCCCAACTAATATGCGGATCAGAGTGCACTCATCTGTTGGGCTGCATTGCTCTGAATTTTAGAATGAAGTTCCGAACTGCATCCCCAACTGTCGGAAAGTAAACTGTACAAAATAGAAATCTGTATGAAAATAAACATTCGAAGAGAAAATACATAGAAATTGCATATTTTAGGGGCAATGACCTCAAGTGAAATGCAAGTTTTCGAGTGAATGGGTTAGAACAGGCTTATGGAACACACATAAAACAGACTTGGACCAGAAACAGACTGATCCCTCCCTCAGTTTCCTAAACCATATTTAATACTAACCACAGTTTGTTCTGGTTTGGACATAACAAACCACAATTAGCTGAACATGGAAGCAAAAAATTCTAATCTCCTTGCTCTGGTTGTGCTGGAAGAGGAGCAGAGACAGGGCAGCCCAGAAGCCTCCACTGGCCTCTTCCAGCCCCTGCTTCCCCCGTCTTGTTTCCTGTCTTATTCACCTGGCCTTCTCTGCCCTGTAGCTCCCACCGGGCTTTGGGCGAGCGGGAGTCCCCCACTGGACTGCTATTCCTGGGCATCGCCACTCCCGGCTGGCCCAGTCCCACCTCAGCATTGTGGCAGAGCCGAGACGGCCACCAGCCACTCTCCACGCTGCTCTGGGTGGAGGGGCTTGGATGATGGCAGGAGGCAGAGCCTTCTCGGGGGCTTCCCCCCACACCACAAGCTATCTTGCCCCACAAAGTGCAGGTGCTCCCCCCTCCGGCTGTCTTCCACCCGTCTGAAAGACATTTCTGTTCTGCAGGCCTTTGTCTAAAGGCCTTCCTGTTTTTGCCACCTTCGCACTTCCATCGTATTTCTACTGACGGTTTTGCATCGTGCAGCTTTCCAGGGTTGTGAAGAGCGCTGTGTGGTGTATGGGCAGCCCCGGGATGGAACATACGTGCCCACTTATGTGCAGGGAAGAAAAGCGATCGTGGTGCCCAGCCACAGCACACGGAAACGAGGGGGGACCGGCATGGCGGGACGAGCTGCCTCTCCCCTGCACGAAAATGGGAGGGGACAGACGTCGCCCCCTCGAGGCTCTCGCTCAGCCAGGGCTGCAGACCTCCCCCCACCCTCCCGACAGCGATCGGAAGCCCTCTGCATGGAACTAATGCGAGCACTTGGCAGAATTTGTGTGGCTAATGGGCTGTGGACGGCACGGGTAGTTAACTGTTCGAAAACTGCCTGGTGGTACCAATTGCATTATTACTATTATATCAGGAGAGAGATTAAGGTGCCAATTAAAGGGAGACAGGGGAATTGATGCAGTGGCTACCCTTAGCCTGCCCGTATTTCAAGGCAGCCATTTAGAGTGCTTTCGGATGGAGAAGAGGCATGGGATGGAGGCCACGTCACGAGGCCACGGGAGCCTCTGCTGGCCCCGCTGCGTGGCTCGCAAGGAGAGCTTCCTGGTGGAATCTAAGGACAGTCGTGTGCGGAGAGCAGTGCTCTCGTTGTCTCAGGTGAAACGTTTCCACCTGGGCCGCCTTTCGCTCGGTGGTCTTCAAGGGCATGTTTGCACTACCGAAGTTACATCAGTCCCGCTCGGGGTGCGACTGCTCCCCCCAAACAATGGAGGGAATTGCAATTTCTTGAGGGGGCACAGATCCCGCAGTGTGAGTTAAACCAGTGGAAGTCTGTAGCAGAGATTCTGATGGATTTCCGCTCTCTCAGTCTCAGCTCTCAAGTTTCTCATTTCTCCTCTCTTCACTTCTTTTCCTCTGGCACTTTGAGAATATTTTTATAGTTTACCTGAAAAGTCATGAGCAGTTTTGTGCAGGCTTTACGGCATGCATTCTTGCTGCGTTTTGTTTGATGTACACACCGTTGCAAGCCATTGTCCCAATATTATACATTTTTCAACATTTCCTCTGGTTGTGCATGCATTTCTTAATTCATGGAATCACAGAATTCTATGAAGGGGCCAGAAGGCCATCAGCTCAGTGCAGGACTCCCAGTTAAACCACCCCTCCCAGATGGCTGTCCAGTGGCATCTTGCATGTCTCCAGTGTGGGAGAGCCCGCCACCTCCCCAGGTCTTGGGTTCCATTGCTGCACTGCTCTCATAGTCAGGAAGTTCTGCCCGATGCTCAGCCAGAACCTGGCTTCCTGTCACTTCTGCCCATTATTCCTTGTCCTGCACAGGGAGACGATGAAGAAGAGATCCTGGCCTTCCAAGTACTTGGAGAGGGCTATCACACCTCCCCCCTCTCTTCTCTTCACAGGGCTAAACATGCCCAGTTCTCTCAATTGAGGAACTTCTTTGCAAAATTTGGAGAAATCAACACTGCAAAGAATAGCTGCGATTTGGGTCACAGGATGGTTTGAACGGGCAAACGTTAGGTAAGCTGACAAAGTGTGAACTGGACTAATATTGGCCACATCCTTATTCATGAGTCACCTTCTCAACTTGAAGGAGCTGGTCAGTGGCCTTGTGGACAAACAGGTCTCCTGTTCTCGTAGAATCATAGAAACATAGAAACAGAGCGAGTCAGTAGGGGCCTCCTGGGCCATCTAGTCTGACCCCCGGCTCCAGCCGGCTCCACTCACGACATGCCCACCATGTGCACGTCCAGCCTGTCCTTGAACACCCGCACCAATGGGGCCTCAGTGACCTCCCGTGGAAGCCCATTCCACATGCTTGGGGTCCCGACTGTCAGGAAGTGCTTCCTGGCATCCAAATGGAACCTGGGTTCCCTGAGCTTTACTCCGTTGGAGCTCGTCCTGCCTTCCTCTGCAGGGGAGAACAGGTCTCTCCCACCTCCGTACCTGAGGGGATAGACTAGAATCATAGACTAGAAGAGCTGGAAGGGGCCAAGAAGGCCATGGGTCCCACCCTCCTGCTGTTGCAGGACACCACGTCACACCACCCCACTCAGAGGGCTGCGCAGTCTCTTTCTGGATGTCTTTCTGAGTTCCTTTTTGAAGGGCTGATGAACAATCCTTCTCCCACCTTCTGCCTGTAGCCTGATGCTTGAAATGGAAGGCCTTTCTCAGGTTCTTGGATTCAGTGCACCAACTGGCCCTTCTCCAGGGTCGTGGCTGGAGGCAGATGAGGAAGCATTGCTGCTGCGCCCCCCGAAACCTTGCAGAAGAGAGACCTTCCGCTGGCGTAGCTAGTCCTGCCGCAGAACTCTTCTCCTGCCCAGAGCTGGCAGGTGCTGCATGGAAGGTGCATGCCAGGTTGGAGAACGCGGTGCCAACTGGAGCACCCCCATCCCGGGGCTTATCTCGAATCATCATAGACGACCACGACTCCCAATGGGCAGGCCTCCCTGTGTGCATGAGAGGGTGGCGGGCAGATCCCCCCTTTGCCTGGGCTTTCTCTTTCCAGACTGTGTGCAGGTGTGGTGCACTTCAGGGCCCTGCGGTTTCCGCTCAGGGACAGCCTATTTCCTTTTCAAAGTGAACTGCAGATCTCCAGTTTGCCTGGAGCATGAAGCTTTGGTGCCCCATCAGCAAATTGACTCCCCGGATCTGGGATGGTTTTCTAGGTGCCCAGATCCCAGTGAAATCCAACACAGCCGTATCCTTCAAGCTTGCTCCATCAAGACCTTGCTTCAGGGACCCTGTCCAAAAATGTAACAAAGCTGTCATCCCTCCTAGGGAAGAATTTGCTGACTGGCCGAATCCCCAGCAGATTTACGAAACGGATGATATGTGTGGCTCTCTTGTTGTAAATCTGCGTCCTGATGTGTGAATGGGGCTGATGGATTGAGAGGGCTGGATGAATCACTCCAGCTGAGAGACAGCCGTGCCGAGCGCTGCATTTCCGCTTCATCGATAGATCTGCTTTTCTGGAGAAATTATCCAAATCTCCACAAAAGGCACCTGGCCCGGGAGTTCTTGAGGACAGGGTGCCTGGTGACAGACCGTGGAGTGGGGTGAGGGCTAAGTGGCCACCACCCGGCAGAGGAGGCAGACAGATTGCCCGTGTCGCACCTGGGTGGAGAGCACCTGCTTTGCTCGCAGCAGTTCCACATGTCTGGGTGCTGGAGCCCTTGTGGACTGAAATTCCAGGACGTGTCGGGGTTGTGGAGCAAGGGCGCCACACTGGGGCCAGTCTGGCCTGGGCATCTCTCAGAGGGGGGGCCAGCAAAGAGGGCTCAAAGCACAGGGGGCCCAAATGAGCGCTGCCGCTCACCAGAGAGGCCTTGGAAAGCCCTTCTGCCTGGGGGAGCCCTATAAAGCAGGAGCCCGTTGCTCAGGAGACACTTCCTTGCCTTATGATCCGCCCAACCGGCACTCACAGATACCTGCATTCGGCACTAGGAAGGGCTTTGGCTTCCAGCACAGAATTGCAAGGGGGGGCTCAGCACCCCGAGGAAAAGGCTGTCCCAGTGTTACTGCTGAGCCCTCTGGTCACGCTGCAGTTTCCGGAAACTGCTTCCCGGATACTCAGCTCCTTCCAGGGACACAAGATTCGTTCGGGGCCGTTTCAGTCTCGGGGGTGCAGAAGGCTCGCCCTTCCCTGCTGCCAGTCAGAAAGAGGGACCCTGGGCTGGGGGAATCGCGGGTCTGCCATCGTATGGGTAGCTCCACAGTCCAGTGATGGATTCCAGGATGGAGCCGAGAGAACGTTCTTCTCCCCGCCAGCCCAGCAGGAACACGATTGTTCCAGGGCTAGTGCTGCTCCCCGTCTGGTTTGCAAGCTCTTGCAGAAATCGGTATTCCACAACATTTGACTCACAAATCATGCCAAGAATAGAGTTCCCAGGCCATCTTCTGGCAGGGTCACACACCCCTTCCCCTTCGGCCACGGGGATTCGCCACAGCCTCTTCCACTCAGCATCGTGGTCTGTTGGTTCTCACCGTGTGGCACGTCCCCTTACCCAGAAATGGTTCCAGGGCCTTGCCAGGAAGACCCTCCGCGCACTGGGCATCTCCACCCAAGGGTCCTCAAGGCATCTGCCTTCCCAAAGGTAACTGCCGCGTCTCTGAAGCAGGAAGGACCACCGGGACTCTTCCGAAGCTTTTAGAGAAGGTCCATCATGAAGCACACTTAAATCGCCCCCCGTAGGACCAAGCGACGGATGACGGCCACCAAGACGACGTGCTCAACATGCCATGCACGGGGAAGATGGGAATCTGGTGCACCTGAAAATGGGCTGGGGTGCCTCTTCTTGGCAAACGATTTGCTTGTCGATTCCCCAGGAGACACAAGTGCTTGTGCGTTAAGTAGCACCACAGGCAGGGCGTTCCACTGCTTGGAGCTTCTCCTGCCCTGCCCTGCTTTGGAGGCTGCAAAGGCACCAGCTGCTCACAGGTCGCACCTGTGTCAAAAGCATGGCTACCGAGCCAGGCGCACGGTCATGCCATTGACACAGAAGTCGCTCAGCACCGGGAGACTTGGCTCGCTGCCTCCCCCTGCACCTCCCCCCCAGTCAACCCCCAGATCTAACAAGGAGGCCTTCTTCGCCGTCCCCTGCTGGAGGTCGCAACTTTTGAGATGGGCTTCTTGTGAGTGACGCCCACCCCTGGAACGCTCTCCAGAGCCGTTTGGGAAGCGGACAGCAACTGCGGCAGGCTGCACATTCCCTTTCAATGCCTCTTGATCTGAGCAGAAGCTCCCAGTTTTGTAACGCCTAGGAATATGGGCGCCTCACAGGGGAGAAGGCCAAGAGGACACCTTGCCCACCTTTCTGCTTATGCAGTGGCCACCAGCTGGACACCCCCAAGCAAGGCATGAGTGCCGGCGCACCCCCAGCTACCCATGTTCCCCAGCAACTGGTGGCTGAAAGCATTGAACTCCTAAACCTGGAGGCAACAGAAAGCCGTCCAGACCAGTGGCCATTAGCGGTTGGATCCTCGGCTGATTGGTTTGATCCCCTTTTAAAGCTCTCCCGAACGGGGGGCCTCGAGTCAGCTTGTGGCAGCAAATTCCATCGTTTAGCTAATGCACCAGGACACTGCTCTGTTCTACTGTTCGTTATTTCTGCTGTCATGTTTTAACAATCCATGACTTTATATTGTTTTTATAGTGCATTATGTACGTATCTTAGAGACTTCTATGTAGAGATGTTACTATATTATGTGTATGCAAGTATTATAATTGGATGTCAGACTGAATGAAGTACTTTGGAGTGAAGGGTGGATTAGAAGAGTTGGCAGGAAAAGAAAAAAACTAGCTTGTATGAATTATGTTTTAGTCGATTGCTTCATCCTTGCATGTCACTGTGGACTCCATCCAGCCCTTCCTGTCTTGTCTGAGTGGATGTTCATCGCTCCCTGGGCCTGGATGCGTTGTGACACTGCTCAGAGTCAAAATACAGGTTTAAGGAGAACATGAAGCGCCGAGTGCACTTTGCCCCTGTACGTGGTTCCTTCAGCCAGCCAGTGGTCAAGAAGGACCTGCTTGTTTCTCAGTACAGAGTCTGTCTGCTTCATTCTGATGGGCTGTAGCTGATGTTTCCTGTCTTAATTTCTAGGGCATGGTCCTTCCTTCATGTGACCAAAGTTTGGTATTGGGCACTCATAAAGCAGACCAAGAAGTACCAAGAATGCCAGGACGCTAGGATAGAAATGAACTGGAATCCCTTCAGTGGGCAGAATTCTTCTGGTCCCAATCCACATGGAATTGACCACTACTTGGCTTCTGCAGGAAACAGATTCATACCAGTAGATTGCATGGACAACCGAGAAACTCCGAATTCACAGAGTGAGGAGGACTTGTTCCGTGGCTCTTTGAAAGGATTAACCTCAATAAATTAATAGCTGTAGAATCTGCATTTCTTTAGCTACACTGTCTGTGCTCTAGTTGTATATTTGCAATCCTTGTTGGAAAAGAAAGGTCTTGTCCACTGGGGCATTATGCCGGCCAAATAGCGTCATTGAGTCCTTGAGTGGAGGCAGCATGTTTTCCTCTATGATGATGGATACGGGGCAAAACTTCTCCCTGCCTAGCCAACCATCCCTAAACACCTTGCCATGTCCTAGACAAGGGCTCCCAGGAGACTGGGTTGCAGTGGTGATGCAACCTGGAAAGGCTGGATCATGCCTAGCACAGAAAGGTCCCATCCTTTGAGTTGAGGTGAAACCTGTCAG
The DNA here is from genome assembly GCF_004798865.1 of Varanus komodoensis. Taxonomy (NCBI): domain Eukaryota; kingdom Metazoa; phylum Chordata; class Lepidosauria; order Squamata; family Varanidae; genus Varanus; species Varanus komodoensis. Next base: position 1,473,167 of record NW_025336455.1, read on the forward strand.
GACCTTGGACAGATCACTGGCTGAAACTCACCCACAAAGAGCAGTTGTCTCAGCAACAGAAAGAGGCCTGCTAAAGGCTGAGAGGTCTGGTTCTGCTGTTAATTTTGCCTGCTCTGAGGAATTGTCTTCTTCTTAAAGGCCCAATTCTGCAGCTGCTACAGCATGGAGGTGGGGAGGACACCTATCTGAGGCTGATATAGCCACATCCTCTGGGCTGGAAGGTCCTGGAAGATGGGTTACTGGATGAAGCTCTCTCCTTTCCTGACTTGGAGGAGACATAAAAACCAGAAAACATGATCACACCCAACTCTTGAACATACTCAAGAAATGGCCACAGGTGGGTTTCCAGAATGTCCAAGCAAAGTTGGCCCTTGTCTGAATGAATGGGTGACTGATGCAGAGATGGCCTCTTCTGTATCAGGAGCTCCTCACTCCTTCTATAGGATGCCCCCATCCCTCTCTTCTCCCCCGCTTTTGTTGTTCTACTCTCAACAAAAAAGTAGAGAAGCGAACAGATGTCAGAGCATGCTTTTTTCCCACTTTGCTCTCCCGCTGATGGAGCGGCCTCACCTCCCCATGTGGGAAAAGCCCGGAGCAACCTTCTTAGCAACTCTGCCGACTTGGTGTCGCTTCACCTGTCACACAAGCTGGTGACAGGGGAGCAGACGCACAACCAGCCAACCACCACTGTGGGCTGAGGGGAAATTGGGGTGGGGGGCGGAGGAGGGCGCTGAGGCAAGCAGATGTACCGTGAGTCACCCCCAAGAGTGTTTTCGCATCAGCAAGGTGCAAAACCAGGCATGTGACTTCCACCTTCAGCCGAGGCACCGTAGCAGCTGATAGTGGCTACGGGCCCACCACTTCAGCGTGGCTTGCTATTTCTGGGAGATGTCAAACATGCAGTGCTAAGCAGTCATCTCTGTTACCATCTGCCAAAGAAGCGAACGTGGCTTATGGATTGTTAGATCAGATATCTGCACAGGAGCTCCCCTCCCCTCCTCCCGCAATTCCCCCTTTCCTTCAAAATTTAAAGGGCATGGAGAACAAAACCAAGATGCTTGCGGTTGTGCAACTTGGAAATGTTCTGGAAGCAAGAAAAGGAAGGAAAAATCATCTGTCACATCCCAAAAGACTTAGAGGTAGAACATAATGCTCACTCGCTTTTGACTTACCGTATTTTTCGCTCTATAAGACGCACTTTCCCCCCCTCAAAAGTAAGGAGAAATGTCTGTGCGTCTTATAGAGCGAATGTGTGTGTGCCCGACGCCCAGGACGCTGCTGGCCTGCCTGCACCACGTGGCACCACCTGGCCGGCACGCGCTCGGCGTGCCCTGCTCCGCCCCTCCCCCCCCAGCACAGGTGAGAGCTGTTAATCACAGGTCGGTGTGCGTTTTCAAATGGCAACCCGTCTTTTAATGAAGCCCATGGGGAAGTGATGGGGAATGTGCCTGTGATTATCAGGAAGCTTTCCATGGATCAATTATCTGTTAGCTGTTTGTTTATTTATTTATTTATTTATTAAAACATTTTTATGCCGCCCCATTTGCCGAAGCCTCAGGGCGGCTTACAACAATATGACACATTTTTTTAGGATCAGTGGATATTTGAACAGCATTACCTTCATGTATGAAGTTTATTCTTCAAAGGCTATTTAGTCCGCTGTGTGTTTGATTTACCATACAATATCTCAATTTTTGTCAAAAGATTTTTTCTATTATTTACTAGTAGGGCAGTGTGGACATTACTGGCTTTTTTAGATTTGTTACTGAATTGTCTGCAGCAGCTCTTGTATAACTGGTGTAGATTGTGGATCCCTTCAATAATTCCACTACTGACTAAGAAAGTGATGTCAGTGATTGTGAGCAACAGAGCTTCACAAATTCTGACTCTAGTGATGATGATGGGTTCAACGAAAACTAGAAGAGTACTCGAACTTTAAAGTCTCTCTTTTGTGAATGACAGTGATTATGGTTCTTAATGCCACTGTTGACTGCTGCTCACTTTACAAGGTTGAAATATGGTGTTACTGTATTCTGTTATAGTTTCTTAAATAGTTTAGTAAACCATTTGATTCAGAATATTTTTTTCTTGTTTTCCTCCTCTAAAAACTAGGTGCGTCTTATGGTGAGGTGCGTCTTATAGAGCGAAAAATACGGTATATGCACACACACAGCCCCTCAACCCAAAACCAGAAAGCATTGAAGGGAAAGCTGACATTTTGGCACAGAAGGCACCTGTGCTCCTTTCCATCCATACCTCCTACTTTTCATTGAGTACATATAGTATTCCCAAGAAAGTATCCAACTGTCTTTAGCACAAGAAAGATGCTTGTAAGGGCCATGGTTATCCAAGTTGGGTTTGGGTTGTCTTTGCATTGACAGCATTGTAGAAGAAATTGGACATCAAGTAGGTTTCCTTCACAATGTTCAACTTCATTCATTGCCAGCTTAATGCAACCTCAGGCCTGATAGAGCAAGCAAGGTCCAGAAGTGGAGCCATCCTTGATGAAAAGAACCGTGTCGGTCTGTGAGAGCCCGAAATCAGTTTGCTGCCCTATTTTGACACCATGGAGTGGAGTGATTGGGTGCTGGTGGCTTCCCATGGCTACTGTGGCTTGTGAATAGTGCAGAAATGATCTAGGCAGCTTTCAAACCAGTATCAAACCGGTTTCTTGCAGGGAGTTCATGCACCACCATACCCATGGGGCTAAGATAAGGCATACTGTGGAGCTGGGACATTAACTCAACGGAAGCAAACTTTGGCCAAGATATTTTGATCACACAAAGGCTGATGACTGTTCTGAAGAGAGTGGGACTCCTTTTAAACAAGGATTCTTGGCTGCCCTGCATCTCTGGCTTTCTTCAACGTGCTGAAGAACTCTTGGGTGGAGATTGTTCAGATTTCTAATAAAAAAGGTGGTTATTATGCCTGTCATTTCAATTGAGAAGAAACTTCAGAAAATATTTGTGGAGAAGAAGCCTTTACCAGTGTGAGTCACCCTCCTGGTTCCTCAGCCCACTGTTAATGTGGGACCCCACCAACACACCCATCTTTTCTTTTATCTTATCTTCTCTATCAGTCAGACTTAACCTGGGGAAGCGCCTGGTGGACCCTCACCGGAGAGACGGCCGAGAATGCTTCCTCCTTGAGGGGTCTCCGAGCTGATGAACATACAAGCTCCAGAGGACAGAGTCAGCAGGCGATGGCTCTGCTCTAAAGGTGCTACACAGAGATAGGAGGCCGAATGATTTCAGTGGAATAGATAGAGACATTATCTACCTGTCAGCAAGCAATGTGCATTTTAAAAAAAGTTTCCTTCCTCTCTTCCTCTCTGGCTGTATGGATGAACCACGATTCTTGAGTATAAAACATTTTGAACCATGACTTTTGCTAAATCTCAATGAGACAGGTATCCATATAGGTCAGGGAGCTACCAAAAATTCATAACAACAGTTCCCTTCTTCCTTCCTTCCTTCCTTCCAAAGGTGAAGCTGCAACATCAAAAAATAACTTCTGCTATCGAGTCAGGTGCTCCCCTGGTTAGAACTGGGGCCTCATTCTAAAGGGAATTCACCCCAGCAGCCCCCCCACCCACTGCAGCTCCCTGCCTTCCTGGGCAGAAGAAAGTTCCCTTGGAAAAGGCGGAGGGTGTAACCACGGAGGATGAAAAGGGCCATGCGAGAGCAGACAGGAGAGCCCTTCTTGGCCTCACTGTGCTGAGAAAGCTTCCCGACCAGAGGGTAGGGGAGGGGCCTCCTCTGCCTCCCACACCCCTGGCAGGAATGGTTGGGGAGAATCTGCCAAGACCCCCCCCCCCCCCGCATCAGACCACAATGCTCTTGCTTGCTTGCTTAGGAAGGAGCAGGAGCTGCGGGGACAGAAGTCAAAGGACTTCACATATCGTGTCTTATGACACAAACTCCGAGAGGTGCCTCCAGCCAGGTCCTCACTGATGGGGGCTCTGCAGAGGGAGGTGTGCTTTCCTGAGGCTGCCCCCGAAGCGCAAGGCAGAGGACACCCCAGCTCACGTTCTGGGCCACTCACGGTCTCCCGCAACGCAGTGGCTGGGCTCCAACTCCCACCCACTCCAGCCACTACGGGGATGGCCACGATGCACGCTGCCACGCTCAAGGGCGGACCCACACGTGGAACTGTGCGAGACGGCATCCTCAACGTCACCTCTACGCCGGACCGGGAAATGCGCCCTGTCCTGAGCAATAGCTCAGCAAGCAGAGCTAGCTGCGGAGTGACGCGGGTTGCAGCCCGGCTCCTCCCGGGGGCGGAAGGCTTCAGAAGGCCGCCCCCCCACTTTGCCCCCCTGCCAGCGGCAGTTCAGGGCCTCGGTCCATGGGAGCAAGGCCTTTCCCTGTGGGGACCCCTAAATCGTGGCACCCCTTCTGGGCAGTCTTCCGGGCTCCGCTTCCCCCTCCCTCTCATTCTCTTTAAGCAATTAAGGTGCTGTGTTGTTTCATCCAGATGCTTTGGTTTCCCCGCATAGGAAACTGGGCCTGGCAGCGAAAGGCGATGGCGATCCGCCCTCTCCCGCCTGCCTGAGCTGCTCGCTAACTGCGGCCATGTCCAGAGGTGTCACGGAGCCCGTGCCCTGGGCGGCCACGACAAGCTCAGTTTGTCAAGCAAGAAGAAGAGAGCGTCTGATGGCTGCCCGCCCAGCTCATTCGCCTGGCTTTCCCACCCAAAAGGGTGAACCCGGTGCCCCATCAGTCACACCCCCACCTCCCCCACCCCCTCCCGCTCTTCCAGACACATTTGCCTTTCGCAGCCATGTCAGTCCCAGAGAAGCTGATGTGACGTGCGTGTCCCCGGCAGGGATCCCAGCCGATGAAGAGCTCACAGGACAAGGCATGTCCACAGCTCAGCATCTTCCCTGCTGTCCAAGCTCATCTGTGTCTGGGTCCTGGGGGGCGGGGGGCTGCTGCCGCTCTGCTGGGCACGGGGCCGGGCGGGATGGTCGGAGCCCAGGCACTCGCACTGCTGCCAGAGCGTGGGAGAGGCCAGGCTGCACGAGCTCGGAGGAGAGTCCCACGCCAGCCGGCCAGCGCTGCTCCGCTGCAGCGCCACTGGCCCTCCTGCGATGCAGGGCAATCACGTGGGCACCCCCTGGACCAAAGAGGATGCTCCCCTGCGCGAACGGCAGGGCCCGTGGGTGCGGACGGCTCCAGACGCCCTTGGGCGAGGCCTGCGGGGCAGGAGGCAATGGCCGCAGACGTGCTCCCGCGAAGCTCCCCCAGGCCAAGCGCGGCTCCGGCTGCCCCGCTCTCTTCGTACCTGGGCAGCTTCCACCTTGCCGGCGGATCTTCGGAGCTAAAAGGCTGCTTCTGCAGGGACCTGTAATGTGTCCCGAAAGACCCTTTTCCGAGCATTCGCTCAGAGGCCGGTTGTTTGTTCCTCATCTTTTCCCCGCCAGGCCAGGGCGGTTTCTCCTGAGCCTGAAGGTGTCCAGGGGCCACGTGGGCCGTGAGACATGGCTGAGCAAGCACCCTTGGCACAAGCAGCCCCCCTCGTGGCACACGGGCCCCGCACCCCCTCAGTAGTCCCTGCAAGCGTTCCTCTCCGTGCGCGAGGAGGGATCTGCTGGGAGCCCGCGAGCACCGCCTTCTCCATCCTGACCGTCAGCCCTGCCAGGAGAGGGGCTTTGCTTACGAGGAGGCCTGAACAGCCCACCGCACAGGCCCTGGGGTGCTGCAGGGCTCAGGGAGCAGCGCCAGTGAGAGGCCTCGCTGGAGGATGTGGAGCGGGCAAAGGCGATTGGGGTGGCGGAGGCCGAGCCAGACTCCCCCCTTGCTGCCAAAGCATCCATCTTGCCCCCTTCCTGCAGTGGCTTCTTTGCTCTCCTCTGCTGTCGTGGCCTCAGCCCAGGGTGGGCAGAAGGGGGGCTCGGCCCTCCTTGCCTCCGCACGGGGGGCTGCCCATCCCTCCCCCCTTCAGAGGGTTCTGCTTCCCTTCCGCCCACCTGCATGCAAGAGATGGGTGGATCCATCAGGCCAGTTTTGGCCAGGGTCTCATTCCTTCTGGGCTCCATTCATTCCACCCCAATTCTAGATCAGTCTGGATTATTTTTACTCCACATGGAAATTAGCATGAGTTTTAAACAATCTAATTGTGAAGGTATTTTTCCAAGCGAATGTGTGTCTTGTAGGGTGCACTTCCGCACATTATTGGGCAGGTTAGAAGCAGCGTGACAAAATAACGAATGATCCAAGTCAACAATGGCGCAACCCTATGCCCGCCCTCCCGTGGCTGCCTGGGGCATGCTGGGGGCTCTTTTGCACAATTGTGCCCTGCCGCAGCCTTGCGCAAATTTTTCTTCGCAATGCACACACTGCTGCACACACGCTACTCATTTTTATTCTCGGTGAGCCTTTTGCATGAAGTACTTTCTGGTGCATACCAAGGGCCAGGAAGAGTAAATTTGGTAATGTAAACCAGATGAATTTCTACCCATCCTTAGCAAGCATTTTCATCACCCCTTGTGAAAAATCACCAGAGAGAAGCGTTTTCTTTTCGTAGAGGATGAAAGTCTGTGAGAAATAGTACCTGCTTCAGATCAGTCCTCCTTAAGCATCTTTTTCCTGGGTAAAATCTCTCCCTTTTCGTTTCCTCTATAGACATCTTGCAATGAGCGAATGACAAGATTGGGTTTGCTCTGCGGTTTAAACATTCATCAAAGTTTCTCACCCGTAAATGCTCAATTTTGTCATTTATGTAAATCGGGAAAAGTTTGCAGTGCAGGGAATGATCCGCTTGTTCCGTGCGGACGCTTGCTACCTCCTTCACCCAATTATGATCAAAATGTGCCCCCCCCCCCCGTTTGAGCCGCTCCTGCAAGGACAGGAAAGCTGCAGTCACCCCGAAGACTGCGCCACCCGCGCCTGCGATTAAAAGGCTCGGCTCGGCTCGGCTGCCATCCGCTCAGCAGCGGAACCGTCTTGGTTCAGGTGGGAAAGCGGGAGCAGAGAGCCCCCGTTCTGCCAGCTCAGCACTTTTTCGGGCCTTTCATAGCTGTTTCGCCACAAAAATCAAGGACTCTCTCTGGCGGGTTTCATTTCATTTCATTTCAATCCATCCCTGGTTTGTGTTTGCTAATTTATTGTTCTTCTTCGTGGTCTCTGTGCATCACACGCGAGGGCTTTGCGCTGGCTGCCTCCACCTCCTCTGATCCGCTCCCGATCCCCCATTACTCAGCCCCGCAGGTCAAAAAAGTCCCCCTGCTTCCCCCCGCCATGGCACCCCGTTCAGTGATTATCCAGGCTCCTTTGCAATTTGCAAGCACTCCAAAGCAAATCAATTATGCATCAAATAACTTTTTGATTCCTTACCTTGAGAGATGCCAAGGCGGAGGAGAGACCTCTCCTTAAAAAGAACAAAAATTAAAAAGCGTTCTTTTTGCTCTTATTTTGTTTTTGTTTTTATTATTCCTCCCCCCCCCCCCCGCCGCCCCATGCACTTTTAAAGGTCTGCCTCCTGGTGCCAGGATTACGAACCCATCAGGTGTCTTCTCTTTAATTGGCAAGCGCTCAAGGAAGAAGGGGAAGCAGAAAAATGGAGTGAAATCATGAAATAAAAGTAGTCTAAGACTATGGGAATCATACCTTTTGTATACAAGTCTGGGCAGCTTAGGGGAGGGGGGCAGGGGGGCAAGGATCGGCAAAGGGGAGCACAATCCCTTTAACCCCGTATGAAGTTGCTGATGCCAAAAGTTTGCATGTTAGCTCTTACAAGCCTTGGACACTGGCTAATACAGTGCAGTGCCATTCAGACTGAACTGGGAGCCAGTCCCATGGAACTCAATGGGGCTCCTCTTTGAGCAGACATGTGCAGGATGCTGCCACAAACAGCTTGCTTTCATCTCCCACAGCCAAGGGCTTGAGCGCTTAGCAGAACCCCAGAGAAGGGCAGGGAAGGGACGGGAAGGGACGGGAAGGGAGGAGAGGAGAGGGAACGTAACCATTTGCAAACCAGCCAGAGAATTTTGGCTACTGGACAGTTCAAAATGTACACTTTATGGATTTTTGTCTGAAGTATCTGGATTGTAAACAGGATGCAAAACCCTGAAATATAAAGAACTTTACGCAAGCAGCAGAACAAGTTAAACAGCATGCCAATAAAACCAGCAACAGTGGTTCCTGCGGTCCTACTGGCAGCAGTAGTCCAGCACTGGTCCCAGTCAGCCGGGCCATTTGTCATTTCCTTCAGCAAAGGCAGCTCAAGACGCCTAGAAACTTCCCTCGCCCACCGACCCTGAGGAAAGTCAGTGCCATGCCTAAAGGTGGCTGGCAGAGGCAGGATCAGATTCTCTTGAAGGTGGTCTGTCTCCCTCCCCCTCGCCCCACCCTTTCCCTTCTGCCCCACGCTGCCTGTGCTTGGATTTTCCTGCCAAAGGAAAACTGGGATTTCCCCACCCAGTGGGAAAGCAGCATGTTCTGCAGGGATTTGGGTTGCACCAGGCTGCCAAAGGCCATCCCGCTCCGCCCAAACCACAGACCGGTCAAAATACCACCTCTGACGTTTAGCACTGACTGCTGTGAGGAAACTGGTGTTCTGACCCAGCCGGGGGCTGAACCCGACAGCCTTCTGGGCCCCTTCAGAGTCTGCTATTCTAGGCTTCCTCGGAGAACAAGCACTAGCCAAGGCAGCTCAGCAAAGGCACCAGCCTCCTTGCTTGCCACGGGGTTTGGCCGGGCGCTGGACGTCCGTGGCTACCCGCAACAACATGTGTGTAATCATCTTTGCTAGTGCCCAACAGTCAGCCTGCCACGGGTAGCCATTTTTACATGTGCACAACAGAGAATCCAGCTGCTTTCTGCATGGACACCATGGGGAAGATGCAGCGAGCAAAGCGTTCTGAGCCCTCCTTCCTCTCCTTCCAGCTTGGAAGAGAGCGGAGCAACCAGAGCCATCTCAGCGTAGCATTTGAGGAAGGGCGAGGCACGAAAGGGGGCTGCAGTTCCCTGCCGTGATATGATGCTTACTTAACAGGGTCATGTTGCTGTACTTCATTAGCAGGATGTCAAGAGGCGAGGCTCAGAGAAGAGCAAACAGAGGCTTTTCCTAACGGCAGGATTCCCCTCCACGTTAAACGTAAAAAAAGGAAAGAAAGAACTGTTTTATGGCTAATGGAACCGGGGGTCAGACTGGATGGCTTGCTCCGTTTCTATGTTTCTAATGTATTTTAATCACAGTTGCTTAATTGTGCTAATTTGTGGTTTGCTGTTGTTGGGAAAATTCAAATGAATCCTGGCAGGAAAGGGTTACTTATGTGCCTTTGTGTTCTATCAAATCTGCACCCCTTTCTCAGGAAGCACCCAAAATTCCAAGCCAGGTTGCAGTTTAGCATTTGGCTTCCCCAAGAAGCTGCGGGGGCTCTTGTTTTGCTGATCAGGAAGGGCTGATCAGGCTGCCAGGTGAACAGCATTGCATTCACCCTCAATTGCATGCCAAGACTGCTGTTTTCCACTTTTCCAAAAAGCCAGGGTTGGCTTGTGAATTGAGCGCTGGATGAGGATGCGTGAATTGGAGTTTGTCTGCTCCAGTATTTAGTTTTTCTCAAGTTGAGCTCAAAACCCCGCAAAGACAAGAGGCAGTCCAGGAGTGCTCTCAGAAGGATGGTGGCAGAGTCAGGTGCTGCTGCAGGTGAGCAGAAGAGGGACGCACCTGGCAGCCATGCAGAACCCCTTCCTGGTGAACCCCACGCGCCCCACGGCCCCGCAGGTCAAGAGGGCCCCTCCTGCCTTGACCCCGGGGCTCGTTTCCTGGTGAGCGCCCAGGCACGCGGGGCCTGCCCACCAGGAACGTGGACTCAGGTTGCAAGGCAGACCAGAGTCTGGGGAGCCAAGCCCTGGGAATCCAACCGAGCCCCGCTCCTGATGGGACCGCTCCCTGTCTCTTTCCCCTGGGTTCCACACAGACCCATAGCTGGACTGGAGCCCAGCGGGAGCAGAGTCTTCGGTGTGGTGGCCCCATTTATATGGAACTCTCTCCTGAGATGGAACCCCCGAGGCTGTTTTCAGCACCTCTGAAGGACAGTCTTTTTCTGAGAAGCCTTTTCTTGCTAACCATCCATGCTCTTTAGGTCATTTTGTTTTAAAGTGTTTTAAATTTATTGCTTCATTCTGATATTTGTTTTAAGCTCATACTGTTCACCACTCTAGAACCTCCTGGGAGGTGGAACAGTATCAAAATAGTGCGAACAATTAAATAAATAAATTTACCACCAGACATTTCATGCCTGCTATAAAGTATTCAGATACTAAACACGATGTCAGTCGTCGATTAATATTGTCAAATATCAACTCTGAAGTAACATTAAATATCAGAAGCTATCATCTCACTGGATGATAAAACACCCATGTTAAATATCAAATATTCATAGAATATTTGCCATTACTGTCTGCGGAACATGGCGCTGAGCTGGGGAGCGGAGGGGAGGAAGAGGTGTTTCAGCCCGTCGATGGAGCCATCATCCTCACAGGCCAGAATGAATCACTTGGACAGACTTACCTGAAATGTGCATTTGTATAATTAATATTGAGAGCTTCACAACTGCAGAGAAACCCCGAAACATAAAGATCCAGCAAGCAAACAGGCCTGTGGAAAGCCCAGAGAGGAAAGCAATGCAAAGTCTAAGGCCCACACAGGAAGCGTCATTCGGGCCTGTTTCGTCAAGTAGTGGCCGGAATCACGACCCCAGAAATGCCAGACCGCCGTTCGCCGGCTCACGCGCGATAAGCGTTTGTGTGCAGTGCAGCCCGGTGTGTGTTAAGTCACACTGACTCCGTGGCTGGCACCCGTCCCCCAAGCGGTGTGCACAGAGGAGCTCGAGTAGCTGCTGAAAGTGAAACGCCCTGCCACGTGGCACTTTGCAGGGGGACTCGCGCACACGGAGCTCGTTTCTGAGCGCTCCTTGCTCTGTCCCGTTGACGGAAGCTGCAGGACGGCTTGTAGGTCGTGCCCTCTCACACGGACTTGGATGCCTGCGCTTGAAGGGGCTGCTTTGTCATCCCTTCCCCAAGGCCCGCGCAGCGCAGGTGTCGTCCACCTGGCCGAGCCTGTGTCAGCACCTACGGCGGCTGACCGGAGTCTCTCCTTCCCAGCTCCTGACACAGCAGAAGGCCTTGCGTGCACTCGGTTCCCCGGAGAACGGACATCCGCTCTTCGTTCCTTGCTCCCCAGGGCAGAGGGCCTCTCCCAGGTGCGCTCTCCTTCACGCTGCCCGGTCGGAGAAGTGCCCAGGGGGCCTGGGAGCCATGTTCCAGCCCCACTGAAGGACGCCAAGTCGGGCAAGGCTGGCCCAGGGGACGCGCCAACTTGGCAGCTTGGTCCACACAGAACAGGACAACAGCCCCTCTCCTGAATTTATTTATGCATTTATTTATTCAAGGCTTTTCTATCCCGCCCCCTACAGAACGTCTTGGGGCAGCTTACAATAAATGACTAGAATAAGCAAACCCCACAGCATCCGGCCATTAATATAATAAAACCCCAGTGAAAATCAATTAAGCATTAAAAGAGTGGGAAAGTAAAAAGGGTTTTGCCTGACGTCAAAAAGAACACGATGTCGGCACCAGGCGACCCTCTCTGGGGAGCATGTTCCAGAGTCGGGGCGCCCCGCGGAGAAGGCCCTGCTCCTCCTTGCACACTGGGTTGCGCTGCCTTGTGCTTCAACGCACCAGTGGCCCCTGTGGGAACGCACCTCGGCGGTCAGAAAGAGCGCAATGAGCACCCCTGTTGTCGCTGGAACATGTTGGAGCAAGGCGCTCCATGGGTGCAAAGGGTCTGGAGGAGAGACAGCCAAGGGGGCCGCAGGAGACGAAGCCCGGGGGCCTCCAGCCAAGGCTGAGCTCCATCTTCGGGATGCTCCCGGGGAGCCCATGCCGGGCCACCGGTGGACTGATCCAAAGGCAACGGGAGGTGGGGGGGGGGGCTAAGATAACGCTGCATTTTTGCTGGCAGCTCTTCCTGCTAGCAATTAAGCCTTAAGTGAGACGTGTTGGCCTTTCAGAATCTCTTTTGGAGGTAACAGCCCCAAAAGATCAGTAGTCGGGAGAAGGGGGTGTGGCCCTTTCTGGACTCTGGAGGGCCACGGTGTTTCCCAGGGGGCAGATCCAGTCCACAGGGCTGCAGTTCCCCCACTCCGGTTTTACAGACGGTTAATGGGCAATTAGCTGTTCCAAGTCCACATTTTGCTGGGAGAGAGGTGCCATTTGTCAGCAGTCCGGCCATGGAACGTCTCCCGGGCTGCCCCCTCCAAAGGTTGATTTATTGATTTCTCAAAGAGTTCTAAAACATCCATTAAGCAGGACTGGAGCATCCATTAAGCAGCCAGCGCCGCACGGCAATCCCTTTCGGGCCTTTGCTGCTCGCCTCCGTCGGAGCTTTCAAAATCCGTAACTTTCGGGAGCTCTGCTCAACTGCTGGGTTTCTCCTGCGTGTGCTGATGGGAAGTCTGGGCTGTGGGCAGCCGTGCACTGAACGGGCGCAAGAGAGACTCCAAACAGCAGAAGGGCCCGCACACGGAGAAGCAACGAGGCAGAGGGACTCAGGGTTGCTATTTCCAGAAAGAGGGAGAGGGAGAGGGAGAGGGAGGGAGGGAGGGAGGGAGGTTCCCACCAATGAATGCCAGAAAAGTGCCCAAAACATGGAAACACAGAAACAGAGCGAGTCAGAAGGGGTCTCCCGGGCCATCTAGTCTGACCCCCGGCTTCCGCCGGCTCCGCTCACAACATGCCCACCATGTGCATGTCCAGCCTGTCCCTGAACATCCTCAAAAGAGGATGTGCAGAAAAATTGAATATGCTAATACAGAAAAATGCAAATTTAGAAATAATGTTTAGAATTTAAATAAAAATAGAGGACATCACACCATCGGGCGGAGGACTGTGCCCAGGTGGGCGACCCACTGGTCAGCTGCTACTGATGGTTGCTCGAAGGCTCGGCAAGGCCTTCCTTCTCTGGGTCCCTCACCTACCTATTCTTCCTTTTAGTTAGTTCATGGCAGAAGAGCTGCTCAGCCCTGGGACGGCCTGCTGTGGAGCGCATTTCCACCCCCTTCTCAAAGACCTTCCCTCCACGCCCTGGAGAAGGACCAAAAGATAAGGCGGATGAGCGAAAGCAGCATGCCAAACCCACGCCGTCCTCAGAACTGGGCACACGTTGTGCCATGTTCAGCTGCCCCGCGCGTCCATTTCTCACGGCAGCTTCAGCACAGTTCCCAAAGCCCCGCCAGGAATGCCACAGATGTGGAGCGGCGCCTCGGAAGGCCCCAGGAAGCCTTGTGGCCCCGGTCCCACCTCAGTCCCCGGGAAGCTCTGCAGCCCAGGTGTGCGCTGGTCTCCCCACGTATTTGGGGAGGGGGCAGCGGTGCCTGCTCCGTTCTTGTCTTAGTCTATAAAGACCATTCATAATTCATTAGGGCTCTTTTCACACACTCACACGGAAAGCCGCGCTTCCTTCTGCATCCCGGCTGGATTCCTCACCGCCACAGAAGATCTTGTTAATATTCCGACAGTTCCAATCGTCGTCTAAACGAAGGACGCTCTTTAAAGGGGGCCTGATAATTGGACCCCAGTTCCGCTGCATGCGACCTTGTCAGAGGCGCACACACGGAGGGGGAAATGAAAGCAGCGTGAAGCAGAGGAGAAGAGAGACCCCCTTTTGAAGGGAAGCAAAGCGGGGAGGCAGCCCGTCAATGGAGGATCAAGCCAACGGTGGCCCTGAAACGCACAACCAGAGGCACCGGGGGACATTCCGGGGGGATTCTGGGAAACCAGAGGGCCGACACTGCGGAGATGAAGGCGAGATGACAGTCCCCTCGGCTGGGGAGACCTGAAAGGAGAACACGAGGCAGGCTGAAACCCGCCGCGAAAACTTACAACTTTCTCCTTTCTTCTCTTTGAAAAGGCAAGGATGGCTCCCTCTTTTCAAACCCTTTTCAAATCCTTCCCTTTCATAGGAGCAGGGATTTGTTCTACAACGGCAAAACAAGTCTAGTTTTCAGCCAAGAGGCCTGGAGGTGTGAGGATCAGCTTTTTGCCTCCATGGGGGTTTTTTGGCTGTATTGCAAATAAAGGCCAGAGTTGTGGCAGCACTGGGAATCCGATGCATGTCCGTCATTTGGGGGCTGAACAGGGAAAGGCGGGTGCATTTTCCCAAGCATTTTGTGCGCAGTGAAAACGTTTTTTTCGGTCTTGGGGGGTGGGTATGCAAGTAGGTGTGGAAATTTAACAGCACCTCCCCTGCGCCTGTTTGACCTCCCTGGACGACGAATTTGGCAAGAGAAGAAGCCCTTCCACCCGGGGCCCATGGAACGCCTCGTTGCAAAGTCCTTTCGACGAATGCTCCTGCGGCCGCCACCTGGCTCCTGCATGTTGGTCATTGCATGCTGCCATTTTACAGATGAAGAACTGAGGCTGAAAGCGACGGTCTTTCTCCAAGGCTATCCAAAAGCTTTTTGTAAGGAAAAAACCAAAGAAGAGCCACTCCTGCTAATAAGGAGAGCCCGTGTGGTGCAGTGGGTCAGAGCGCGGGGCCGGGACTCAGGGTCCGGGTTCTGGTCTCCCCTTGGCCGTGGATCCAACTGGGCGGCTTTGGGCCAGACAGAGTCTCTCAGCCCAACTTACCTCACGAGTTGGGAAGAAGCTTGCGAGCAGGAGGAAGAGAGTCATATCCACCACTCTGAGTTCTTTAACAGAAAAGGGTGGGTATAAATTAATAAAATAAATACTATCAGGCAGTGCAAACCCTAGAGTGGCTATTTGGTTTTAGTGTTTGTCGTTGGACAGTTGTGCTGCGGTTGTGTTATCCCAGAAACAGAGGTTCCAGTTACTGGGGGCAACGGAGAGAAACCCTCTGTGCAAGCCTTCTGTGTCTGGGGGACCAGATTCCGGGCACCGGTGCCCTTCTTTGGGGAGCCAACCTGAAAGCACTTCGGCTCAGCCACCGAGTGCAAACAGGCCTCTGTTTCAGTCCTTGAAATCTCTACAAGGGATCTCGGGAAGGAAACTTGCAAAGCCCTCACTCTTTCTGAAGGTCCGGGGCAGCCTCCTCCGGTCCCCTCTGGAAGCTGTCCAAATTCACGGCCATCTCGGCCTCACGGCAGGGCATCTCCAGCAGGGCTGGCGAGGAGGCTGTCGCCGGCTGCCCCACACGCTCACCAAGGGCAGGGCCTGGTTCGCCGACCCACGGCCAGAGCCCCCTTGCTCTTCCACCACCAGGGGGCTGCCCCCTCCACCCCCCGCCCGCAGCCGGACGTTCCCATGCAGGGCTCTCCACCCACCACACATGTTCCAGGCCTTGGGGTCACGTCGCCCGGCTCAGAGGAGGAAGGCGATGCGGCCTCTCCAGCCAGCCGTGGGCCTGGGCATCCTCCGTGTGCCCCAGATGAGGAAAGACGGAGGTGCGTGGCCCTGTGCTCCCTGGACCGGAAGCACTGCTGTGGGGGAGCCGGGCACGCCGAGACTCCCCACCCATCAGCCTCAGCTGCTCCTGCCTTCCTGGCACAGCCTCTTGACGGGACCCAGGCCTGGCAGCCGCTCCTGAGTCGGCAGGATGCGCAGAGCCCGGCGCTCCCCCAGGGCCTGGCCGCGTCTCGGGGGAGCGGGATTCACAGATGTGATTAACTGACTTAACCAGCCGCTGCCTGGCCCTGACAGAGGCCGGGCCTTGCTTGGCGCTCGTTCCCTCCACCACCGCCTGCTGAAGCAGCAGCTTTTCCAGCAGTTCCACGAGCCGAGGGGGGAAAGATTGCCAGCCGTGGGTCAGGAATTCTGGCCGCTCAGCAGAAATGGTGGTGGGAGGAGAGAAGACGCGCGGATGCGAGGGGAGAGCGCCTGCAGCCCATCAGCGGAGAGCAGGAGGCCGAGCCCGGCGGGGGGAGGCGGCTGTTGCCCTCACCTGCTGCGGCCAGGAATTCGCTTGCTCGTGCCTCTCCACCCCCTTGGATCACTGCGGTGCGCCGTACGGGGGGCCACCTGTGGAAACGATCCGGGAGCTTCAGCTGACCCCAAACGGGGCAGCCGGCCTCCCAGTGGGGACTGGCCCACGAGAACAAACGCATTGTGCCAGTTCTCTTCCGGCTGCCCTGGCCACTGGTCCAAGGCTGAGTCCGATCCAAGGCCCCGGTGCGAACGAGTAAAGCCCTGAAGAGCTTGGGGCCGGGTTATCTGACGGATCGCCTCCCCGCAGAGGCACTACCCAGCCCCCGAGGTCCTCCTCAGGGGTCCTTCTCTGGAAGCCCCTTCCAAAGGAACACCCCCCCTTGAAGAATGCGCTCTGCATGGAGTAGGCACCCGGCACCTGCTTTGCATTCTCTCTGGCACTTTGTGAAGACCCTTTTCTTTTCCCAGCATTTTAACTTTGTTTTTATATATTCCATTTTATTCTGTACTCCAGCCATGCTTCTGTGCAGAATCACAGCAACAGCAATTGCTGATATGGTTTTATTCTTTTAAAGGTATGTGTGTGTTTTTAATGTTTGTTTAATTCTAACTTTTCTTAACTGCCCCGAGAAGCAGTTAAGCTACTGGGCGGTATAAAAATGAATTGAATAATTAATCCAGTCGATCGATTTTGCCCCCTGCTGGACCACCCACCCTTCTGGCCAGTGCGGATGGCACAGCTGGCGTGAGATTCAAAAGTGGGAATTCAAGGTTTGCAAATGCACCAGCCCTGCCGATGGGCTGCCTGTGCCCTTTGGGTGCTGTCCGTGGTCCTTTGCTTGCTTCCTGGCAAGTGCCCGGCTGCACGGGGCTGGGCTGAAGCGCTGGTCCCAAGTGCTCGCCTCACACAGCTTCCCCTGCAAACCGGCCACCAACCTCGTGGCCCTGCGCTGCACTGGCTCCAACCTGGCTGTATCCTTCCTGTAATGAGGGGCCCAAAACTGAGCACAATACTCCAGTTGCGGGTGCACCAGAGTCGTATAGAGTGGTAGTAACGCCTCTCCCGATACAGAAGCCACGCTTCTGGCTATGCAGCCAAGGGTGGTGTTCGCCCTCTTGGCCACCGCATCACACGGCTGGCTCGTGTTCAGCCTGCAGTCGACCAGCACCCCGAGGTCCCTTTCAGTGCTGCTGTCCAGCCACTTGTCCCCCATCCTGTACTTATGGCACCCATTCCTGTGCCCCAAGTGCAAGACCTCGCACTTGTCCACATTGAGCGCTGTCCTGCTGTCAACTACGCAGAGCGTTGGCGGACGAGGAGCCCGCGCTGGATGATGGAGGGAAGGCGCAAGCGCCTCTCCCAGCACAGGCCTGCAGTGGCAAAGCAAGGATGCAGCGAGGCTGGGAGGAGGGGCTGGGGCAGCAGGAGGGCGGGCAGGCGGGACAGCACCTGCTTTCGACCTCCCCTTTACCCTTCCTCCCTTTGTCCTTGTTTCCTCCTCCTCCTCCTCCCAGCAGACGCACCACCTGGGAGTGTGCAGTGCGGTTCCTTTCACCCTCGCCGCACTCGTAGTGTTGTTGGCAGCAGGCGTTTCTGGGTACCTGGCAAAGAAGTTTGTGGGTGCAGGTGTGGTGTGCCCCCTCCCCCCCGCCCGACGTGTCTCCGGCAAACGGCTGGCCTGCGGCGGAACTGCCTCCAGCGGGAAATCCACCTGGCGCGGACCTCTCCACGGCGCGTTTTCGGTTCCCCGCTGTGTTTTCTTTCCAATAAGAAGAAAGAACTGTCAGCATTAAGCAAATCAGATGTGCGTCTCGCCTCCCCCGAGTCGTATGTCACACATGAATATCTGAGAGTTGATATAGATTTCCCCCCTTGCCTTTCTGCTCCTACTTATGTCCTCTCAGTATTTCTTAACAAAAGAAGAAGTGTAATGCGCTCGCAAAAGGGAAGAAATATCCATAAAACCCCAATTTAAACTCCTTTAGTCTGCTCCTCTGCTCTGCCTTTAAGCTGCCTTCATTTCTTTTCTTCCCTCTAATGGGAAGAAGGTTTGATTGTGTCCTTTTGACTGGCTGCCCGAGAAAGAGAAAGGCAAGGAAGAAAGGAGGGGGGAGCCTTTTCAAACTGGCTGGCTGGGGGGCTGAGACACCGAGCAGGCCTTGGCCTGGATCAGGCCCAAAGCTCCCCAGCAGCCGGCATCCCTTGCTGGGCGCCTGGGGGTGGCCCACTATGGCCTCAGCGACCAGGGCGCAGGAGAGCTCCTTTACAGAGGCTGTTTCGCACCCGTGAGCCGCTGGCACTGGTCAACGCACCTCCTTCATCCACACCAGGGTGCTGAACCTCTGGCCAGAGGCCGGACGCAGCCCTGCAGGGGACCCGGTCTGGCCTTTGAGGGCCCGTAGCTGCCCCTCCTGCTTTTGCACGACCACCGATTGTTTGGCATCTTCCCTGTTCATGTGCCAGTCCCTGGCTTTCTAAAAGCTGGGCCTGTCCCGCTGCAGGCACTGTTAGCCACAGGAAGGTCCTTAAGCCAAGCCAAGTGATACAGCCTCAGTGGGCATTTGTCCAGGCCGGGCACATGCAGCTCAAGAGGTCTGGGCCCTCACAGGAAGCTCCACCCAGGAGGAGGCGAGGACCGCGCCAGGTGTGATGGGCAGGTGACGCCGCCTGGCACGCCCTGAGAGGCTCCGCCGAGGCATCGGGGGCGAGGAGAAAGGCTGTGACAGGCGGCGGTGGGGGGCGGCCCGGGCGCTCCTGAGATGGCCTTAATGTGCCGGGAGGGGGGTGCCCAGCAGATGCCTGTCAGGATGTCATTTCCCAGGGGAGGAAGGGCCCAGCAGCGAGCGGGTCCTGCACAGCCGGCTTCAAGAGGCTTTTACGGCCGGGGCTGCAGAATGCCTCGCTGTCATCAGGGTGACACTAAAAGTTTCCGAAGATCAGCCATGAAGGGTGATGACTGACTGACCTGTCTCCGTCAGGTGAAGCAGTCGGGCGGTGAGGGAACCGGGGGGGGGGGGGGGGAGGCTGCCTCTCCAAGCGGAATTCCCCTGCAGAGCGCCAGCTGGAGAAGCCGGCAAGGGCCTGCGCCCGCGGCTGTGTCCGGCTCCGGGGTGGCGCTCTGCCTCGCCCCGCTAGCAAAGTGGCTCTTCGTGTGCCTGCCATGGAAGACCTCGCATGTTGCTGGGACAAGCTCCACGGCCACTGGCCGGAAAACTCGCACTGCTCCCGCCTGCACCCGGGTGCAGGGTTTGGCCCTTGCCCAGAGGACGGGCGTCCACCAGCTGCCCTCGAGCCACAAGGCTGGCACAAGCCCTCGAGCCGTGCACTGGCGCCCGCCAGGTCTCCCCCAGCCCCACCGCAGCATCGGGGAGCAAGACCCACCGCCCCCCCCCCACTGCACCCGCCACCGCGGCTCTCTGCAAAGCCACCCTGCCGTAAGACGCATGAGCCCATGGAGGGGGTGCCGGACCAGGACCGGCCCCAGCTCAGTCCCAGGTGTGGCTGGCACACAGCGCCATTGTTGTGTGGATCCAGTGGGGAGGAGGAAGACGCCTTGGACGCTGCTCTGGGCTCCTTGCAGGGAAAAAGGTGGGAAATGCATGGAAGGAACATGGAATATATTTCTGCGGGTTGCTACTCCCCAGCAGCCTCCAGACCCCCCCCCCCCCCCCCAGAAGGAGATGCAGGACCAAGTCAGGCAGTGAAAAGCGAAGAGGCAGCACGGACGGCAGTTCCACCCTCCTTTGGCTGGAGTTTGGGTCTTGGGACCAGGGTTTCTCCCAGAGCCTTGGCAGAAAAGGTGGGTTTTGAAGAAGGAAGGAAGCACGGATGGACAGACAGATGGACGGACGGACGGATGGAAGGCGGAGAGGCGGCAAAAGGGCGCTGAGCCTGGCTCGGCAAGGCCGGGCAGCGGGGAACTTGCCCCAAGTCTGGGCCAGGCCCGGGGGAGGCTCTGCTCGGCTGAGGGACGGGCTGGATGGGCCCGGGGTCGTGGGGGTCCCGGGGGCCCCAGGGCCCGCCCGGCGCGCCGGCTGCCTTCCCCGGGGCTGCCTCTCCGCTTGACAGGCCCAGTTTATTTACAGCCCTGATGCCTGTCGTCGCGCATGCTGATTTATGGACTCCGCTCTCGCCTGCTGTTTGCGGCTGCTGGAGGGAGGAGTGGCAGCGCTGGAGGCGAGGGCTGGCTGGCACTCCGCAGAAGGAGAGGATTCGCTGCGCCTTCCACCCTCCGCAGCTGGAGCCAGAGTGCGGAAGGAGGCGCGGGCCGGCCCCTCCGCCTGCCAGGCTGCCCGTAAATCAAAGCACCGCCTCACCTCGGAGGGGCAGCGCAAAGCCGCTCGCCACTGGCAGATGCTGACTCAGCCCCCGGGACTCTCTCCGTGGGAAGGGCAGGCCATGGCCACGGCCACCCCGCCCCTCCGCTCTTGCCCACATGGGAAGGAAAGCAGCGCGCCGCCAAGGGAAGTGGAGGCCATGCAGCCCCGCAGGTTAGCTCCAGCTGGGGTCCTTCGGCCGCTGCCCTGGCCCCCGCCCCCGCCATTCAGCCCCAGGATGCCGGTCAGAAGGATGGAGGAGAAGGTGCTCGCGCGCGCACACGTGCCCATGTAGGTTTTTTCGAACATCCGTGTGCCCATGTCTCCCTCCGCGACCGATGGGCAGTAGCTTCCAGACAGGCGAGGAGAGGGCTTCCCACAGCACCCAGTTGCTGCCTGGCCGGGGCGGCCTCAGCAGGGAACCCAAACATTTCATGGAGAAAGTGCAGTTTGCCTAAGCCCCCGCGGCCCAAGGGGCTCCCTCGACACCCAAACGCCTCTGTCTGTGCGAGCAGATACAGTCCAAGGGGCCCACAGATCCTCCAGGAATTGAGCAGGGGGACACGGGAGGACCTCTGGTGGGCCCAGGACTTTTTTATGCCTTTGCTGGCGGAATGGCTGGGAAGGGCCCAATCCACCGGGGCTCCCTCCCACTGCCGCTTCCTCCCTGCCTCTGAAGCGAATTCCTCGCCAGTGCCAAGATCACCAGGCGACGGCTGCCGTGCTTTGGCCAAGTCACGGGGGCAGAAGAAGGAGAAGGGGCTGCCCCGGCCCCTGCTGGCTGGGCCCCATAGAGAAAGACAGACGCTGGGGTGGACGTGGTGGCCTGGAAGGAAGCAGTGCCAGGCGGAGGGGCTTGGAGAGCAGGGATCCACGCAGTGGCCGAGGGCCGGACGCGACTGGATGGCGGACGACGACAATGACGACGACGGCAGAAGCACGGCTGGACGGGTGGCTGGACACCACAGGCAGGTGAGGTTGGCGCAGTAGGGCAGGTGTGGGGATGGCGGGATGAGGAAGGTCATCCGCGCAGACTGGCCGTGGAGGGGGCCCTCCTGCCGCCTCCTCTCGCTCCCTCGTCCAGAGATGCCAGTTATTTCCAGGCACGGGGCTCGTCTGGGCCTTTAGCAATGCAGAGGCGTCCGTCCCTCCGGGGAAGATATGAGTCAGCCAGCAGAGCCCTCTCTCAAGCTCACTGACTCCCTGACCCCGGCCCTGCCCGCCCCCTTCCCACCATGCAGAGGCAGCATCCCATCGCGCCTCCCTCACGTCCTCGCCTGCCAACATTAACCCCTCCTGAGCCGGCCGTTTCCCTCCTGCTTGCTCGGCGTGGCCAGAAAGGTGCCTTGCGGGACTGCCACGGGACCACAGCCCTTTGCGGGGTCTTGCCCGGGTCACAGGCTTGGCTGGCCCGGCCGGAGCAACCGCCGGAAATGCCGAAAGCCCCCCTCTGCTCCCTATGCCACAAATGGGGATCCGATCCGTTCTGGGTCACGAATTCTTGTGGCCTCCCCTCGGGCAAAGTGCTCCAAATTCTCCGTGAGAATCCCCCAGAGTTCCTTCGGCTCCTGGCAATTCCTGAACTTCCCAGAACGGAGGAATGGCAGTCCATCCGAGGCTAATTCCATGTGGGGGGGGATGCTGTTGGTGTGAGCGCCCAAAGTGTGCCACATTGCCCGATTGTTTCAACTGCAGTCTTCAAAGGCCAATCTGCGAAGGATGCCATGCGCAGCTGTGGCCTTGATGCTGCCCCCACGAGGGTGGAGCCCATCCCCGAGTGTCCCCCAGCGGAATGGAAATGGCCGGTGGCACAGCCCTCCCCTCCAGAGACAACAGGGAGGCATCCCCAGGGCTGCAGGTCGAGGAGAGCAAAGGGCTGTCCCGCCGTGTCAGCAGAGTCTCTTGGGCTGAAGCCAGAGATTCTACGAGCCGCCTGAACCCCCGGGATCCAGGCACAGGCTCACACTTGCTCAGCACCATCAGGCTGCCCTGTGAACGGGGGCCCCAAAATGCCCGCCCGTGGCAGCCCCGATCGGCTCCGGCACACTCCCGTCCGTGGCTTCCTGGGCGGAGTCCATTCACCTCGCAGCGGCTCTGCCTTCCCTTCTGCCTTCGACTTTTCCAGGCACAATTGTCTTCTCCGGGGAGTTTTGCCTTCTCGCAATGGGTATGACAGCCTCATTTTTGCATCTAGGGGAAAGTCTGGCTTGATTGATCTCCGACTCGCTGGTTTGTCTTTCTGTCAGTCCAGATATTTGCAAAGCTCTCCTCTGACACCAGGTTTTGAACGCTTTGTTTTCTTCCTGGCAGGTTTCTTCGCTCTGCAGCTTTCACACCTGCCTCCAGGTAGCATGGAGCTTCCTGTGTGATTTTACTAACTGACCAAGCTCAGCTCCCCATATGGGGCAAAGCGGGGGACCCCAGGTCTACACCGCAGTGAAAGGCTTTGGCCTCCTCCCCTTGCGCGTGCAGGAGGGCTGCAGTGGGGCAGCACATGGCGAACCAGAGGCTCGCCATGGACTAGTCGCTTGGGACGGCAGGGCTGGTCACGGCATCTGAATCCAGGAAGGGGCCCCGGCACCTTTCACTCGGTCCAGCACCTTGCGTCTTGGGCTACGGTCCATGTGATGAGACAGCAGCCGTGAGCATCCAGAGTGTTCCTGTGAGCAGGAGGGAAGGGAAAGGGTGGATGGATTTGCCTTCTTGGGGCGGAAAGAGATTTTGTCCAGGCTGTGGCAAAGAGGGAGGTCAAGATCTCTTCTTGCTGACGCCAGAGTGCAGGACACGGAATAATCAAGTCAAGCTGCGACAACCCAGGTTCAGGCTGGACATCAGGAGCAGCTTCCTCCCTGTCAGAGCAATACCACAGTGGGACCGGCTGCCCGGAGAGGTGGGGGGCTCTCCCACACTGGGGACATTCAGAAAGAGACTGGGCAGCCCTCTGAGTGGGAGGGTGTCCTGCAACAGCAGGGGGTGGACTCGATGGCCTTCAGGGCCCCTTCCGGCTCTGCCATTCTATCACTCTATTACCTCACTCTCCCTTCCAAGTCCCAAAAGGACGCCCAGAAGGCAGCTGCGCTAATCGGCTGTGTGTGCCGTTCAGTTGTTTGGTTACAGGGCTGATCCCACAGCTGAGGCACTTCCACTGGTTGGCCACCCCGGTCCTGTTCCTGCTGCAGCTCACCAAGGACCCTGCTCTGCAGTGTTAGAAGCAGGCAGGTCAGTTCTGGTTTGCTGGGCTAGAGGCTGCTGCTCGATCCGTGTTCTGCATCTGGCCAACAGCCCCCCGAGCGGAGCTGCTGCCCTTACCTGATGAACCTTACCAGCCACACAGCTCAGAGCATTTTCATGGGAAACGGCCTGAAGGCACCACTGCCGTGGCGGAAGTAGAGGAGGCGGGCTTGGCAGGGCGCCCTGCCGCTCCCTCGCAGGTGGCAGGCGAACGCACGGAGTGACGGGCCTCCTGCTGGTCCAGCTAGCTCCAGAACCGTCCTTCTCACTCGGGGGCTCTCCAAGAGCTGAGCCAGACTTTTCTCAGTCCTACTAGCCAAACTCTTAAAACAGCAAGCCAGCAACCCTGGAGTTGTGAGGGGGGCCTTCCCCAAACAAGCCTTCCGGAAGGGCCGGCCAACAATCCCCAGCCAGCCGCAGGAATGGCCGTACTGAGGGAAGGCCATGCTGAGGATGAAATCTGGGACCATGTGCATTCAGGGTATTTGCCAATGAGGAAAGGTTCCTCCCAACAGTTAGAAGCAGCCGCCTCCCGTGTGGGGAGAGCCAGGCTTCCTCAGCTGCAGCAGGTGGCCCCCTCCGTGGCCCTTCTCCGTGGCCCTTCTCCGGCGCCAGAGCTGAAAGCTATTTTGACGGGAGGTGCCAGGAAATGGACTGGGGGCAGTGGATCTGCTGCTCCTCAGAGCTTGTTTCCCCAGGCATGTGTACGAGGGCACGTCAACGAGCTTGTTGGAACAAGGGCAGAAAACAACACATCCCACACATTCTCCATCCTTCCCATGGAGTTTCTTGATGGACAGTTGTTGTTATGCGCCATCAAGTCATCTCTGACTCATGAGCCGCCAAAATCTCCTGTCCCGGACAGCCCAGCTCAGCCCTTGGAAGCTCCAGGCCGGGGCTTCTGTTGTGGAGTCAGCCCATCCCTTCTTCGGACTTCCTCTCCTTCTTCTGCCTTCAGCTCCCCCAGCACAACGGGCTTCTCCAGGAGCTCTGGCTTCTCGCGATGTGTGGGGGGGAGGCGACTGCACAACCAGCGGGTCGCCTTCCAGTGCCTCGTCTCGCGTGGCTGCGCACACTCGCCCCCGAATCTTCCTGTCCCCTCCCTTCCCGCCTCATTTCCTTTGGCATGAAAGGGCCTGTCCGTCTGACGGATGCCTCCTGACATCCGAAGCCGCTAAAGATCACACGCCAATAGGGTTATGATAAGCCTGTCCAGCTCGGCCTGATGCTCATCTGAAATCGATGGCCGATAAGGTGGAAAGAACGGTGATGTGGGAGTGTTTGCTTTGGAGCTGCCCAGCCGTTCATGCTACATTGGAGCAGGGACCCCCTGGGCGGGCGCTTCCCGCCGCTGAAAAGGGGCCGGATTAACCTGTTAGCCACGAAGCGCTGCTTGTGCGAAGCAGCCGGGACCCCGGCGACCTCCGCTGCTCTCCAGGATGCAGGCACCCAGGTGAAAGAGCGGGGTGAGAACCTGTCAACCCCCTCCCCTGTCTCGCATCAACATGGCTCAGGGCTGGGCGGCCGGGCTGCTTCCTGGGCCACGTCATCGGCTGAGATGCCAAAGAAAGGGAAGCGAAGCACCCCTGCTTTTCAGGGTTCACACAACCCGCTTCTGCCCGAGGAAGGACTAGTCGGAGCAGACAGATATTCAAAGACCGCAAAGGACCTGGGCTCATCCTGCACAAGGTGCGGCCCCTCTGCCAGGGCTGCGACCTGCCCAGAAGCATCTGATTCTTTACCCTTGCAAGTCTGCGATGACTGTGCTATCTGTTCTTTTTGCCGCAACATGTGATTCTGCTTGTTTTATATTTTCTTCAGATTCCAGATAATTATGTCAATTGCATAACTTACTTTGTAAGCCTCCCCGAGGCTTTCTGCGATGGGGGCGGCATAAAAATGCTATAAATAAATAAATAAATAAGATTGATAAACACTGTCCCCTCCATAGCTCTCTTTGATCCCCTACTACTGGAATCTGAAATTGCTCTCTGATGCGCCCAGGGCTTGGGGAGGGAACCCTCAGTGAGTTATCCTGGGTAATTAGAAAAGAACAAACAGATTATTAATTTTATTTATTTTAAAGATTTGTATGCCGTCCATTACTGTCGTCTCTGGATGGCTTACAACATTTTATCGACTGATTTATTACAGCTGGATGCCTCCCCATAGCCAGAGCTCTCTGCCCAGTGTCTGGGAGCGCTGAGGAACTAGGAAGTTGGGGCGGGGGGGTTACAGGGTAGGAAAACACAAAGCAGGTCAGTCCCATTAACCACGGATTCCGTTTTGTTTTCACAAGGTGTTTATTAGTGCAGCAATAGACTTGGTCTGCCCAGAAGTGTTTCTGCTGGCCAACGTTTGTCTGACGGAGAGATTCCCAGTTGCGAAAGAAACGGGTGGATGGCATTTTGCTTTCCAGGTGTCAGGGCTGCCCTGGGAGCTTTCCCAGCAATGCAGAGCAGATCTTTCCCTGCCATGCAGGTGTCAACGGGCTGCTTTGCATGAAGAACTTATGGTGCATTTGTGCACTTCACAATAGGTTGTGGATTCTGTATGTGACGCCAGCCTCCTCCGGGTCCTCTCCTTGCTTTCCTGAAGGCCTTCTTTTAGAGAGAGAAAAGTGTACTATTACCTGGGTAAGGCAGAATGAACCAGAATAAGAAACTCAGGGAGTTCTGCAATTGTGCTGTACTGCAGTGCCACCCTGTGGTTGGGTCACGGACTTACAGGGGGAAAACACACGTGTAAAGGAGTCAGTCTTACTCTGCAAAGAATCTGCAAGTGGACGCCTTGGTAAAGGACTGGATTAGAAGCCCCAGGTGGAGAATCTCAGTGCCGCAGCAGCCCGGCCAGGGAAGGAACAGCCCCCCACAAGCCCAGCCTTCCTCTCAGCACAAGTCCTGAGCATTCCAGCGTGAGGAATGCAAGTGCCCCAAGAGGGCTTCCTTCTTTCCATGCCTCAATTCTCCCTGGGACTGGGGGGGGGGGGGGGGGGGGGGGGGGGGGACACACCGTGGTGCTCTTGGGATTAGCTATGATCAGAGGAAGCGATGCTGCTGTTGTTCCCCTTCCCCCAAGGTTTGCTTGCTTTTTCCTGATCTCCGCTGTCATTCTTTTGCTGGTCAAGCAAATGTTGCTTCCTCCTTCCACCACTGCTTGCCCTGGTATAAAGCCCTGGCCCGGTGGGCATCCCACTGGGGTCACCCAACTATAATCCGTCAAAGATTTCCCTGGAGGCATTTCCAAAGAAATCTGGTTGGGATTCTACAGTGAAAGAGCCAGTTCATTCAGGCAGTCCCCAAGTTATGAACATCCAACTTACAAACATCCCATGCTTATGAATGAACTGCCATAAAGCCTATTAATTTTTAAAATCCCTGCAGGAAACCATCATCACCATAGAGAGAAAGGAAGAAAAAGGCTAGAGAGGGAGGTCTCCAAAGCAGGCCTTCCTGCTCTGCCCATCTGGAGGGGGACATCTCTCCCACATTTCCTCGCTGCAAAAAGGAGACACCGGTGAATTTGGGCGGCGGGGGAGCAAAGAGATATTTGCAGTTGTCCGCTTTCACAGGGGTCCTGTGCCCTTAGCCCCACCAGATATGGAGGGCTGGCTATATGCAATCCGACTTACATGCAAATGCGACTTAAAGATGCATTTCCACTTTCTCCGGAGAAGAACTCATTCATAACTCCAGGACACCCCAAACTTGAAAAATCGGTACTTGCACTTTCAATATGTTTGGCGCTGCTCACACACCTCACTTCTTTGCGTAGCTCACCTTTCCACCCAGAACGGCGCTCAAGGCAACTGACATTAGTAAAATTAGGACTAAAAGCAGAATCTGAAGGAAAACGTAACACAAAATCAAATCCATTAAAAGCGCCGTTTAAACCACAGCCATTAGATAATGCTGAACCTGGGACTGTGTTTCAGATGCTCAGCTTCAGCTCTGCGTGATGGATTTTGGCCGTGCCCAGGGTCAACTGGTGTTCCTATTGCACAGCACTGGGATGGATCAGGACTGTTCTTGATGCCTCCGGGTCTCTCCACCCTCCCTTTCCTCTTGAACCCGTCCGGCCCTGACAGTGTCTTTCTCTCCGGAAGGTCCATTGTGGTGTAATTGAACAGCAATTGATTGCAACACAAGTGTTCTTTTGTGCCCTGGATTAATGGGAAGAGTGGAGATAAATTTAGCCACCACTAATTAACCCCAATTACAGAAGCAATACATTAGAACCATACCTAGCTGAGAGGGCTGTGGGTGACCCCAGCAGGCCCAGCCAAAGCTTTCTCTGCTTCCAACACACCGAGATGGAGGCTCTTGCCAAGTTCTGTGTACACTCAAGCAAGGAATGCGGGACTGATTTTAGCATCGTGCCATAACTGTTTTGGGCCACATTAATTTCCCATTGAAGCAGCTCTTTACTGGCAAAAGGAAGGAAGGAAATCTTCTAATTAAAATATTATGCAGCTTTGCTCTTAGAGATGCTGCAGCATTTTGAGGCTTTCGATACAGTAGGATGCAAGGGCCTGGCTTTGCTAAGCCCACTCTAAAAAAAATGCCGGGGTGCCTGGATTTTGAAAGCACCTGCAAGAGAACCCGCCCTTCCCTGTCTTGGCAGACCGACCCAGGTCTGTCTTTCTGTCCCCGCATCGCTGCCATCCGCCGTGCACACCACGGGTGCCGTGTGTGCTGGTTGTGTGCCGCGTACATTGCTGAAAAAAGAGAAAATGGACCATGAGCGTGTTAACAGGAGAGGAAACCAGTGGGCACGGGACCTGGCGGCTGGCCTTCCCCAGGGCAGAGCTGCGCGGACAGTAAGATCAGAGGCGGCCTGGCCAGCCAAAGCGCGACCTGCACCTCGCCTTCCGGCAGCAGCCCGGAGGCAGCCTTCCCCAGGCCGGCACTTGGGGTGCGCCGGGCGCCCCACAAAAGCCCTCTTTGCCCACGCTCTCCCGGTGCGAGGGGCTGCCCAGTAGGTCGGCCGGCAGTAAAGCAGCTGCATCCGTTTCCCTGTCTTCACCAGTGCTAAGTGCTACCGCAATTATATTTTCATTGTGTTACAGCAAATTGCATGATGCACATTAATGGCTTTCATTTTCTTGTAAATACTGGAGGTATTTTTAGATATGGTCAGTAGAGTGTAAGACTATTAAATAAAAAATACATAAATATGCAAGAGTCTCTCTGTATAGGTGCATATTTGAATGCCGAAATGGAAGTATACGACCTCTGACCCACAGCGTAGAAGATGGGGCAACGGCTTGGTCTGCCCTCCGAGTGCCAGGAGTTGTTGAGTAACTCCAGGGCCCCTGCTCCCCACCTCTTATGGGTCTTTGACATTAAACCAGACTTAGACAGAACAGTCCATCAAACCATGATGCAGAAGGACAGGGCCCGGGGGATGGGGCGCCTCAGGGGCCGGCAGGGCTGACCCCGCAATTGCCTCCTTGCCGCGGGAGAGGGGGTCATAAGCCTTCTCTTTCTGCGGCCATAAGGGGTGATGCGATGAGCTCGCCCCAGGTGAGGCAGTGTCTCGGCACAGGTGCCCGGCCGTCGAGGGAAGAGGAAGTCACCCAGAACCCAGGTGAGTTATTGCAAGGAAGTGGTCACGGGCAGGCGTGATCCCGTGTTCGTAGAACACAAAAGCTGTCTTTGAATTTATTAATTGCCAGCTGAAGATGAAACAAGGGCACAGGAAAGGGAACTAAATCCCAGGAGGGTAATCCTTTAGAAACTTAACATTCCGAAGCTAAATCCCTGGGGAGCAAATTGTGTAGAAATGTACGGTCCTTGCAGCCTTTCTCTAGCAGAAAGTCCCTGCATAACTGCAGCAGACCTCAGCCAGATGCCCAACAAGCATGCGTTTGGAAAGGGGGTGGAAAGGGGGCGGAAAGTCCTTCAAAGGGGGCCAGAAGTCCTACTGCAGACCAAGCTAGAGGAAAAGTCTGCTTCGGTCTAGTTTTCAGTTCGAGCTCCCTTTAGGCTCAGTTCGGGATATTTAAGTGCATCTCAGAAGCTAATGTTTAGCTGTAGAGCTCAATCCAGTTTGAAAGCTTAACATTTAGTTAGTTTTTAAAATAATAACCCAGAAAGCATACATTGAGCCAGGAGCACTGGATTTCCTATAGAAGCACAGAGCTATAGAAGCACAGAGCACTGGATTTCCCGAAGGGATGTGTGGGAATGCTTTTGGAGTGAGGATCCAGTGGATTCCAGAGCTTGGCTCCCGTGACTCCCAGTCCCTTTGCAGTGGCCCAGAGTCCAGGTCACCAGGAATCGAGCCCCCGGTGCTGTGCAAACAGGGCCTTCTTGGGGGCCACGCATAGCAGCCGTTTCTGCGTCTGAAGCCGGAAAAGGCTGCTGGTAGCAAAACCTTTGCCTTTGAGAGCCGTTGCGACGCCAAGAAAGGAGGGAACGGCTGCAGAAGCCGGGAAACCACCAGATCACTGGGAGTGGGGGAAAGGCAGGTGCATAGCCATCCGGGGGATCTACGTGTTGGGAAATTCAGAATAAATCCTGGAAGAAAGAGGTTGCTTCTGTGCACCTTTGTGTTATAAAATCAAACCAGGGCCCCTTTCTGAGAAAGCAGCAGAATTCCCCAGGTTACTGAGAAGCACTGCTGTTCCCTTAAGAGACTAGCACTCAGGTCCTGATCGTGGCCAGAGAAGGTTAATCATTCTAATTTGCCTGATCACACTCAAGGCTAAATGCTTGTCTTCCTGAATGGTTAAGTCAATCTCTTGCAACCGACACTGGGTCCCTTCTGCAGATCCCTCGCATACTTATTTCCTCATCACCTGCCCTGCTGATGTGCGCATGTGACTCCGAACCTACAAAACACTCCGTATATGTTCTGGAAGCTTGTAGTCGGTCTCAACCTCTACCCGGCAGCACTGTTCAGGTTTGCCTCTGCAGAGGGTACCTAACAAACTGCTGAGGTTTGTCACAAAGTCCACGCTGGGTCCCGCAGAGCTGCCCGCGTCCAAGCCGCGCAGAACAAGCCCAGGCCGGTGTCTCCTCGGGGCTGAAAATGCAGCAGGGCCTCTGCCCCGCAGGGAGCGCTTTGGCTCTGGCGCAGAGATGGGCTTTCTCGCTTAGCAAGAGCGGCCTTCCACAGCCCGGCCGCCCCAGATGCACCGAACGGGGAGCGGCTGTCCAGTACAGCCGGGGCAGGGCGGCAGGCTGGAGAAGGCCTGGAAGGATGCCGACACCCATCTTCCACCAAACCGCAGAAGAGCAGAGGACAGAGGTCTGGCAGCGGCTCGGAGGCATTCTCCAGGCACGTCTGCGGCCCCCACACTCCCCTTGCCTGCCCTCCGCCGCCGCCTGCGGTGAGCCAGATGAATTTATGCTCGGGCGACGCGGTGGGTATTACATAAACTTCCCCCTCCCCGTGGTTTGGGTGCCATCAATCTGGGATTATTGAGCCTGGCTCTGGAGTTAGCAGGCGTGTGGAAAACGCGTCCGCCTTTCTCTTTATCACTTTCAGATCGGCCCATCGGATAAGGATCCATCAGGGGGAGTAATGGGGGAGGCGTTTCTGATGGATGGCGGCTGGCAGCTGGATCGATCCCTCTCCAGCAGAGCAGGGCAGCACACAGAAGCGTCTTCCCTTTTCTCCAGACTCTGGGTGACGCTGGGTGCCAGGGCACTGACTTTTCCCAACAGCCGCACCAGACTCGGCTGTAACTTCCGGCACACTCACACCCGCCCTCTGTCCCCAAGGATATTCTGGAAATCTGCAGCAGAAATCTGAATTTCAGGCAACCTGGCCTGTGGCTTCCACAGTGGAGCGGCTCTTCCCGAGTAGCACAGATTCCATGGACCAGTTCTTTAAAATTTTCCATAATTGTGTGCAAATTTAGTCAAAGAGAGGTATGCAAAATAAAAAACTGACCAACCCTCACATTTCCTCCTTAAGATAAAGCACAGAAGCAGGGACTGGGGGAGGGTTGTGTATTTTGGGGCGACTTGTGCATTTGGGGGAATTTGCAAAGTTGCGTATAAATGGGTTTGCACTGTCACCAATTCTGTCGATGAGCGAAAGGGGACCGAGGCTCACCAGCAATCCATGAAATGTAGACGGAGCGGGTTCCCCCACGCCAGTGCTTCCTCTCTCCCTTCCCGGATCTCTTCCTCACGAGGTGAGCCTCGTTGCAGGTGGGTAGTTGCTTGGGGTTAAATGGCAGCTTAGATCCCCTGCGGGTTGCCGGGAATTCTTTGTGGCCCCTGGACTCTTCTGAGGGCAAAATCCACTCAGCGACAGACAGATCTGAGCGACCCGGGGAGGGAGGCAGGGCTGCCGCAATCAAGCACCTGGGAGGCGGCCGACTGGCCGGAGCGCAAGTCACTGGGGGCGCAACTGGGAGCGCAAGTCACTGGGGTGCGCAATGAAGAGGAGATACAGGAAATTACACGCAGTGTGCAGGGCGCCCCGAAGGGACCTCCAAGATGGATTCTGAACAGGAAGCTTTTACAATCTATTCGTGGCATGGGGAGGTCGGAGGAGGGTGGCGGGTCCGGTGGGCGGTTTGCCAAAGGCACCTGAGATATGGGATCAGAAGGGCTGGTGGAGTCAGAGAAGGGACAGACAAAGGGGGTTGGAAGGGAACGCGCTAGCACCTTGCTACCTGGTTTCCTGGCCAGGGCGGGATCCCACCTTAATATAGAAACAGAGCGAGTCAGAAGAGGCCTCCTGGGCCATCTAGTCTGACCCCCGGCTCCAGACGGCTCTGCTCACGACACGCCCACCATGTGCACGTCCAGCCTATCAGTGTGACCGGGTCTTGCCAGTTGCAGGCTTTCTGCAGCCACGTTGTGGCAGATGGGCCTGGCAATCTCCCGCCCACCTGCATGGTGTTTTGTGTTGCCCCGTCCAAAAAGCCACACAACCGCCATTGCCTTAAACCTCAAATCCCAGCGCAAGAGGCAATGTGCAAACAGCCGCCAGTGAAAGCTGCAGGAGGACAACAGCGCAAGTGCTCGGAGTGGGGAGTCTGGGTGGCGGGAGCTGCCCTGAGCAGAGGGGCAGGCAGTGGCCGGTTTGGCCCACGTCGGCTGGGAACAGCCCTGCCGGCTTCCGCAGGGAGCTTTCCCAGCCCAGCTGCAGATGCAGGAGCGTGAAGGATGGGTAGGAGCGCCGTACCTGCTGCGGAAGGCCAACGCAGAGCACACAGGCCTTCAGCACCCATAGGCCCCTGCGAACATCCACTGAAATGGCGCTCCGCCAACGTGGAGTCTCGCCCTTGGGCCGGACAACTGCTTGGACTGGTGGAGGGTTTGGGGGACGATGGCTGAAGCTGACCGGAGGCAGAAGCATTGACCTGCTGGCCTGCGGGTCAAACCCAGCGCACCTGGGCTTCTACTCCGTCCCTCTAGGGATTCCTAGATGGCCCCTAGTCCACCCCTTTCTCCCATCACCCATGGTCTGGGGGCCTCCCAGGATGGGCACGGGCTATTCTCCCCTGCCCTCCTCTGCAATGACCTGAAGGGACTCCTGATGGAAGTGAAAAAAGAAAGCGCAAAAGCGGAATATCAAGAAAGCCAAACTCACGGCCGCAGACAAATCTCAGAACTTTACCGTCAACAGTGAAGAAATAAAAATTGTGAAAGATTTTGCATCCCTTGGCTCTGTTATCAATCCAAAGGGAGACTGCAGCCAAGAAACACGGAGATGACTGAGGCTTGGAAGGGCAGTAGCAAAGAAACCAGGGCCAGCTGGAGCCGGGGGGTCAGACTAGATGACCCAGGCAACCCCTTCTGGATTGCTGTGTTTCTGTTTCAGTGGAGACCCAGGCCGAGATCATCCACACTGTTGTATTCCTGTCTGCTGTGTGTGGGTGCGGAAGCTGGACCACGAAGAGAGCCAGGTGCATTTGAAACACGGTGCCGGAGGAGGCCTTTGCGAGGACCCCGGGCTGACAGAATGGGGAACAAGGGGTCCTGGATCAAATCGAGCCAGAGGTTTCCCTCGCAGCAGAAATGACCAAGCTGGGCCTGGTGTCCTTTGGGCGCATCACGAGAAGGAGAAGACCATCGTGCTGGGGAAGTGGAAGGCGGGAGAAGGAGGGGAGGCCAGGTGAGGGACGGGTGGGCTTTGCAGGGGAAGCCTCGGCCTCGAAGTTGCAAGAGCTGAGCTGGGCTGTCGAAGGAAGGGCATTTCAGAGGGCTTCCATTCATAGGGTTTCCATAAGTCGGAGATGACTTGATGGTCCATAACAGCAAGATACCTGCCCCCCAAATTCCAAAAGCTTGATGTGCCTCTCCCACAGCTTACCTACTGTAAAATTTAGGATCAGGGACAAGACGCACACAGCCCAGCAAACTTCCTGGGGACTAGAACCTGGACCTCCAAGCCCGCCACCACTGTGCCACTCTGGAGGAAACGTCCATCCAGCTGGCCCAGCCCGGCTCAAGACCCTTGTCAGCCTGGTGAGGTTGCCCAGTGCCTTCGTTCATCCGCTTGCTTTGCAGCTGGCCTGTTCGGCCAGGAGCTGAAGGCGGGGAGCGTGGCCCTTCCCTGGATTCTCGGGTCAGTCCCGCAGAGAAGGTGCGAGAAGAGGCAGGGACGGTCTCAGAGTCACCCACGGAGCTCCAATTCCCGGCCAGGCCTACCTCCGGCTTGGCCACACGTTCAAGCCCCTTCTCTTTGTTCCAGATCCCCCTTCCCTTCTCCTCTAGGTCAGAAAGAAATACTGTTCTATTCCCTCGGCAGAGAAAAAGGGACAGTAAATAAATGAGCGTTTGCCAGAAAGGTAATAACAGGCAGCGCTCCTGGAAAGCAAACGAACTGCTGAACAGGCAAACACACAAAGAAGAGACAGAGAAAATCTTCCAAACTCTTTCCTTCCAGTAATTCCCACCGAGGGGCATCGGCCGCGGTTTGCGATTGCCGCGCGCAGCAGAAACGTGGGGAGGGGGCCGGCAGCGCTAATGAAGTTACCGCCATCGGGCGATTAGGTTAGCTGATCCTCCGGGACTGACCGGCGAGGTGATGGACTGAAAGCAGAACTGGAACTAAATTGCATTTCATTTCAATTTGGCCATGAATGCGATGATTTCGTCAGATAAGCACATGGAGGGAGGGAGGGGAG
Organism: Varanus komodoensis; assembly: GCF_004798865.1. Taxonomy (NCBI): domain Eukaryota; kingdom Metazoa; phylum Chordata; class Lepidosauria; order Squamata; family Varanidae; genus Varanus; species Varanus komodoensis. The sequence goes on from NW_025336455.1 coordinate 1,507,706, forward strand.
GCAGAGACTCGGGGAAGGAGAGGAGCCGGCCCCAGCTGCAGAGCTTTGGGTGCCCCCTTGGCACCCGCCCGTGCGCGAATGGGGAGGAAGAGGTTCCCCCACACACGCCCCACTGAGATGCCCGGCAGCTGCCTGAGAGCACCGCCGGGAGCCGTCGCTCGGCTCCATCACGCCAGCGCAGGGACGATCCCGGGCTCCGCTCTCCTCTCGGTCAGACCCGCCCGCTTCTGTGCGGCTGCCCTGCATGCAGGTTTGCCTCCAGGGCTGCGGGGTGTCGGGGCCCGCGGCAGGGGTGCTGGCGGCCAGAGGCAAGTCAAGAGCAGCAGATGCACCAGGACAATGAAACTTCAGGCAAGGCCGAGCCCAAAGTCAGGGCTGAATGGCCATCCCAGTCATAGTCATGGTGCAGGCCGAGCTCAGGAGCCAGAAGAGGGTCAGGAGCCAGAAGGACGCACGAGGGCCGGACCAGGTCATGCTCAGGAGCGAGCCAAAGATCGAGAACCAGGAGGACGAACAGAGGGGCCTTGGGCAGGCGCACAGGACGGGAGACCCGGCACGGCGAAGCACACGCGGCAGCAGGAACCAGGCGCAGGAGGGCCAGGCGGGAGGCAGGGGCTGCCCTGCAGCTCGGGGGAGCCCTCCTGGCTGAGGCACCGCAGAGAGGCGGGGAACGCGGGTGAGGCAGGACGCGGGCCAGGCGAGAGGCAGGCCCGGCAGCGGGGCAGCGTGGGAGGGCAGGGGCCGCGGCAGGAACCAGGCGCAGAAGGGCCAGGCGAGAGGCAGGGGCTGAGCTAAGGCTGCCGGGACCTTGCGGCCCGGCCCATGCTGACCTTGTTCCCCTTTCCTGCTATCCTGCACCTTCCAGGTCTTGCTCGAGGCTGAAAAAACAGAGTCTGATATTTTGAATGTTCCTTTATCGGCCCCATGGAAATGGAGTCTCCATTCATTTCAATGGCGCTCGCACACAGCTCAGCGCAAGCAGTGATAACAAAACCCATGGCGTTTATCGGTCATGGTGGCATCCACAGCAGCTCAGGAACGCAAGGGCAGTGTGGAACGCAGGGTGTTAATTTATTTTTTAAAACTGTTGAGGGAGAAACGATCTCTTTAATACAATTTCAACATGTTGGAATTGAGAGATTAAAAGTGTTCAGGAAGCAATGACAGGGTGGGCACAGGAGGGAAAAAAAGCCAAAATCTATATCTCGCAGGTAATATTTTACTTTTATGTATGCAGTAAAGTTTTTATCTGTATCATAATTTACTTTTAAGATATGCAATGGTATTTTTTCACTTGTTCTAATCTGCATTTATATTCCAGAACTGACCAGTAAAAACACTGGATGCTGCTGGACACTCTGAATTTCAATTGCTCTAAAATATGCAATGATACAGAAGGGTAAACCTTGTTGGTGCTGGAGGAAAGAATTACTCCTGCTGCTTTTAGGCCCTGTTCCCAGAGCAGCCTAAAAACGCAGGTACGGCCAGGTGAATCTTCCCGCATGCCCTGGGCTCGGTCCACAGAAGGTTTCTCCCTGGAGTGCCATCTTAGATTCCCCAGAGGAGAGGGGGACAGTTGAAAACAAGGTGCTGAGGCTCCCTTGAAATGGAGAAGAAAAAAGCCAAATATGAATTTTTGGGATTCCTTTTTTAAAAAGCATCGTTAACGGCAACCCAGATCCCCCCGTCCTTCCTGAAAGATAAGCAGCATGCAATTATGGACACTATTAGAAGTCATAACGTATGTGTAAAACTCACGGGCATCAAAATCTATAGTACAGACAATAAGTTTAGTGCCAAACATGTAAATAAAGCAAGTTTCGTGCCAGGAAGGATGGACGAGGCCTGGAGAACATTTGGGATAAGAAAGGGGAATTGCAGGCCGCGTCCCTTGGATGGAGCGGCTGCCCGTCCTTAAGTCCTCCTGTTTTCCGGGGCAGAAGGTGCACGTGTGTCGCGAGGGGAGGGCTTTTGTCCCACAACTGGCCCATTTTTTAACAACCAAAACCTCCCTGCTATATCTGATCTTTTGGGGACTGTGCAGTTCACCTGGCCTGTTCGGTTAACAAATCTGAGAGAAGCAGAAAGCTCTCTGGTTAAGCTCTGCCCGTGCTTTAGGATGGATCCGAGGAAGTCCTTCGCACTGCGCAGAATTAAGCTGTGGGATTGCTGCCTTGGGAAGTGGCTTGGGACGGGGCAGGTTCAGCAGCTGCTGGCCTTGCTGGCCACGGCTCCCTCCTTCCCCAGAGGCGGCCTGCCGGCACGCCCCGGCGGCTGAGGAGCTGGGCAGGCGGAAGCCCGGTACCCATCCTGCCGGAGGGGCCTGGGGGCAGCTGGCTGGCCACCGTGTGCCCCGAGTGCTGGACTTGGTAGCCCTCCGTCTGGTCCAGCCGGGCTTTTCTTCTGTCCTTATAACTGTAATTAAGTGTGCTGCCTGCTAGAGAGTGAGGGAATCCATCGGACAACAAGAGGAAGTAGAAAGCATCCCACCTTTTAAACTCCTGCACTAGCTTAGCCAGCGGGGGGAAACCGGAAGGGCAGGCCTTGGCATCGGCGTCACGAGGCCACAAGGGAAGCTGCCCCTGAAGCGCCGCTGGGCCCGCTAGGACCAGCCTGCGCAGCTCATTTTCATATGCCCAATAATCAAAGCTCTCCGGGAGATTAACGAAGGTTGAAAACCTTTAGAGGCCGCACAGTACCCAAAATAAGAGCCGTATTATCCTGAATTAAATTTCATATTCCTATCATGCCTGCTCCAGTCCCTGCGCCAGGCAGAAGAGCCCCCGGGCCCCCCAGCAAAGCGTTCGCAGCTGACGCCAACGGGCCCCGTCCGTACCGTGACGCCCGGCCACCGGGCCAACGCGGTCCCCCTGCAGCAGGCCGAACCCGAAGAGCGTCGCTGCATCGCCAGCCCCTCCATCCAGGCACAGCCTGCCAAATTTCAGCTCCTCGGGGCCAAGCCAGGCCCGCCACCTACACTGAGGGGCCAGTGGCCCCTCCGCACCCTGCTGTTCCGGGTTCTACGGTGTGGCATGGCAGGCCCGGGACAAGTCCTCACCCGTGGCTGAGTGATTGCTCCCCCACCGTCCCCCTTCCAGAAAGCGGCGCAGCTATTGCGCAGTCAGGGAAGCCAGGCGGGGGGGGGGGGGCTGGCGCATTTCTCCCGAGCCGCCTGCCCCCTCAGTGGCTCACCAGGCTCCCTAGCCGCTGCATGGGGTGGGGTATGTGGGGTGGAGTGCTGGCTGGGAGAAGTTTTGGCTGGGAGAATCGGAGGGCTGGCAGGTCCAGAGGGGCCCTCTGCTACCCGCAGGCTCCCCCGAGAGGGCCGGCTAGCCCCTCTTGGCAACAGGGTGCTGGACAGAGAGACCCAGGTTCCATCCAGCAGGAACAATCCCGCAGCCCTCTCCACTGTGGCCCCTGAAGCCACGTGCGTGTTGCAGTCGGTGCTCAGCTGAGAGATTTCCAGCTCAGTGGAAATTATTGGCGTGAGAGTGTCATGCGGTGCCGCGTCCCTCCCTCCCTCTCATTCCCCCCCCCCACGTTCTTCCCAGTCCATGAAACGACGCCACCGCTGCTCCCGCCAAAGGTTCTCTCCTTTCCAGGGAGAGAGGACCGAACGCGCTTCTCCCGAGCCAGTTCCCCCAGCTCAGTGGGGGAACCCACTTAACCATTTTTAATTTGTTTGGAGAGGGGGGCATAATTTTGGTTGTGTTTTATGGGGACCGGTTCATTTTGCTTCCTGTAAATTGTCGCTTTAGTTATTAGGGTTTCTGGGAAGTTGTAAATTCACCGTCCTATCTTCATCACAGAGTTTATGTTGTTTTACAGTTTCATTAATAAGTTCCCTCCTGGCCGGGTTGATGAAAGTTATTGACCTAATCATAACCTATTAATTATGACAGTAAATCCCCCCGAGAAGAACTTTTACTGAGCAAATGCTACTCGGAAAAAGTGCCAAGCTTTCGGCTGGGCCCTCAAGAACCTTAAATCTAACCTAAGCTCCCCTTGGTAGAAGACCAGCGCCTGGAGCGCTGCCTGGCGAAACTGGGATATGCTGAGAGGCCGTTCTCCTGGGTGGATAGAACGGCAGTGTAGGGAACTAGATTTTAAAACTCCCACTGGTTCTAAGGGTTTTTTGCCAGATTATGAGAGAGCACAAGTGTCGATATAGTTGAGGAACTGGATCTTTGCAGATTCCTATGCAAAATGAATGAGTGTGCATATGTGGATGAGAATTTAGTAATCCATTGGATTTTGCACTTTTCTGAATTTGTGGAAAAGTGCCCAGCTAGTTAAATGTATCAAAGCATGTGTTGAGATTTCTATTTTAAGAGAAAATGCACATTTACATGTTTATGCTGAAGAAAATATACATTTGTAGATGTATTGACATATTATCTGTATACCTGTTTGGGGAGGGATTTCTCTTTTATACGCAGGTTAATGTGGAACCAGAACTAAATAGCATGTGAGAATGGTCCAGACTGCAGAAAGGCAGATGCTGCTGAGGACAATCAGCTCACATCTGGATCCATCCCTGCAGGGGGGACTTTGGGGCCTGTTGCGGGAACTAGCCCATCTCAACGTGCCTGCCAGCAAAACCCACACCTCCAAGGCCACCAAGACCCATCTGCGCTTCCCAGAGTGGGCTAACATCCTCCCATGACCCTGTTTTCACTGCTTCACTCATGTCTCAAGGCCGTGGTGGCTGGGCATGGCGGGGATTGCAGTCCTACACATCTGGGGTCATCGGGTCGGGGAGAGGCTGAGAGAGGTGCTGGCACACTCCGACAGAAAGCCAGAGACTGGACAGGCAACCGAGGAAACACAACCTGAGTTTCGAATCTTTGCCGTCTTCCTTCTTCGCCAGAGCAACACCGCTTGAACGTCTCCCTTCACATCTTTCTCCTCTGCAGGTGCAAGGATGTGTGCCAAGGACAGGCGTGCGCAGCGAGAGAGGCCCGGGGACACGCACCAGGCACGCTCCCCACCCTGGTCCCGGGGGAGTGGCGTCCTCTTCCCCGGCTGCCTCCGGTCCCCTGGGCGCCCGAGGCTTGTCAGCCGAAGCGTGCCGGCCTCGCCAGGCGCAGCCGCGATGCGCACGGAGGCCGCGTGGCCCAGGTGGGGCCGGCAGACGCGCTCAGCCCAGGCAGGCAGGCAGGCAACCCCATTAAAAATGTCCCACAAGGGAACACCCTTCAGGGACCTGTCACCCCAGAACAGCTGCAGCCCACACCTGGAAACATCTGGGGGAAAGTCACTTTTATTCTCCGCCAGCCATTCCATAACCCTTTCCGACAGGAAAGTGTACTGGGTTTTTTTTCCGTGCGTTCTTTTTACAGATGCACTGACTCACTCTGCCGGCTTCCACTTGCTGGCTTGCCTGTCACTGGATCCTTTGCATGTGTCAGACTTGCCCAGCCGGGGGTCCTGCCATTTGACCACAACTCCCATCATTCCAGTATGGACTCAAGTGCTCAAAATCTTTTCATGCTTCATCAACCTGTTCTGTATCGTTGCATTTGACCAAATTCTGTTCGGTTTTGTGAATGTCTGTATTTATGGCCACGCTACATTGTAGCCAAACCCTCTGGGAAGTTCATAAAACAAGACATAAAAGCATAAAAATACAGTAACACAGAGAAACGCAATCTTTGAAGTTTCCACTTAAAAGAAACCGTGACCTTTTTTTAATACAGAAATGCGAGGGAAAAAGTCGAGGGTCAACTTTCAATGCAATTTCTTACCAAGAAATAAATCCACACCTACTTTTCCAGTCAGTGGGGTTGAAAAACACGAGGATGGATGTTTGGCAAATACCTTTTAACATCAAATGTAATTTTATGACACATATTAAATTCAATAACTTCACTGAAACGTTATTTAATAATGACAGTGATTCCATTCAACAATAATATATTTAGACTGGCTCTATTTGGGTTTTTGCTGCTGTGCTTGAATAAACAAGGACCCCTGTCAGTACACCTGTCAGACCTCTGTGTTTCTGGTTATGGGGATGATGGGAACTGTAGTCCAAAGCATCCGGAGGCCGCCACCTTGGGACAGCTTGCATTAAGGAGCTCTTAATGCCATAATCACAAAAAAAGAAGTTGGGGAAGTATAAAGGAGAGCTACAAATGTCTCCTGTGAAAACTTGCCAGTAAAAATTCAGCAAATCCCAGCTTTTGCATGGGTGGGGGCACATTTTTTTCAGGCCAGTCTCTACCGCCCCCCCCCCCCCCCGCTTCAATTGCTGATCTCCGAGCGGCAAATATAACCTGGGTCTCGGTCTTCCCCCTCTGGTCGTTTCACTCTCATATTCTTCACCCGCATGAGCTTAATTTCCCACCTTAAAGCTGTGAGCCATTTCCTGGTCTGGGAAAATTAACCATGTTAACATTTTGATGTACACTGGATAATTTCTTGGCTTCCTTCATTTGGTCTCTCTCCGTCTCTCGCTGCATGATTTATCCCTTGTCTAACCTTGAGTTTATTTCACGGTCAGGAATATCACTGCTAAATGTTACGTTACTGGTTTAACCATCTGATTTACCTGCTCCCTCTTCATGCGTTACTTCATGGCGATGGGCTTTAAATATTCATTTTAATAGTAAAGCGCGCGCGCGTGTGTGGGGGGGGTGCCCAGTGTGTCTGTGTTTTGTGGGTGACAGGCGTGTCTGACCACTGGTGCGGCTATTCCGCAGGGAGAAGGGTTTTTAAATCAAAGGCAGTAATGCCGGCGTAATTGCCTGATTTGTGTATCGCAGCATCCTGGGACGTAAGCAGCCCATCTCTGAAGGAAGGTTTTAATGCCCAGATGACTTCTGTCACTCGGACTCTCCACTCCCGAAATGTCTACATCTGACATTAATCTAAAGCCCAAAAGGCATTTTAACTCCACAGCTTCCCAGCAGTTAAAATACATCAACAAGTTTAATTCTGTCACCAGGGGCTTGAATTGTGACCAAGGATTTTTATCACTGCGCACGTGTTAACGGCTCTGTGAATAATGTGATCACCCCTTTTGGTACTTTCAGCCTTTAATTTCCTTCTGACTGTACATAAACCCCAAAGTCCCCAGACAACCAGTGATGGCCACCGATCTGGGGGGATTTCAAAGGGGATTGGGCAGATTCACGGAGGAGGAGGCAGCGGCTATTGGTGGCTACCAGCCTTGTGGGCCACGGGCTCCCTCCTTGCCCAGAGGCGGCCTGCCTGCATGCCCCAGCTGCCGAGGAGCTGGGCAGGGGGAGGCCCGGCACCCATCCTGCCGGAGGGTTCCTGGGGGCACCCTGTATGGAGCGCTGCACTGAACAGACTTGTGGTCTGACCCAGCAGGGCTGTCCTTGCATGCGAATGCATTCCACAGTTCTGCACACAACATCACACACGCTCGCTAGCCCCATGAGTGGCTTTTGGCTCACATCTTGGCCATTTACCTCGGGGTGCCTGGGGATGAAGCCCTGAGTCCTTTGCACAGAGGTGTTCATTGATAGACCTATATGCCACTTTCGCCTTTTCAAATGGTTCCCCAAGTGGTTAACCAGCCTCAGCGCACCTTTTCGCACAATAGAAAACCAGCCTTTGAAAAAGAGCATCAGAAGAGAAGCACTTGCCACCGCTTGGGTGCCCTCAGGCGCTCGCTTGAATGGCCATGTCTCGACTGAGGACCTACAACATCCGCAGGCATCAGACTGGAACTTGGCCTGGGAGAGAATCCCCCAGCTTGTGTCTCCCTGGGCAGCAGGGCACAGATGACAACCAGCTGAACGGTTTGCTGGTTGAATCCACCCCCGCACCCAGACACAGGCTCAGGAGTGGCACAGCCTGAGCATGAGCTGAAAATAGAAACAGAGAGAGTGGCCAGAAGGGCCATCTAGTCTGACCCCCGGCTCCAGCCGGCTCCACTTATGGCACGCCTACCATGTGCACGTCCAGCCTGTCCTTGGACACCCTCCCCGGTGGGGCTCCAGCCACCTCGCGTGGCAGCCCCTTCCAGACCCCAGGGCTGCTAAGGCATGCTGGCCATGAGAATGTGTGGGTCACAGGCTGCGCGGTCCTGCCAGGACCCCGCCACGGGGCCCCATCGCAAGCCAGGCCTCCTGCGGGATGCGCATGGCCCAGAGCATAAAGTGTTAAAAGCCTCTGGATTTCCTGGCTAAGAATTAAGGTCAGTAACAGGAAAAGGCAAAGGAAAGAGAAACGCAGCAGCAGCAGCCGGGTGTGGGGAATGCGAGGAGGGGATCGAAGTCCAGCTGCACCTCCTCCTTGTTCACTTTTTATGGGCTCTGAAATGTTGCCCGTTTGGCCCCAGAGAAATCGGCTCTTTTTTAATTGAAATGGACGGAGGCTATTGACTAGCTATCAAAATTCATATCTATGCAGCAATTCATTTCTAGCACCTCAGCAGCCTCCTTCCCGACCCACCTCCCCTTTATTCCTCCCCCACGTTTTTCGATAGGAAGGGAAACATTACGCCAGTAAATTGTTCCTGCACAGTGAGTCGGTGGCACCAGTTCCCGGGGCAAAAAAGGGGCAGGTTACGGCCATTTCAGAAAGCCATTGGGGGATCAGCCCTTGTTAAGGAAAGTCCCTCCTCCTCTTAAATAACTGGAATGTTTTAAAATTAATTGATTGATTAAAGACTAATATAATTTTGATGATGTAGCCTATCTTTTCCGTCATTGATTTTCAAGTCAGAGTTCCATCTTTCTGTCTTTGTGCGGGTTATCATGAGGCAACTTCTCTTAAGTTCCTGGCCAGAAAGACGTCCCTCTCCCGAAAATGGCCGAAATTAATCTGGCCTGTCAGGGGCTCTGAAGGGGTCGGTTTCCACACAGACCTCTCCATGCTGGCTGAGGCGCCGCATATCCAGGGCGGCGTGGCAGCTCATGGCTGCCTTCTCGCTGGATCAGTCCACATGCGCTTCACCAGCCACACCAGACAAGACATCCTTGCCCTGTCGCTGTTTTAATTGCTCCTCTGTCATTGTTAAATAACTTTGTTCCCTACCATAGCCAGCCAGTGGTCAAAAAGCTCGTTTTTCCCATGTGCTTTGGCGCAAATCTTGCCCTCCCTCTCTGCCCTCTCGGCCAAAACTCCAGCCCCCAAAACCATCCCCCCCCCCCCTGGTGCTCCCCCACCGGACCCCCCCCCCCACTCTTCGCCTTCAGCACTCCCTTCAAAAGACCCAGCAGGTCCTCCCTTGGAGACACACGTCCGCATTTTCTTCTGCTGCTTCCCGCCATGACCCTGTCCTTTCCCAGTCTCTGCCTTATCTTCTCCCCATTGGACATTCAAATTGTAAGCTCCTTGAGGCAGAGACTTGTCCTTAGAAGGAATTATTCAAATACCAAGCTGAAAATCCAAATTCCAAACAATGCAAAAAAAGGTACGACTCATACAAATGAGCTCGCAAGATCTAAGCAGCAAAGAGTGAATTCTGTATGCTTTGTGTTTTCCTCCCCATGACGTCAGAAATCGCTGTGGCCATCTAAATGCGCCTTCACGTGGAGGAAGAACCGTCCTGGTGTCCGTGGTCGGGAAGGTTGCACGGCCGGAGGGGTGCTCCTCAGTGGGGTGACAGAGGGAGCCCCCGTCTGCTCTCCTCCAGCCCTGAGATTCTGCGCTCCGGTCTCCATTCCCCGGCTGCTCGGCCCGCACCCACGCCAGCTGCAGAGCTCGGTCCGGAGGTTCCCCCGCAAAGCCTTCTGGAACGTCAGACGTCTTGCATTCTCCTTTAGCGGCTGCCACCGGAGGCGAGGCTTTTGCAACCGGGAGCTGTCCCAGAAAAGAAAGAGAGCAGAGACTGCTGCCAAGGGGCTTTCTTTTTCTGGAGCCGGGGGTGGGGGTGAAAAAAGAAATATTTCAGAAAGAGTCTCCTGCTGAATTTTGGCTCACCTGCATTTGCAACGAGGTTACCCAAGCAACTGCTTTCTCCCGCATACGCCCATCGAGGCTTCGGCTCTTTTTCCCGGACTGCGTGTCCCTGCGTGGTGCCGTGGCTACGAAAGGTCCTCGCCGGGTCCATTCCATATGGTCTCCCCTGCACCAAACTTTTCCCTTCCAAGGCCTGAAAGTGTTATTTCATAGCACTTAAGCCATAGCATAATTCTAAGTGTTATTGCTAATTGGTTTTATTTCAGGCGTGTTTTTATGCTGCGTTTTATGGCCCGCATTGTTACTTTCCATTATTGAATTTTGCATTTTAAGACTGCTTGTTATTCTTGGTGTCCGTGAGCTGTCCGGGGAAGCTGCGCTGGGGCGTGGCCGTGCCAACCCGGTCGGCAGGCCGGGAAGTCAGCCTGGTGCTGGCCGGTCTTCCGCTTGGGCTCCCGATGGAGCTGTCCATGGTTCTGCTGCACCTGAAAGCTGAGCCTTCCTAGCCCAGCTCGGCTTGGCCTCGTACAGACCCCTTCCTGGGTTCCAGAGCCCAGAAGCGCTGCCTCAGCCGTCTTATCCAAACCCAGGCACCCACTTTCTCTGTCCTCTCAGCCCCCCCCCCCGTCGACTGCTGTGAGCTTTCCCGCAGTGTGGGCGTGGTGTCCATAGGGATTGCCATGTTCCACTGGGTTTCCCAGCTCCGCCTCTAGGCCTGCTCCAACGAGACCCTTTTCAGATCATTTTGGGCCAACGCACCCAGTGCCCCCAGCCCTGGCAGGCAAAGCCCGTCCGTCTTTCAGTGCAGTCCCTTAGGCGGAGATGCACCCGAGGATTCGGGCGTGCAAAGGACAAGCACAGGTATTTGCACTCCCTTGCAAGCACGCATGTGTTCATCCCTGTGCAACACGCCAGGGCTGTTCAGTCAGTATAACGCAGGGAAGGCCTTGTCACATGCATCCTCCCCTTGACACTTATGTTCCCCCCTGCAGAGGAAGGCAGGTCACGCTCCGATGGAGCCAAGCTCAGGGAGCCAGGGTTCAGTTTGGATGCCAGGAAGCACTTCCTGACAGTCAGGACCCCGAGGGTGTGGAATGGGCTTCCACGGGGGGTGGTTGAGGCCCCATCGGTGCGGGTGTCCAAGAATAGGCTGGACATGCACATGGAAGGCATGTCATGAGCAGAGCTGGCCAGAGCCACGGGTCAGACTAGATGGCCCAGGAGACCCTTCTGGCTCTCCCTGTTTCTTTATTTCTATCCTTGCCAACTGTCAGGTTCCATCGGAGGCTCTTTCTTGCAGGCAGCTCTCCCAGTTGTAATGGACTAGCTCCTTCCAACGCCTGCTTGCAGTCGGAAATCAATCAGTCTTGAGTGCCTCCGTGGCAATAGGTGTGCACCGAGCGTATTTATACACTCACTCAGCCCCGGCTCGGAGGAGGGGTCCGGATGATGCCATCGGAGCCGTGCAATAGAAACCGGCCGTCCAGGCCCCAGGAATATCCCTGTGCTGCAGGACACAGTTTGGTGGCAGAACTGCTGCCTGGATTCTTATTTTGCCTTTTATCTAGCCTGCCCTTCCTGCAGGGCTAGGAGTAGCAACATTTTGAAAACAACACAATTAAGAAGGAAGAGGAGGTGGGCTTGGGAAGAAAACAAGTTTTGCATTGAGTTAGTTGATGCAAGAGTCTGGAAAACTTACGAGCTTCATTGCTTGAAAAAACCTCAGCCTCGAGTCCTGCAAATCTTTCACAAACTCTTAATCAAAGATGGTGGAGGACTGGAGTTCACTAGTTGCTATTTTAAAATCCTGACAGGAAGAGTTTTTAGCAAAAAGCCAGGGAGAGCTTTGGACAGAGATGCATCTAGGGACTCTGGTGCCTGAGGATCCTGATGCTCAGCCACTCTTGGTTTTTCTGAGAACGGAACAGAGTGTGGGCAGCTGGTCCCGAAAACCCCGCCAGCCGCTTGCTCGATATGGGCTGCCGTGCAAGGGGAGCCCCCTGGCCTCTGTGGGGTGTCTCCTGCCAGGGATGGGGAGAGGCACTGATGGGATCTTTGACCAGAACAGCTTGGTGGGCTTTGGATCCCGGCCCCTCGCTCTGGCAGGGCGGCAAGGTGCCCTTTGCTCTGGCAGGGGGCAGGCGGTGGAACGAAGACGCGTGGCGCCACACGGGTGGGACGAGGCTGGCAAAATCCGTGCCTCCCCTCGGGCAGGCTCAGTGTGCCCTTTGGCAGCATGGATAGCGAGCGTATGCAAAACATCCTAAAAGTGCGTGGCGCTTGCCGAATTTCCAGAGAAGCCACGGGAGTGTCTGCAGCGGCCCCTGCACTTTCCACAGGACGGCCTTCCTCCGCTGGAAGACCTAGATGTTTCAGCTACAGCTCCCAGAATTCCTGACCAAACCATCTTGGAAAGGGGAATTGAAGTCTAAGATGCCTGGAGCAAGTTTGGGTGGCCACTCATGGATCGCCAAAGAAGAGGACGAAAAAGAAGAGCGGTTTGCATCAAATTTGCACATGGCAGAGTATATGCAAAGGTGCCAGTTGAGGAATGATGGCTATTTTTATTTTATTTATTTTTTATTCTATTTAGTTAAAATTTCTATGCCGCCCCATTCGCCGAAGCCTCGGGGCGGCTCACAAAACATCAATTAAAATATAATACACTAAAAATATAAAACGAATTGACAATATAAAATAAGTCATCCTGGAAGTAAAATCCACCTTGCCCTGGCCCACCTGGGCAGGCTCCTGCACAGCTGCTGGACAAGTTCTGATGGTCCTTTAATGGCAAACCAGAAGCGGATAAGACAGTCCTTCGAACAGAGGAGAGTCCTCTGCAAAAGAGGGTGCGTGGCCACGGGGCAGCATGCAGGGGCAGCATGGACCCCGTCTCTTGGTCCTCGCACAGATTCCCAACCTCCCCGCGGAGGCCTCGGCATCCCCTGGCAGCACCCGCAACTGCGGGGCGGCTGGGGGGAGGAGAAGAAGCCGGGGGCTCTGGGCATCTGCCGGATGCCAAGTGAGGTGAATAAGGAACACGCCACCAAGGTCGTGCGGGCAACCAGGCACCGGCCCTCGACCACGAGCGAGAACTGCTGGCAAGGAGCCGCAGGGGTTTCCATCCCTCCCGTGGTCCCTGCGAGAAAAGCTTTCCAGGTGGACCATTTTCCCTTCCCTACCATGGAAACGCAGCTGAAAAGACCCTGCAACAGGAGGGATTTAACATGCATCCGAGGTGCTGGGGCTCCATCTGGGGCAGCTGGTGAAGCCACACTTGTGGGGGGAAAGAGGGGGACCCCAGCAGCTCCAGCCCCTCTCCCCAGACATCCCAAACCCCTGTCCTAAAGGTTCCGCCTTGCCATCCTTGCCTTAAGGCAGCGTGATGTCATGGTTAAGAGCACAGGAGGTGACTGAGGTGGTCCGGGCTCCAGTCCTTGCTTGGGTGGCTTTGGGCCAGTCACAGACTCTCACCCAACCAACCTCACAGGGTTGTTGTTGCAGGGATAACTCTGAGGAGGAGAACGATGCAGGCCACTCCGAGTTCTTGGTAAGGAAAAGACAGGGTATAATATAAATAAAGCAAGCAAGCAAGGCGGGGGAGAGGAACCATTCTGGGCTATGGGTGACTCTCGCCACACTGCCTGGGCCCATGAAGACCATTCCAAAAGGTGTCCCAACATCCGTGGAAGGGCGGGGGGGGGGGGCTTTTCCCGGTGACCAGACCACGGGGCCCAGCAGGATGCAGCTCTCCGGCATCACAACCCACTGCCGGCTAGGTGTGGGGGCACCGCCAGGACAGCGAGACCCTGCCTCTTTGGGGGCTGGTCCTCCCAGGTCGCGCTGAGAGGCTTTCCTGCCCTTTGCAGGGCCCCTTACCCCCTGGCTGAGGACGGGGGCGGCTGGAGAGGGCACGCCACCGGCGAGGGCCTCCAGTCACAAGCAGCGCCTCACACGCAGAATCCACGAGAGGAGTAACGGCACCGGGCGCCTTTGTGTCATGGCAACAAAGCGCTTCCCTTTTGCCATCACACTTTGATTACAAAGCTGGCAGATCCTCCAGAGCCCAGCTAAAATTGCTTTGGGCTGGATCCGGACCCTCGACTGCCAGTTAACTATCTGTAAGGGACTGAAAGGCTCATAAAAGCCAAATAATCTATTTCTTGCAAAAATATTAAGCTTATAGAAGTCTCATTTAAGCCACAACACTCATCTGAACCATAAGCTCTTTTTTCAGGGGAACCACAGAACAATGATGCTCATACCGGATATGCTGAAAGCAAACTCAGCTCAAGAGGTGCCAATCCACACACAGCCAAAGTTATGTGGTCTTTACACTGGGGGTGGACCAAGAGGACACCAAGGTTTGTGGAGGGACCCAAAAGAAAACTTAAAAAAAACTGGGCGGTAGGATATAAACAGTGATCAATGCCAAGAAACAGAAGGGAGCAACAGAAGGAGAAAAACAAGAGATTTTTTTTCCAGAATATCCAAGAAATCAAAAGGAAATTCAAACCTAGATTAGGAGTGCTGAGAGACAAACAGGGGGACCCACTATCTGACCTGGAGGAAATAAAGAGGAGGTGGAAAGAATATTCCACCTACATACAGGTATGTGAGGCGACATACAGGTATGTGAGGGGGTGTCACATGGAGATGGGCAGAGACCTGTTCTCCCCTGCAGAGGAAGGCAGGACACGCTCCAACGGAGCCAAGCTCAGGGAACCCAGGTCCAATTTGGATGCCAGGAAGCACTTCCTGACAGTCAGGACCCCGAGGGTGTGGAATGGGCTCCCAGGGAGGTGGTTGAGGCCCCATCGGTGTGGGTGTCCAAGGATAGGCTGGACATGCACATGGCGGGCATGTCGTGAGCGGAGCCGGCTGGTGCCGGAGGTCAGACTAGATGGCTTGGGAGGCCCCTTCTGACTCACTCTGTTTTCTATGTTTCTATATACGGAATGACTATACAGAAGAGATGAAAGGACAGCGGACTTCAAGCAGGACCCTCTGAAGAAGAGCCAGTAATATTAGAAGGCAAAGTGAAAAGCTGCTCGGTAAATGCTTGCAAAGAAGAAAGTACCCAGAGAAGACAGAACTTTTCCAAACTGCAGAAAATGAATCAGTCCAAATCCTAAAAAGAGAGTGCCAACAAATAAAGGGGGAAAATGATGGCCAGAAAGTGGAGATGTTCAACATACATTCCAATCTCCACGAAAGGAATGGCAGGAGTCCAGCGACCCTCAGAGCACTGCAACGATCTCCCACACAAACAAAGTGATGCTCAAAGGGTTGCGATGAGGAATAGTGCCCTGAACGGAGAGAGAAATGCCCAGCCCCGAGCGGGATTCTGAACAGGTATCTTGCAAATAGGCCTTGGCTGCTGGAGCGCCCCGACGGATTTCAGAGGAAGGTCAGCCTGCGCTTTATAAGACTCCAGCAACGCCTTGGCTGTGTGGATCACGAGAGGCTCTGGGGGCCCTGAAGAAACAGGGGTGCCTCAGCTCCTGATGGTCCTGCTGCGGAACCTCGACAAGAAGACAACGTGAGGACCGAATATGGAGCGCGGGCGGGTTTCCCATGGGCAGAGGTGCCAGACAAGGCTGCATTTTATCTCCCTGTCTGCTCAATCTATGTGCAGAACACACGCTGGGTTAGGATCAGAGGAAGGAGTGAGAACTGACGGAGGAAATGGAGGAAACGTCACTCGCTTAAGATATGCGGACGACGCCATCTGACTGGCCGAAAGCAGCAATGGCTTGAAGTGACTCCTGATAAAAGCGAAGCGAGGGCTTCAGGCGAAGGCTGCAGCCAAGACATATGGAGGAGAC
>NW_025336455.1:1523512-1591607 GCF_004798865.1 Varanus komodoensis
GTCTCCTCCATATGTCTTGGCTGCAGCCTTCGCCTGAAGCCCTCGCTCCGCTTTTATCAGGAGTCACTTCAAGCCATTGCTGCTTTCGGCCAGTCAGATGGCGTCGTCCGCATATCTTAAGCGAGTGACGTTTCCTCCGTTTCCTCCGTCAGTTCTCACTCCTTCCTCTGATCCTAACCCAGCGTGTGTTCTGCACATAGATTGAGCAGACAGGGAGATAAAATGCAGCCTTGTCTGGCACCTCTGCCCATGGGAAACCCGCCCGCGCTCCATATTCGGTCCTCACGTTGGCTTCTTGTCCAGGTTCCGCATCAGGACCATCAGGAGCTGAGGCACCCCTGTTTCTTCAGGGCCCCCAGAGCCTCTCGTGATCCACACAGTCAAGGCGTTGCTGTAGTCTATAAAGCGCAGGCTGATCTTCTTTTGAATTTGTGTGTGAGTTCCAGTAGCCCACATATCCCTGTATATGCTTACGAATTGTATTTTGAATAATGCTTCCAAACAGCTTACCTAAAACAGATGTTAAGCCAACCAGCTTGTGATTTCTGGTATCCCCCTGGGACCCTTTTTAAAAATGGGTGTTCTGTTGGCCATTTTGCAGTCTTCTGGTACAGAGGATGACCTTAGAAACACACTACATATTTCTCTAAGAAGGTCAGCAATTTCATTTTTGAGTTCTTTAGGAACTCTAGGATGGACATCTTCTGGATCCAGTTATGTATTAGTACCAATTTATTCATAAATCTGTGAACTTCATCTTTTGTTTCCAATCTTTGCCTCAGTTTCTCAAAGTGGCTTCCTGATTACACTCTGGGCACAGGCATTTGCAGTGAAGAGAGATATTAAAAATTCCTTCCACGGCTCCGCAATCTCCTTGTCCTCCTTCGAGCCATCCTGTAACTCCAGTATCTCCCAGTAGTCCAGTGCCTCTCATCAAGTTCCTTTTCTTTGATACATTGAAAGAAATCTTTATTGTTGGCCTTGATGTTGTTAGCAATGTACTCCTCTGTCTCTTTGCCTCTTCCACGGCCTGCTCGCATCTGCTTCAGAGCCCATGTGGTGCCATGGAGCAGGGCTCAGACACCCAGGTCCTAGCCCCTGCCCAGCCATGGAGCCCTCTGGGCTGTTGTTATGGGGATAAGCCTGAGACACAGAGGAGGAGAATGATGCAAGCCGCTTTGAGTGCCTGGTATGAAAAAGCAGGATATAAATCTAATAAAAATAAACACAACAGACTCTCGCTTGCTCAAGCTTGTGCTCCCTTTTGCTTTCCAAGGAAGGCAGGACTTCTATTTTCTGGAGGCTGCCTTCTCTCCAAGGGCTTCCGTGGCACCGAGCACAACACTGGAGTTTCACTGGTTGAACTGGAACGAGGACACACGTTTCAGAACCAGCATGTCTGCGCCGGAAGCTAGGTCAGCTTTGCCCCCAGAAGGTGGGGCAGGTGGACACAGGGGCGGCTGCAGCATCCTTTCCGTGCCACCGGAGGCCTGCCAAGCGCTCCCAAGGGAGGCCTGTCGGTCGCCTTCACTGCTCGCAGTGCAGGAGGGCACTCAGAGCTCCGCTCTGCAACAGGCCTTTCGAAGCAGCCAAAGAGGCCGGCTGTGTGGCCCGAAAATAGCTTTTACACCCTTTCCTAATTTTGTGTCGCATCGGTAGATCACTGCTGGTATTCCGGCGTATCGTTTGCATATTCATAACCATGCTTCGTGCATTTCATGTGCTTTTGTGACAATGTCACCCACTTTAAAGATCTTCCAAGTTGCAAAATGAATTGAAATAAATAAGCCGGTAGGTCACTCAAGTAAAGATTTGTTGATTCATTGCTGGGTCCCAGGGATAAATAGGGAGACACATTTTAATTGAAGGGTCTAAAACAAAGTTTCCATCAGAAGCTGGCCCTGGGGACAGAGTATCAGTGCCCCTGCGGCTGGGGAAGCCACGTCGTGGGCGCTCCCTCTGCCCTGCCTTGTGGGTCCCAGGATTGCAGGCAGATGGAACAGGCACACCTGTGGGGCCCGATACCTTCCAGGGTCTCATGCTTTCCACCCCTGGGCTCATTCTGCCTTATTGCAAGTCATAGGCTTCATAAGCACATTTTTCAAACTATGTGTGGCTTTTGTGTGTGTTTGCACATGGGCCAAAGTGCATTTTTGCTCAAGTTTCAACTGCAAGCCTTTTTCTTCATACATTTGGACATACTTTTGAACGCTTGTTCTGTTCCCCCCCACCCCCCGGAAATGCTTTGCAAACTTGGAAGTGCCTTGCAAACCTCAGACTTCCACTTACATTTGGGTCCACAATCAGTTCTGGAAGGTACAAACAGGGAGCATGGTTCCAGCAGATGCCTCCTACCCGGGCCCCAGTCAGCCGCCTCGCCTCTCTTCCTGAAAAGAAAGGCTGCGAGGACAAGCCTGCAGCCTTCCCTTCTCGCTCGGAATTTGCCCCCTGGGCCGGGGGGAGGAAGCGTCCAGGAGTCAAATCACCGCCCAATGCTGTTCCCTCCAGAGGCAGCGTCTCTCCATCACTTCCCGAGCAATGCGTTCTTACAGAAGGCTCCGTGCGAGGGAGATGGATGCCTTCTCGCCCCTGCCAAGAAGCTAATCTCCTCCTGGAACAGATCTGCCCAGGCGGCCACAGTCCCGGGCAGGCCGTTGCGTGTGCATTTGGCAGCCGCAGCTCCAGGCACCGCCCCTCTGGGCAGCCCGTGCCCACAGAAGGTTCGGGGAAGCGCCGTCCAAAGGGGCAGCGGGGCCGGAAGCCGCTCGCAAGGGGCTGGGCAAGCGCTGGGCATCAGGGCCGGCCCTTCCCTCCCTTTTCCCTCGGGTCAGGGCTGTGCGAGATCCTGGGCTGAGCATTCCAGAGCCCACCAGGGACCTCCTTGGACTCGCAAGGCGTGGGGGATCCTTCCGAAAGGAGGCCACAGGTGCACGCAGGCTGGCATCTGCCTCCCAGCAGTGGCCCACCTGGGGGGACGCCAAGCATGCGGAGGTTCTTGGCACCATGCCCCGCTCAAAGCTGGGAGGTCCACTGAGATCTCCTTGCTCCTCCGTGAAATGCGGGCGTCCCCTCGTAAAGAAGCCCCCAGAGAGCAGCGACACCCTGCCTCCTGCGGCCCTGCTCCTCCAGGCCCCCCCTCTTCCCCAGCATCCGCCTCCTATGAACCAAAGCAAAACCGAACGAAAGGGCCCATCTGAGGCCAATGGCAGGAAAAGACGCTGCTACGCCGGCAGGGTCTGTGTGCTTTCTGTGACTCGACGAGGACGATCATGTTACAAAGGGGTTTCTTTGCCGGCATGGCTGCCGGACACATCTCCGTGTCTTCTAGGCAAGGGCCTTCCAATTCCCTCTCAGGAAGCTTGCCCAACTTCTGGAGTGCTGGGAATGTGGATCCAAAACAAAAGCAACGCTATTCGACCGATTCTTTTCCCAGCAGAGGATGCCGGACAGTAGTTCTTCCAGGACAAAAATGAAATGCAGCGAAGGGCTCTTTGAAGGGCTGTGAGGGGACAATCCTCCATTTTCTAGCTATCCTCTCTTGGAAGGGAGGCCCAGTCCAGGTCCAAGCCACTGGGGAATAAAGCACCATCCAAAGGGAGAGCAACAGGGTCCTGGGCACCAGCAGTGCCTGGACAGCAGACGGAGCGAAGTAGACCGGATCACCGGCTCGAACCTTCTCCCCTGCAGTGGGGCCCACCATCCTTCACATTCATGATAGCCGTTATCTCTACATTTGCATCTATGCATATACATAGAAACATAGAAATATAGAAACAGAGCGAGTCAGAAGGGGCCTCCCGGGCCATCTAGTCTGACCCCTGGCTCCAGCCAGCTCCGCTCACAACATGCCCACCATGTGCATGTCCAGCCTGTCCTTGGACACCCGCACCAATACATTATCACATGCAGTTTTTCTGTCCAGTGGAGGCTTCTCCTGTCCTCCCCTCAGCGGACACATGACCTCTTCGGGGCAACTCACAAGCAGCCACCCTACCGAGGGGGGGGGAGCAGATGTGCAGAGGGCATTGAATGGTGGCAGGAAGGCGGGGGGCACAGAAGGGCCTGGAGCTGGCCAAGCAAAGGCGGAAGGGGGGAACACCATGCCTGGGGGGGCTCAGGGGCTGGTGGCCGGGCCGAGGGACCCGAGGACTGGAGCAGGAGAGCCTCACCTGTTTCTCTGACCCTTCCGGCCACGCTCCGCACTGCTGGGCCCCCGGCTTCCCAGCCAGACAATGCCACGGTGCCCTTCTAACCTTTGCACTTTCTAACAATATGCAAATCTCATTGACTTCTGCTGAGGTCAGTGTCTAAATTTATTGACCCAAGACAGGAATATTGACATGAGATGAAGCCGAGGTCAATGAGTGTCCCTCAAGGGACCATAAATTTTGATATTGACTTGTGCAACAGAAGTCAATAAATGAATGGTTAATATAAACATTGTCTTACAAAAATTAATTCCCAGCGACATGGGTTTTGCGTGCAATTTTTATGGTGAAATATGGAGCTGCTTGTCAGTCATGCCTGAGGAAGGAGAGAGAGTATCTGATTATGGTGAGTAATGAAATTGTCGGGGTCGGGGGAAAGAGATGGAGTCTGATTATAATTTAATTTAATCTGTTTTCCATGACAGAGGAGTTGCTTGCTGTGATGACAATTTGGTCTCACATGAGAAGAAAAATATTTTCAGTTCCTGTCCAGGCAGCTATGGCCACTGCATGTTAGAAGTTATTTATGGCAGCGGTGTTGGTGGTGGGGCGGGGGGGCTAGGGATCACAGAGTCCTAGAAGAGCAGAGCTGGAAGGGCCCAGGAAGGCCATCAGGTCCCACCCGCTGCGGTTGCAGGACACCACGTCACACCACCCCACTCAGAGGGCTGTCTGGTTTCTTCCTGAATGCCCCCAGTGTGGGAGAGCCCCCACCTCTCCGGGCAGGTGGTTCCGCTGTCGCATTGATCTGACAGGGAGGAAGCTCTTCCTGACACCCAGCCTGAATCTGGGTTGTTTTAACTCAAATTGATTATTCCGTGTCCTGCGCTCCGGCATCAGCAGGAAGAGATCTTGACCCTCTTCTTTGTGGCAGCCTTTGAGGGACTTACAGAGGGATATCGTGCCCCCCCCCCCCCCTCAATCTTCTCTTCTCAGGGCTGAACATGCCCAGTTCTCCCCATTCCTCCCCACAGGGCAGTGTCTCCAAACCCTGCATCATTTCTGTTGCCCCCCCGCTGGACCCTTTCTAACTTTCCTGCATCTTCCTTCAACTGTGGATCCCAGAACTGGACACAGGATTCCAGGTGAGGTCTGGCTAGTGAAGAGTACGGAGGAGTATGGAGGAATCACTTCCTGCCATTTGGGGACTGCGGGTTCATCGCCCAAAGGGCTCATGGCCTATTTTAGGAGGGCCGAAAACCGCCGTGCCACTCGCCCGCTCGCCCCAAGTGAGGAGCCCTGGCTCCCGGGAAGCAGCGGGGGGCACACACCCCCTGGGCTTTCCGGCCAGGAGGCAGCAGAAGCTCCGCGGCTGCCCTGCGCGCACCCTCGCGTGGTGCGTCTCCTTCTTCGGCCTCAGCAGGCGATGCATCGCTCAGCCCGGCACCCACGAGCGCCTCCTCCATCCGCAGGCAGATGCAGCCTCCAGCCTGCGGACTGCCTTCCCCACGGAGCCTGGCCTTCGCGGGATGAGTCCAGAGCACAATGGCCTCCGTTTTGCCATGTCTGCTTCCAGGGGAAATTCGGGCTTGACTCGATCTAGAACCCACGTGCTCGTCTTCTGTCGGTTCGGAGCAGTCACAAAGCTCCCCTCCAGCACCACGCTTTGAAGGCATCCATGAAAGAAAGAGCGGCTGACTCTGACTCGCAGCTGGGACACTAGAAGCTGGCGATACGCAAAGATGCAAACGATTAGCAAATGCGAAAGACGCAAGGGATTCTTACATGAGGAAAAGCCGCGGGCGCAATTCGAGGCAGGGCTGAGCAGAAATTCTGCCCGCAACTGCCAGCAGCCCGTGCAGCCGTGAATGGGGAGCGCCTTCCCCAGCGAGGCCTGCCTGGTGCCCTCCCTTTCCATTCGCTTGAGCCATAAGCCTAACCCTAAGCCGAACCCCTCCTTAATGTAGGTGTTTCACCATCCCGTGTTTTATTTTATATTCTAGGGTATTTAAAATTGCCTTGCATGTGTTCCATGTCCTAATTTTTGTCAAAGATGCCTTTTTCTGAGAAAACCTTCCAGTGAGGGTGGTGCAGAAGCAGCGGCTTCTGTTTTTCTGCTGTTCAGAAGGCCCAGGATCCATGGCTGCCGCTCGCCTCTCACAAGTCCAGTGCCGCGAGGAAGCAGCGCTCGGCGCGTAACAACCGTCTCCCTTGACAACCTCCCCGGATGCTCCTGCGTCCCCCCACAAACTCAGAAAGGGCACTTTAATGGTTCGGAAGACGAAGGCCCAGGAGTGAGAGATAAATCAAAAGGACAGCTGAGACTGTGAAGTGGAATTGATCTAATGCACGTCCACCTGAACGTCCTGCAAGATCTCAGTGTCACATTCCTCAACGAAGCATGCATCCTGCCCACAGCCCAGGAGTTTTACAGCGCCGGGCCTAATTACCTTCACCCACGGATCCGCGTGATGCATCTCAAGCCTGCCCACTCCCGAAGTACACAGGGTGTTCGCCCTGCATTTACACAAAGATGTGCGGGCCGCAATCCAGTGCATGTTTACACTGGAAAAAGCCATGTAGCTCCAACATGGCCCAGGCAGCGTGGGAAGCTGCTGCTTCTTTTCTGTTTAAACACGCATCGGATGGTGGCCCTAACCTTCCAGTTTTACCTTGGAGGGAAAGGAGCCACCAAGCTGCAAGGTGCCACGTGTGCCCAGGCGAGACAGAGCCCTGCAACATCCCCCCCCCCCCCCCCCTTGCTGCAGCGTCGTCCCCAAACATTTTGCTTGCTGCAAGCCGTGCTTGGTGGGCCAGAGCTGCCAGGTGTAGCAGGATAACTCGGTCTGGCCCTTGGAAAAATGGGAGTCGGAAGTGCACGGCCTCGCTTCCCAGCTGGGGTTGCACATTCAGAGGCCCAGAGCACCTGTAGGCTCCTGTGCCTGTAGGAAGGTGCAGTCCAGGCAGAAGACAGCCCTTCCCCCTAACCATCACTCATTTTTGAACTTATTTCAACATATATTTTAAACAGCTCAGTAATTTAAACAATCCAATAACTTAAATTGCTGGGCATAGTTAAGAGCTCCTTGAATTATTAAAGCCCTTAATGTTCTTGGTTATGTGTAATATATATTTATTTATATATATCCACTTTTTGGAATTGGCAGGCCAGCAATCTCAGATGAGCGATTGACGTCTGGGAGCCTTCGCACCGCCCCGCTTTGCCAGCTCCAGAGGCCAACTCAAAAGTTGCCTCCCTTCCCCCGGAACCCGGCTCTTCGCTCCCGGCTTTTGTGCTCGTGGTTGCGACTGCAGAGGCCGCCACGCCAGGTTTTAGGTCAACTCCCGGTACAGGCCATGACTTGAGAAGTGGTTGGCATTAAAAGTGCCGCTATTTAGACCTCGGATGACAATGGAGTGCCAATCCAAGCCATCTGGAACAGCAACGCAGGGCACACAGGTGTGTGCCCTGCGTTGTGTATTCATGGCATTGTGTGAGACGGTTCTGATCACAACCTGTGAGTGCTTACCGAGCTGGTTACAATATGTGCTATAAGCTAAATTTTCAGTGCGAAGAGGTCCCCGTACACACGGGCACAAAAGGCTGCCGCGGGTGGGGTGGGAGGGGCTCGGAGGGCGCAAGTGCATCACCTGCGTGGAGGGGGGCGTTGGTGAAGGAGCCCCCGAAGGTTGCTGCTTACCTGGCGGAGGCGAGGAGAGGCCTTCCTGGAGACCCGGGCAGGAGTTGGGACCGAATGGCGAGGCAGGATGTTCGAAGCAGCAAGGCTTGGGCACGGTGGGCCGGCAAGATCCCGGGATAACGCGAACCCTGCCGGTCCGGATGGGCCACGCTCTCCCAGCCAGCCTTCGCTGCCGGACAGGTAGCCATCAGGCCTTCCGGACACCTGCTTTGCTGGGGGAGCGGGCAGCGTTCTAATTTTGCTCCGAAATACGCCAGGCGCTGCTCCTGCCGCACTTCCGATTGTCCTGGCCGCGTCGTCTGCCCTGACGTGCTTCGCTCGCTTCATCGCGGTGGCGTCTTGTTATTCTCTAACGCGGCTTGAGCAATAAATAGATATTCTTGGTGTTCTTCGCCTCGAGGTGTTTCAGCAACCACAACCATAAATTGCCGGCCGCCCAGCCGGGATTTAGCACAAGGGAGGGGAAGCTGCCCAGGCCACTGTTCGCCACCTGGGCCAGGCCAGCCGCAGGCACACCTGCGCAGGGCAAAGGAGGAGGCGAGGCAGCTCACCTGTCTCACAGGCACAGAAGTTCTGCACATGCCCCTGTGTGCCGGTGCGAAATCAGCATCTCCCTCCGGTCGCCTTTTCAAAAGCGTCCTGCAGAGACTGGTGCGCTGGGTGGGCTAGCAAGTCTTGCTGGTGTGAGCGGGTCCCTCTGCTCTCCCCTCGGGCCCCAAAGCTCGAAACCATTGTTTGAAATGCTGTCCTTTCACTGAGAGCGGGACCATTTGAGCCCCAAATGGCCTCCTTCCAGGGTGGAAAAGAGAAGCCTCTGCCCACGGCAAGAGCTGAATCCAAACAGGAGACTTCCCAGCAGTTCTGGCCCTTCTGCCAAAGCGATGGCCAGTCCCCAGGTGTGCCGTCTGTTTCCTGGGCCATCTCCTCCCTGGGCCGGGGGGGGGGGGGCTTGCATCTGCCTCGCCCCTCCTGAAAGCCCTTCCCTCCCTTCCAAACCGGGCAATTCTCATGCTCGGCCTGGAATGGGGAAGGAGGAAACAGGATCCGTGGAAGGAGGGGTGGGGCCAGAGCACCCCAGCGGGTCTGTGGGCTTCACTTAGTCTCTCCTCTGTTTCTGGCTGGGATGCTCCTTGTTTCCTCCCGGATTTTGGGGGGGGGTATATTTGTGGGCAGTCGGGCAATGAAGGGGGCTGCAGCACCCCATGTCTCAAGGGTGGTGGGTTGGGGAAGGCTGACGCAGCCTGTGTGGTGCAGTGGTTAAGAGCACGGGACTGGGACTCAGGCGACCTGGGTTCGAGTCCCCGCTCACCCTTGGAGCCCACTGGGTGACTTTGGGCCAGTCCCAGACTCTCAGCCCAGCCTACCTCACAGGGTTGTTGCTGTGGGGAGAAGATTGAGAGCAGCAGGAGCAGAATGATGTAAGCCACTGTGAGGCCGCCATAAGAAAAGCAGCAGGATATAAATCTAATAAATAAATGAAGCGGATTCATTCAGAGTGCACACAGGATTTCTGCAGCCTGCTCACAGTAAACCTGCTGCCTGGTGCTTCCAGCTCTGCTCACTCAGCCCAGGATGATGGGCTCAGACTCGCAGGGGTTGCCCAAATCTCATGCAGAGCCAGGATCTTTCCAGACATGTTAAGTGGAAAGGAGGCCGGGAACGGATCCTGCTACATGCAATGCACACGCTCCACTCAGAAGCCGTGCCCCGAGCAGGGGAGCAAACGCTGATGCTCACCCGGGTCGGGCAATCCTGCCCCTCCCCCCGCAGTGAGGTCCCAGGGGGTGCGAGCATCGTGGGCCCCGCCAGGCCTCGGGGGTCACACGCCGCAAGGTGCAAGGGCCTCGCAGGAGGCCGGTCCCTCTGTCTGCTTCCGCGGCACTTTGCCGTAACCGGATAGCGCCCTCGATCACCATCAGCAGCCCTGGGCAGGCCTAATAGCTTGCATAAAAGTCACAGAGATGATAAGATAAATATTTTCCTAGAGGCTCTGGACCTCTGGGAGCATTTCTGCACTTCAGCAAGAGGGGTGAAAGCGAGGAGTCCATTTGGGCGGATGGAACGGGCTCTGCTCATTCTTTCCGAGGCAGCCCGTTGCTCTCCGAAGACCGCTGCCAAAGGGCCACCCGATTTCTCCGGATGGCCCACCCCAAAACCCCAACCCTCCACCCCATCCCCCTGTGTCTGGAGCGGGAACAGCGACCACAAGCGCTTCACCCCACCAAAGCTGCAGGAACGGCTGTCTCGGCTTCACTTTGCCTGCTGCAGCTGAACCTTCTGCACTGGGGCTACAGCCAGGTCTTCCTCCTCATGAGTAGACCCTTGTTCCCAAATAGCCTCTTTCTCTGGCATAAACCCTGAGAGGAAGCCAGATGGCTACGCCAGGAACAGTTCTGAGCATCCGCATTCCTTGCTCCGGCAGCTCCTGTGAGCCTGACGTCCGGCAAGGGGAAGGATGCAGCTCAGCAGGACAGCCCCGGTTGGATCCCTCGTCACAGCTCCCGAACACGCCACGAAAGAGCCCACCCTGAATGCAGCTGCTGCCGATCAGTGCTGACACTATGGGGCCGGGTAGACCCTGGCCTAACTCCGTATAGGGCGGCTGCCGATGGTAGCCGTCCTGGAAGTCCGGGGGGCTTTGGCCTGCTGCTCGATGATGTGCTAAACCCCAGCCTGGCGTGCAGCATGTGGGCTTGAATGCAGCAGATAAACACGTTCCCCCGGAAGCCTCCGTGATGAATTCTGGGGGGTGTCCTTCCTGAAGGGCTTCCCAGAGATGGCCCACCCCCTCCGCTTGGAGCACCACCCCCTCCTGGCCATCTGGGATTTGCCGGTCCCGGGAGACGATGCAGCCCATCAGCTTCCCAGGCCATGCAGGAGACAAGCCCGGGGAGCGTGTCCCCAGTGCAAGCTGCCACGCTCTTGTCTAGTCCCCCGGGGAAGGTAACGTCGTCCCACACGCTCACACGAGGCAGGCACACTTCTCTCGCACCCGCCTTGCCTCTGATGCAGCCCGGGGTGCTCCCGTCGCCCACCGCCGTTCCCGGAGGGATGCTGTTGCTGGAAAGGCTGTTGGAAGCTGCCTCGAAGCGGGTGCCCAAGGAAAGGGCCTTCCGCGGGGCGCGGGTGGCCTTGGAAGCTGCTCGCCGTGTCGTGGCTGGAGCACGGGAAGTAGCAACCATGCACCCTGGGAGAGGCTGGCGCTTCCCCACCCTGAAGCGGGGCTCAAAGAGCTCCCCCGCCCAGCGCCCGGCTCGCCGCAGCCCTCTGGGCACAGCAGTGCCGGCTTCTTCCCCGACGGCTTCGCTTCTTCCCTTTGCTTGCCAGTGCAACCCGGCGAAGTAGAGCTGCAAGTTCGGAGATGAGTAGGATCCGTAAATAGAGATGCAAGCTCCTCGCCCCGCGTGGCCAAGCGGCAGGGGCGCCTCGCTGGGCCGGCTGCTGGTGCTGGGCCACAGCGAGGCCCTTGGGATGGCTCTTTACCTTTCAATTGGGCTTGGGCCGGACACCCCTCGCGACGGAGGGTGCCTTTCCGACAGGGGCGGGCCTCGCTGCTCCTGCTCAGTGGGGGTTGCAACGGCAAACTGCCAGCAGCAGCTGTTCCAAAAGACGGCAAGACCCCCCCCCCCCCGCCCCGGCAGTTCAACTGGCAGTCCTAGGTTCCCGCAACCAAAGGGAGCAGCATCTAGACCGAGTTTTCAGCTGGGGCCAGGCTAACCGCTCAGCTGCCTGCGAAGCAACATGGCAGGGCCAGCACGGAGCTCGTGTCTGGGGAAGCCACGCTCGGAGGCCTGGAAGACTAGGAAAAGGGCTGCCCGGATGCACAGGGCGTCGGGCTGAAGCGATCTTCCGGGTGCACCCGCAGGCGCAGAGCAACCATCGGGAGCATTTCCAGGGAATCCAAGCCAGCTGCCAAGGAACGGCGTGCCCGTGGCGTGGCCACTGTTCCCACAAGGCTCTGCCCTGCTCGGGAATGGCCCAAGCCCAAAGCCTCCCAAAAAAGAACAGTCTGGGTCCTTCTCGGACCCCTCCTCAATTGACCCTCCCCTGCAGAACATTTGGCAGAACGGCCCCCATTTCATGTCCACAAGAAGAAGGGAGAATGCGCAGTGCGGCTCCATGCACAGCACCGTTTCTCCGCGGAGTGTGCTCTGCGCGGGTTTCTTTTGGGCCGTCCCCTCACACGCTCGGAAAATCCCCACTCTCTCTTTCAGAATATTGCGTGAAATTCAGGTTGAGGGTCCTGGGAGGGCACGTTGCTCAGCCCTCCCCGTTCTTCCCTTCGCAGATCAAAGGCATGGCATTAGGAGTCGGTATTTTGGGGCCCGGTCTATTTTTTAATAGGGCTGTTTTAAAAAGCCCTTCCAAGCAAAATGCTCGCGCGACCGCAAGCCCTGCCGGCTGGCGCCTGCACCGCCCCGGCCACCGCGGACTCTGCAATGCAGGGCAATTCCCTTCCGAGGCTTCATTTTTTTCCATTTGCTCAGTGGCGCGACACAATGAAGTAAAAAGTTTTAATATTCCCCGGCATGAATTTTTTATGCCCAGCTCCTGCTCTTGTGTCATTACTTCAGTGTTTCAGGGAGAGTGTGCTCCTCTCAGATAATGCTCCTTTAAAGGAAGGAGTGCAGAGCAGTCCTCCTCTGCTCCCGCACAGCGACCATTAAATTGTAGACCGGCGTTCCTCCTGTGAGCGGCCGCCTGCTAGCGGTGCAGCTTCCCCGCGGGCTGGGACCGCCCCCCCCGCCCCCGCCCGGCAGCGCGCACTCATGGCGAGCGCGTTACTGAGCGCAGCGCTGCCACCGCCTCGCGGGAACGTAGTTGCTGATCGGGGGGAGCTCTCTTCCCCCACACCGGCCACCCGTCTCCACTGGGCCACCAGTCCTTTCCCCATATTTGCCCTCCGCAGAGCAGAGAGAGAGAGAGCATGGAGACGCTTTCTCCCACCTGTCCCCCCCCCCGCAGATGTGTTGGACTACAGCTCCCATAATCCCCCAGCCGGCTATGGGTGTTGCTGTACGATATGTCCAGAGGGTGCCAGGTTGGGGAAGGGTGTCGCACGGGAAGGAGGGGCAGGACAGGGGAGGGTTTCCTCGGCTGTGGGGCGGTCCCCCTGCTCCCCCCGGCCTGTCGCGGGGGCAAGACTCTGCTCTTTTCTAAGCACGGGCCACACTGGGCCCTAAGCCATTCATAGCCGTTGAAACCCTGGCCTGGCATTCCAGGAATCCAAAGTTTCCCGGGACCCCGATTTGGCCCAGAAGCCGTCCGGTCGCCCTCCAGCCAGCCAGCTGCTCACATCCCTTCCGAGGCTTCGTTTTTCCCACTGGCCTCCAGCAGGACTCAAATGCCCGAGGCAGCCGCCTGAGGATGCTGCTCTGCCCTCCCCAGGAAAGGGCCCATCTGCCCCGGGGCATCAGGCCGCCTCACTGGAGTCGGTGGGCAGTCCATCCGGCCGGCGGCCGCGCCCCAGGGACCAGGGAGAGACAGGTCTGCGCATCGCCGGCATCTGATTCTCGGATGGGAGAAGCTGCGGCCGCGGACGAGCCCCACACACACTGCCGCTGCCGTCGCGCTCCCACTGCCTGGGGAATGCAATCCATGCGTGTGCTTCCGAAGCAGCACGTGTCCGGAGAGGGTGGCCTCCATCCACTGGCCTGCTTGCTCCGAGCTTGCCTGCGAGAAAGCGTTCGAGAAGGGCTGTCCAAGGGGGCTGGGAGGAACCCGCCCCCCGGCCTGGCTGCTTCCAGCCTCTTTTTCCACACGTGTGTCGCTCAAGAGGGAGGGAGCCAGAAAATAACCAGGGTGGCCCACCCTGCCAGAGCTTGTAGGCGCTTGCTCATGCAGGGCGTTTGCCAAACGCAGGAAGGAGACGCCACCTCACCGGCCCCGTCCGCAGTTGGGCTGTGTGTCCACCAGCCAGACACGGGGGGCCTTCTCCTTCACCCGTGGCTCCCCCAGCCCTGTGCCCAGTGAAAGGACCAGCACCCCATTTCTCCGGCACATGCAGAGGAAGCATCCGGGCAGCCGGCCTGCGGAGTGGTGCCAGCCAGCTCGGACGACCGGACGGCAAGACGCCCTCGGCAGGGCCCTCCCTCGCTGGTCTTCCCAGCAGTGCCACCGGTCTCCCGGCCTCCGCGGCTTTGCCCCCCTCGCTAGATCCAAAGGCACAGAGCCCGGGCATCAGGCCTCCCCAGCCTGACGCCTGGCGCTTCCCAGAATCCCCCAGACTGCTCCCCCTTCTCGCCCCTGCCATTGCCTGGCGGGGGAAGAGACGGCGCACCTGCCAGTGGGCGCTGATTGCACGGGGGCGGCAGCAACCGCCCCCCTCGCCACCCTCGGCACCCCCTGCTGCACGGCCCCTGTGCTCGAAGGACGGCCACTGCCACCCGAGCGCTGCACCAAGCGAAGCTCTGGGCGAGATGCTTGGCTCTGGACGCCCCTCCGTCCGACAGCCCCGGCCGGGCCTTCCCGGCCCAGCGCTCCTGCCCCGGAGAACCTGCCTCGGGCGGCACGTGGCTCAGCACGGCCCCCTCGCTTAGTAGGCGGGGGGCCTGGGTCCAAGCCGGGCGCTCCCAGTGACAGCGTGTGGGCCCCCACAAGCCTGGGCAGTAGGGGCGCTGAGCCCCTTTTGGCGGAGGCAGGATGGTGCTCCGGGGAGCTGGGACCTTTCAGCCAGTGATCGAATATGGAAGAGGTGGGGGGACTGCCGCTGTCTCCCCTAGCAACAGAACTGGGGGTCGCAGCCGAGGGACGGGAGGACGATTTAAGCCTTGCCTGGCATGCAGGGGAGGAGAGGGCACTGTAAGTAAAGAAAATCAAGGGTCAAAGAGGGTGGCCGAGGCAGAATCTTCCACACAAGTTTATTTATCACTGTTTTCTCTCTGGGATGCCGAGAGATTTGGGGGGGGGGGGGGGGGGCAGAGCACCTGTCCTGATGGATGAGGCCTGTGCAGGGAAGCCGTCCTTCCCGTCCTTCCCGCAGCCTTAGGAAAGAGGACGTCCCACCTCGGGCCAACTCGCAGGACGACCCCCGTGGAAGGGGCTGAGCAGAAGGCAGGAGGGTGGGGGCGGTGGCGGAAGCTCCAGGAGCTCTGCTGCCTGCAAGAGCTTGGCCCTGCGCTCGGCCCCGAGCGAGAGAGCTCGAGCCAATGAGCCCAGGCTCTTTGTGCCAAACAGCACAAACCCCAACGGCACCCAGAGCCCCCGGGCATGCCGACCTGGGGGAGCAGCTCCTTCCTGGCCCCGTTATTATGGCAGACAGCCCCCGGACAAGAAAACCCTCTGCGGAGGGAAATGCAGCGGGCATTTGGGCGGCGGGTGGGGGGGGAGCTCTGCTACAGCAGGCCTGCCTGCAGATGACGCTTCTGCCACCGAGCAGCCCAAAAGGACCGGCCTCCCCAGGACCCTGCAATTTCCACCGCCAGATGAAGGTACAGTATTTCCGTTCTCCTGAGCATTTGAAATGCGTTTTTCCAGCTGCTGTTTTAATTATTTTCATCTCTTTCTTTGTGCATGCCCAGCACATTGCTACTGTCGGTTATTTTTATGATTCCATTTTCGTTCCTCTTGCAAAGAACCCCAGGCACTTTATATTATCCCCTTCTTCTGCACCTGATCCCCACAACAACCCTGTGAGGTAGGCTGGGCTGAGAGTCAGTGCCCAGTCCAAAGTCACGCAGGGAGCTTCACGGCCGAGCGGGAGCTGGAACCCAGACCGCCTGCTCAGCAGTCGAGCCCGCCAGTCACTGGGCCACGCCGGCTGCCCTCCAGAGAACGATAGCTTGCTCCAAGGGTTTCAGCCTGGCAATGCGCCCCGTCAAGGGTGAGGCGCGTGTGCTCAGACCTCTCACACTTCCAAGCGCCTCCTTTTGCCTGAGCCAGGCTGTTCGGAGAGCTCTGGGGGTCCCTTCCATTTATCAGGAGATGCAGTCGCAGAATTTATGCAAAACTCATTTGCCACTTTCAGGGCATGTGCTAAAGAATACGGTACAGTTTCCACTTCGTTGAATATGTGAGCTTGTGTCGCACACAAACACAA
This sequence comes from Varanus komodoensis, assembly GCF_004798865.1. NCBI lineage: Eukaryota > Metazoa > Chordata > Lepidosauria > Squamata > Varanidae > Varanus > Varanus komodoensis. The sequence goes on from NW_025336455.1 coordinate 1,539,400, forward strand.
CTCTGGGAGAAGTGGGAGGGCTCGGAACGTGTCGGTGGCACTTGCTTTCATTTGTGTGTTTGTCTCTCAATCCCTCATGTGCAAGTTTGCTTCCACAGCAACAAACAAAGCCGAGCAAGGCAAACCTCCTTCTCCACCATGTGAATTGTGGCAGGAACATGCAGGACCAAGGGCAAGGGCGGGGGGGGGGGGCGCCTCTGAGCGGGCACATAGAAGGGGCGAGCTCTGCTAGCTGCCCTCTCGGCCGCAGAAGCTGTTCCTGCCTCCCCCTGCGTGGTGCCGCAAGTTTAGCACCCCCTGAAAACACACCACAAGACAGAACAAAGTCCTGATAAAACTGGCATGCAGAACTCCAGGAACTAAGTGTGTGTGGGGGGGGGGGCTGGAGTGTGTGTTTCGTGACAAGCCAGTAAATCAGCCATTACAATGCTGGCGAAAATCCCTAGTGGAGAGTTTACCCCCACCCCCACCCCCCACCATGCCATCGCTTTGGCCCACCCCAGAATTTCCCCCACACACAGGCAGGCAGCGACTCTCCGGGGGGGCCAACGTGCTCTTTCCCAGCCTGCATTTCTCCTCGTGAGCCCCTGCCGTGGAGCGGGAGGGTTCTTTCCATTGCAAGGAAGCGATGGGCAGGATCCAGGTTTACTCACAAGGAGGAAAGTCCTTCGTTGTGGCAACGAGCAGAGGACCGGCTGGCCTCGCTTAGCAAGCAAGCCTCTTCCAACACTCTGCGTGGCCCTGCCCGCTGAGGGGCTCCAGGCGTCCCGAGCGGATGGCCAGAGGAGCTGCCCCCAGGCCCCACCCGAGGGGAAGCGGCTGGCGTGCACGGATCCCTCGTGGGCGAGGGGCCGCTGCCCCACGGGGCGGTGACGGAGCGGTGCGGAGCCGCTCGTCTGCCTTGCCAGCAAGCCCCAGCGCGGAGCACGTGCAGCTCCCCAGCCTCGCGTGCCGGCCACAGCCTCGCTTGCCACGGGGTGGGTCAAGCGTCTCGTAACAGGCCACGGCAGAAGCCACTTAGTATGACAAGGCGCAGCTCCGTGGCAGCTTCTGATCAGGCGTGTTCCTGCAAAGCAGCAGCCGGTTGTGTCTGTGTGTGTGCTTTCCAGGGCCTTTGGAAAGCAGCCCCTCTGAGCTGAGCAGGGCGACTTCAGGGCAGGGTGTGGACTTACGCGGAGCGAGGCCAACGACTTTTGGGGCAGAGGCCGGGCCCCGGTTTCTCCGCCCAGGCCCAGCAGGCAGCCGTGCCCAGCAGAGCCCCAGAGCCAAATCGCGCCAAGGCGAGTGTCCCATCCAGTCCCCGGCTTCCCACGCTGGCCAGCTGGACTCCCCCAGGAGACCCACCGGTGCGGCATGCGAGGGCATTGCCCCGGCAGCCCCAGTTCAGAGATCTGCTCCCCCCAGAGGCCGCGTTTTGCCCTCAGGGAAGACGGCGCAGCTTCAGAGAAGGCACGTGGGACTTCTGGATCCCCCTTTCACTCCAGCAGTGTCAGGGCAGAGCCCACCCCGAGGCCTTCCTTCCCATCGGCAGCCCCGTCGGCCACATTTCCGAGCGGCTTTCGTGAGCCAGAGCACAGAACGCGGCCCCAGAGTTGGAGCTGCCGGCCAGGGAGCCGTGTGTACATTTCTGGGAAACTCTTGGAAAGCGAGAGGGCTTTGATCACGATCCGCCGCGGATACGGTGCTCGGCAGCCCCACAGCTCCAGGCCTCGCCCGGCGGCGGCCGCCCTTTATCTGAAACGCCGAGGGAAGCAGTTTAACATCAAACCCACATTGATATTCAAATAGATTATCATGCTGGCAAATGGAGGGAGCGCTGGAGGCAGCAAAGTGTGAAGGAGCCGCTAATGCATTAGTATTTATGGTACAGTATAATCCCCATTTTCAGAGGCCACCGCTCAAATGGACATGTTGCCAAACACTGCCCCCCCAGCCCGCCCCCTGCCCACCTGCGCCTCCCCCCTCCCCGCGCTGCTTTGTCTCCCCCGGCAGAGTCCACAACACCGGGCAGGCGCTGCTGAGGTCGACAAAACCGATGATGAGACTTTAGGGTCCATTAGAAAAACAAATTCTTAAACAGTGGCCTCTGAAAATCAATCATTTTTGCCTTTAGTAAGGTTTATCTTCCTGACCGCCTCTCCCATCTAGCTGTGTTCCAGCGGTGGACCGACCGCCTTTGCTCGGAGTTCGGGATCTCACGGAATTGTTAAAAGGGAAATTTGTTCCCGTGAGCCCTTCGCTATAAGGGAGGAGGAAGGCAGGTAGAAAGGAGCGCTTTGCACTGTAGGAACAATGCAAATTAAATCCGTGCATCTTTTAGGAGCCTGGCTCTCCTCTGCTTTTGTGGCAGCAAGCTAAGCTGGCCAACCCTCCCGAAACCGGAATGCAGGCAGGCCTGGAAAATAGGGAGAGCCGCCTGGGCTCGCCGGGCTTCCCCTCCAGAGGGGCTGGATGGCTAATTCCCATCCGCAGGGCAAGAGGAACGGCTGCCCCGCACCTGTGGAGGGCGCCACACTGAGAGGGCGGAGGCAAGCAGCGTGCCTGAGCCAGCGGCCTTTTTCTCTGGAAGGCTCCCATCCAGAGGGCTCGACATGGCGGGCCTGTCGTGACCGGAGCCGGCTGGAGCCGGGGGTCAGACTAGATGGCCTGGGAGGCCCCTTCTGACTCGCTCCGTTTCTGTTTCTAAACAGGGATGGGAACAAATCTTGTTCAATTCAGTTTGGAGCAGAATTTACCAAAATCCAGGGCGTCTCCATGGACAGGAAAAAGTACTTGAGATTTCAAGCACACACACACACACACACACATGTTGGGGAAGCTGGAACAGACAGATCTGCCCATTTACTTTTATTTTCCCAATATTTTAACAGTTAATTGCTTTTATCTTTGGTTTTATCATTATTGGATGCAGCATGTTGTGTGCTGTTTGCTGTACATGGTTGCTTTGTTTTTGGTTTTGCTTTTTTGGTTTTTTGTAAGCCATCCAGAGACTTTAGTATTGGATGGCTTATAGACACTTTAAATAAATAAAATAAAGTAAAATCAATCAATCAACGTGGTGCTCTCGAAAGCCGGTGCCTCAGTCCCTGGTTTTCCAGCCATGTGAGTGCTGGACTGGAGTTGCCAACACCCTTATTTCTGTTCCTAAAAGGCACCCCACCTTTACCAGCACCAGGCCCGACCGGTCCACACCGGGACCGGCTGTACCTCTTCGATTCGGCTGTCACAAAGGCATGAAGGTTTCCTTTCAGCTCATTCTCAAGGAGACTTGAAGGACCTTTGCAGGGTCCTTTGCATCCAGGAGAGGCCACTCTTGAGCCTGGAGCGTGGGGGGCTCTGCCGGATCAGGCCCAGTGGCCCCTTGCACCCCTGCCCCCCAGCGACCAGGTCCGCTCCTGCCTTCCCGAGGCCTGCGCTGCGGTGTGTCGGGGCACGTGGCAGGGCTGCCGCTCGAGTGCCTGGGCTCAGAAGCTGGCCCGCCTCGTGGCCCAGCCACGGCAGATGTGCGAGCTGGAGAAGTGGGCGTCTTTCCAGGACGTTAGCAAAGCCCACGGCAAGCCCCTTGGCAAGCGCTGCGCAGGAGGGTTCTAAAAATGCTTGTCCTGGCATTGCAGAGAGGGATGGCTGCAAAGTGGCCAAGCGGATTGATTCTCTCTCCTCGGGGACTTTTGGGGAATTAATCAGCCTCCATTCCCATCAGGAAGTGCCAGGAGAAGAACCTGAGTGGGCCGCATCGGGGCTCCATGCAGGGGAAGGCGAGGATCCGGCATGCAGGCCAACAGTTCAGACTTCATCCTTGCTATTATGCGCATTATTCTTGTCCAGGCAGCTTGCCAGGTGCTCCAGCTCTCCCTCTTATCCTCACAACAACCCTGGGAGGTAGGCTAGGTGAGATGAGCAACTGGCCCAAAGTCACCCACTGAGCTTCGTAGCCGGGGGGGGGGGGGCTAGAACCCAGATCTGCCAGGTCCCCAGTCATTCCCTGATTAGATTTCGAATCCCTCCAACAGCTAACATTCTCTGGGAGGGATGTAAACAGGTTACTTTTCCCAAGCACCTTATCTGCTCCTCTCCTATCCTGCTGTTCCCCCTCAGGAAAGTTGTGTTTCCCGATCAGAAGGCATCCATGTCTCCGGCTCTCCAGCTGCCCCACAACCCAGCCAGGCCTTCTCTCTTGCTGCTTTTATGCCCAGATCTCCTCCCAAGAAAGAAACAAGGGCCCCTTCCTCCAATTCCCATCTCGAGGCCACGACCTCTCAGCTTTCGTTCCCCACTGAAACTTTAGCCGAAGGTCACGCAGCTGCCCCAGATGCAGAATCCTTCCAGTTGCCTCTCCCGGTTTTCCTTCCTTCCTTCTTTTACCACCCCTGCGTTGATATTCTTGTTGTTATCGCAACAACAATAAAAGTCTTGGACTTTTCATCCGCCGTGCCGTGCGCATGGATGGAGCAACCTCAAAACATCACTGACAGCAGCTCATTGCAGGAGCTTTCTGACCATCTGATGAAACCGGAAAAGCTTTGCCAGAGGAACTAGCCCGTCCGTTAGGAAGCGGACCTTCCAAACGAGAAGGAGATGGAGAAGAAAGAGCGTTTCAAGCATCGGAGGACAAGCCGGGTTTGACGATCACGGAGCGCTGAGGCAGTGAGAGTGAGCTCCCCTCTTCCCACCCGAGCGTACGGTCTTGAGCGCATTGATCAGCTGGATGCGCGTGCTGTGGGACCTTCCGGGTCAGGGCGGCTGCGCTGTTAACATGTGCGGTGCAGCCCTCCCTCGCCAGGCTTGCTCGTCGGCACAGATTCTGCTCCCCCAGAACCGGGGAGCCAGCGAAAAGGGGCTGAGCAAAACTGATGGCAAGAGAGATGGTGGCGCTGGGCCTTTCCAGGAAGCGCCTGCTTTGTCGCCCCACCGAGCTACTGCCGCCTTGAACTCCAGCTGCGCGGAGGGGCTTCTCCGAATCGGTTGCTCTCTGGTTTTTGTTGCCCATTGCAAAAGACGCTTCCTGGCCGATCCCCACCACCCGCCAAAGAGTCAGAGAAAGGGTGAGACAGGAGAACTGCCCGGAAGATGAGGGAGTCCACGGGGCGGCACATGGCTTGAGCCCCCCTCCCAGCTTTCCAAAGCATGGGGGGCTGACAGCGGGGCAGGGGGGGCACAGCACAGGGCCCTGGTGGGTCAGGCGCTCTCAGCACTACCTTCTGGCTTCCTCAGGACACTTCTGCATCCTCTCCTTGGGCCCAGAGGACTTCTGGGGAGTTAAGATGGAAGCCGCAGTCCCCTTGGCTGACCCTTCCCTTGGACAGCTTTCCTCGCGTTACTTCCTTTTTAAAAAGTGCCTGGTCACATAGGGCAGGGCGGGGGGGGGGGTCAGATGGCCTCTTTTACATAGGACAGGCCTCTGCTTGGAAGACTGTCAGAGGAATTCCCTCAGGCTTGAAGGCATCCTCTGGCGGAAAGGGGCCAAATGGCGCCCAGTTTAAGGTGGAAGAAGCACCAGCAGGAAGAACAGAGGGGCCTTGCACCTGTCCATCACTGGCACCTGATGCGCCACGCACCAGGCCACCATCTTCCCTACGGATGAATGGCATGCGCTCGATGAATACCTGCCCAAGGACAAACGTTCTCCGAAGTCAAAAGCCCTGGAACGCCATTTTAAAGCTCCGTTTACGTCGTCCTCATCGTCACCATCATCTTTATCCAGCCACGTGACTGAAAACTGTCTGGAAGCTTTGCAACCACGCATAAGCTGCATATATCGCAATGCGAAATTTTAAAGGAACAAAACACAACAGACAGCAGACAATAAACAGCACAGGAATGAAACAAGACACCCGAATGGCATGATTCTGTTGGTTGCAATGTGTTTAGAAGGGGCAGAAATGATGAGCTGTGCAGAAAAAGCTCCTCAAGGAGGGCTTTTTCAAAATCCCTCATCTCAATGGAACTTTTACCCTGTATTAGGGTTAGGGGTGTGCACCAGGGTAGGGTTAGGGTTGGGAAAACGAGGAGTCCTGGCATGATTTTGATGGTTGGAATGTGTTTAGAATGGGCAGAAAGGATGAGCTGCGCAGGAAAAGCTACCCAAGGACGGCTTTTTCAAAATCGCCCTCTGCCGGCACGCAAGCCAAGTCGCCCCAGCGGCCGAGCACCAGATAACAGCGCACGCAGGGGCCATGCGCATCCTCGGAAAGGAGTAGCGGCACCAGGCGATGACATCATGCGCTGTGACACATCAGCCGCGACTTTTCTGAGCTTTCGCATGGCCAGTCAGTGCGCTCCCAAGGATATAGACACATTTGCTTGGACTGGCTGTGAGGTGTTTTTTCTAAACTACAACCGCAGTTTTCAGGTTTGAGTGTAGTGCTGGCACTTTGCGATAAAGAAGTGGGGTTTGGGTTGCAGTTTGGGCACTGGGTCTCCGAAAGGTTCGCCATCATTGGCCTAGGCTGATGCCCAAGGCCCCGGTTTGATCCCTGGCATCCCCCAGCTGAGCTGGAAAACCTGCGTGGAACTAAGGAGACAGAGGTGGGAGTATTGAACTGGCGGTCCAGTTCCGCCGGAGGCCCTTTCTCATGGAAGGTGGGCTCTTGGCCAGCAGATCCAGTCTTGCCCGCAAAGACTGGTTTCCCCGGTGCCAGTGGGGCTGTTTATCCACTCCAGTCTTCAGTCTGAGCTTTAATGGAGCCGACCATCGTTCCGAACCTTGCCCCAGCTGGGCTCTTTGGAGGCTCAATGCTGCCTGGAGTGGAGACACCACCACCGCCCCCCAGTCCTTGGCAGGGGCCCGCATTGGGTCTCCCCTCCTCTGGCCTGGCACCAGGGGAAGCCACCCTCAGCCCGGCACCGGGACCCTTTCGCCGCAGCCCCTTCGAAAGCACCGTCTGCCAGGAAGGCATCCTGCACCCAGCGCTGAGACCCTCCTGCCGACGGGGCGTTTGTCATTCAGCCCCGAGGTGAAGCACCTCCGTAAGCGCTGAGCTGCCGTCTCTTGGCAATCACTCATCTTAGCAAATTGTTAAGAGGCTAATAATTAATGGCCACGAGTCACTAAAAAGCTGATCATTCTCTGCAGAAAATTACCGTCGTGTTCGGCAAGAGATGTTAACACGGGCGACCGTAAAATGAATGGGGAGCGCAGGGGTGCTTGCCTGCCGCCGGCGTGAGTGATGGACCGGTGATGGGGCGGCGGCAGGACATTACTTCTGCGAATGTTCTCGAGAGGGGAAATGCACATTGATTGCAGAGTCTTTTAGCTGCATGGATTTTTCTCTTCACATAAGTCACAGGGACAAGCGGGGACTTGAGCCTGTCACGGAGCTGAGGTTACGCCGTCGTGTCACGGTGGAATTATGCTTGGGGAGCGTTTCTTTAATCTGGGGCCCACCGTTGCCGGAGCACTGCAGGAATAAGGGGCGGGATGGGTGGCTGGACGGGCGGCAGTCTCGGGCTGGGAAGTGGCCCCGAATGGGGACGGCTGCGGCGCTCCTGGGAATGGCTGCGGATGAGCCACAGAGGAGGAACTCAGTGCCGCGACTGCGGCTCCAGCCAGGGGACAGGCAGTCACACGCAGACCACCATCCAAAAGAGCCCCCGCCCCGAGGCACCCTCCCAACCAGGCCCAAAGGCTCCTGCAAGGGAGCCAAGCCCCGGGCTTCAGGCTTCCGGCCCCGGCCCCCATGAAGGTACCCCCGATGGGCAGTGCTGTGTCCAGGTCAGCAGGGCCGAGAGTTCGGAAAGATGGTTATTGTGTGGACAGGAAGAAATCCCACTGCTTCGGGGAGGGCTGGGGCCGGTTGCCAGCAGGTCTTCTGGGCCAGCCATGGACTGAGCAGGCCTTCAAAGAGAGAACTGCCTCGGTGAAGTTCTTTGCAAGGCAGGACACCTGGCCACCCGAGGCTGCTGGCCGAACGGCGCGATTTGACCACAGAAGGATCACGCAGTCCTTGGATTCCGGCTCTCTGTGGCCTCCAGGCATCCGGGGAGACCTTGGCCTCCGCTCTGCCCGGCCAGGCTCCCTCCCATCCCAGGGGCTGCAGCCCGGCCTGCCTCCCGCCCGGTCCCCACAGCCCGCTCGCACGCCCCTCCCTCCAGGCCCATCGCCTCTGGCTGGTCCCACTTAGCTTGGCCCGGGCCCTGCCATCTGCCCCCACGGCAGCACTGCCTGCCCCAGAGAGCACAGCCCGGGCCTCTGCCCCCGCCCACACCAGGACGGCGGAGCCTTTCTCTGCTGTCTGCTGCACCCCCCACCTCCCCTCCCCTCCCCTCCAGCCGGAGCAGCAGATGCTAAAGCAGCAGGAGCGCTTGCTTTCGGAGCGGCAAGCAACCCGCGGTCCGAGTTAGAGACCAGCTGGCGAGGGGAGGGGGGCCTGGGCAACGGGAGCTGCTGCTGCGAAGAGGAACTCGGGGCAGCCGCCTGCAGGAACACGAGTGCGAGCGTCTGGGCAATATGCCCGCACACCTGCATGCCGCGGCGGGGGGGGGGGGGCATAAGCACTCTCCCCCCCACAGGAAGGTGTCCGGGGCTCTGCACCAGCGAGGCCCCTCCCCTGCCGCGTGTGGGAATAGCCACGCAGGGGAGAAGAGGCCCATCCGAGCGGCCCCCGAGGCCGGGGTGCAGGTCATACACCGCCGGAGGGAGGGGGCAAGAGAAAGGCGTCTCGCCGAGGCGGGGAAGACGGGCGGGCCGCGGAGGCCTGGCTTGCCCCGCAGTTTGGGGCCGAGGGAGGGCTTGGCGGGGCACCCGGTCTGTTGCCAGGCAGACCCGGGGATCAGCGCATCCGGGCAGGCGGCAGCCTTTTCTCACCCTTCTGGGGGCATGCCCCGCCGGGGGACTGCCACAAGCCCCGGGGAAGTGGGGTCCGGACTCCGGCAGCATGCCAGGGCACGGGGGGTTGAGCCAACCCTGCCACAAGCCCTGGCCTGGTGGGGAGCCTTCGTAGCCCCCCCCCCCCGCTGTGGAAAATGCACCGGCTTTAAAGACCATGCCAAGCCATGGCCTCTGTAGCCCCTGCGGCTTGGCGTGCCACGGGAACGAGACCTGCTTGCGAGACCTGCTGACCCTGCCCATCCTCAGCCCTGGAAGCGCCACCTGGGCCCGAGGAACGGGCACGACGCTGCCCGAGCCCTGGCCCCTTTCAACAAACGTGTTCAGGCTAAGGCCATTTGACCTCCGCTTCGTCCTTCTGCTTGCATGTTAAGATTGCTCTATTTTTAATATGCTGCCATTCGTTTGTAGGGTGTTTCATTGTGTGTTTATCTTGTCATTGTGAGCCGCCCAGAGGTGCTGTGGCACAACTGGGCAGCACAGGAATGTTTTAAATAAAGAGGCCAAGAATTGCTCCTCAGACCTCCTTGGCCCAAAAGGGATCCTGCCCAGCCCTCCACAGGCTTCGATCCAGAGCCCGGAGGCGGCGCTTTCCCTACAGGCAGGCGGCTGATTTGTGCCACGACGAGACTAACTAACTGAATGAACGAAGCCCAGTTCTCTGCCAGGGAAGTTCCTCTCTCCGGGGGCCCTGGGGGGTTCCTGGCTTGGCCTCGCTCCCCTCCGCACCCCTTCCTCGTTCGGCCGTCCAGGGGCAGGTGCCATTTCTCTCCCTCTCCCCTCGCCCAGCCCTGCTCATCCTCATTTCCAAACGGTAAGCAGGCTGTGAGCGGGCGTCAGGCTGCATCTGCCCACCTTCACTTATGAATTTAAAACTTTTATGTACCGCCCCATCACTGACATCTCCGGGCAGTTTACAGAAACACCAGTAAAACAGGATAAGGAGATAAGTAGCATAGCATCCAATAATTAATATAAAACCACAAATTAAGACAATTAACCATTAAAACAGTGGGGAAATAAAAAGGTTTTCGCCTGGCACTGAAAGGAAAAAAGCGTTGGCGGCAGGTGAACCTCTCTGGGGAGCACATTCCACAGTCGGGGTGCTAGCACAGATAAGGCCCTGCTCCGGGTAGCCACCCTCCTGATCTCCTTCAAGGAGGGCTCCCGGAGCAGGACCTTCACCTCAGATCTCAAGGGGTGGGAGGATACATAGGGGAGAAGGCTCGTCCTCAGGTATCCAGGACCCAAGCCGTTTAGGGCTTTATAGGTCATCACCAGCAGCTTAAATTGGGCCCAGACTTCAATGGGGAGCCAGTGCAGATGATACAGGACTGCTGTTACATGTGAAAACCAGCCAGTCCCCATTAACATCCCGGCAGCTCTGTTCTAAACCAATTCAAATATCTGGACTGTCTTCAAGGGCAGCCCCACACAGAGCATGCTACAATAGCCCTTCCGCCTCCTTGCTTACTCTTCTCGCTTCCCCGTTGCGTGGTTTCGATTGTAAGCTCCTGGGACTGTGCAAGTCTGAAAGGGGCCAGATCCACGGACGGGGCAGGCCGGGCCACTCTTCCCCCTCCTCATCCCACAAATCGCTCCTGTGCTTTCCGCCCAAGGCTGTTTTGGGCTGCGGGAGAAACGTTGCCCTCAGCCGCCATCATTAATCACTTGGCATTGAACCCGGCCGCCTTGCAGCCCAGATTCTGCGCGTCCCGATAAGTGATTTTGCTAATCAGTTTGTATTTATTCCAGATACAATTGGATCACGTTAATTCTAAATTGCACCACCAGCTATTAACAGCTGAGATTGTCTGTTTAGTGAATAAGTTGATTATAAAAGTGTTTATTGAGGTTTCAGCCATTCCTCTGTGACCGGAGCATATATCGATTATTTACTTGTTAACCCTCGTTAAATATGGTTTTAATAAGCAAATTGGTGAGTAATCAACATGTGATTGCAGACTTGTTAAAGAGGCATTAAAAAGCTAGTTAAGAGGCGCTCTTTGTAGATAGGTTTGTTCCAATGACACTTCGACAACGAAACAAAAGCGACCTCGTCTTTGGCATGCACTCTTTTGCGAGCACGAAGCGTTGCGACCCGGCCGTCAGCAATCGCCCCGCGTGGTTTTCTTAACAGCAAAGGGAGGAGGCTTTACACCTGGTTTGCAAGCCTTTGGCAGCCACTGGAAATGCAGGTAAAACTTTGCCAGATCTGGAGCAAAGCAGAGCTCACCTGGGGGCACGCGAGGAAGAGGAGAGGGTGGGGTGAGGATCCAGCGGTTTTCAAAATTCAGCAGCGTAGTTCTGGGCGCCCCAGCCTGCACTGATGCGGCCTTTCTGCGGTGTGTGTTGGGCCAGCTTGTGGGCTTCTGTCTCTAAGATGGGCCACGAGTTGTGCATTTCTTTAAAAGGAGGGGCACAAATTTCTTGGGGTTTTTTCAATGTCCAAATCACCCGTCTGTGATTTAGGGATGGAAGTCCACCAAAGCAATAGTAGAAGAGAGCAGGCGATCCGTTGAGCTCAAACAAGCCGGATTTCCCAGCCTCAGCCCACACCTTACCTCACCTGCCCAGCACCTCACTGCGGAATTGCCATTATAATCTCACCTGGATCCAACCTCGAATCCTGCAAATCCGTTCCGGAGTGCATGAAATAGTATTGATTTGCACACCTACCGAACGTAACACGCTTTCTGAAGCTGCCCCAAACATATGGGTTTAAGGTGGAAAGTTCCTTGGAGACGAAGGAGTTCAGTATGTTTAGCAGCCCAGGGAAAAGACTGTTCGGAAGTGATGCGACAGCCACATATTGGAAGAGCCGTCATATGGATGCAGGACCAGGAGGTCTGCTCCACCGGGTGGGACCCAGAGAAAGGAGGCGGTCTCCTTTCTCAGGAGACGCTCGATGGTATGGTTTGCTCCACCGTGGAACGAAGGTGCCGGACTCGCCTTCACGAAGGCTTTTGGAAAGATCTGGACAGCTGTCCGTCAACGGCGCTCAGAGAGCAGGTTCCCTGGGCCTGCAGGGGCCTGGACTTTGGGGCCAGCGCGTCTGCGTCCAGCTCTGCGATTCGCAGTCAGTCCCGTGGCACCCCTAGAACGGGCTTGCTCTGTCCAGCAAAGGAGCCCTCACTTTTCCTGCCTGACCTCTGCTCCCGCAGCTGTCCCGGCGGCACGGAAGTGAGCCAGGCCGTGCCTCCAGCGCCACCACTGCGACCGGGCGGCAACCCGTCCTGCGCTGTGGCACCATTGGGTGGCTCACAAATGTCTTAATAAATTAACCCCGTAAGTAAGTGCAGCCTGATTCCTCCCTGCGTGAGCTCCACCGAAGTGAGGGCAGTCACTTCCTCCTGCTTCGCGCACTCAAGGCGTGACGAATGGGGCCTCGAGTGGCCAGGAAGGGCCTGCGCGGTTTGAGGAAGGTCCCAGGTCCAACAGCGCAGTGATGAAATCATCGTCGTCCTGGACCATCATCCCCGGGACATTGTGCAGGATGGGATATAGAAGCTTTAAATAAACAGACGAGCAGATAAATGGCAGCCGGGTCTTTCTACCGGTCAGAATGGACCCACTGGGGACCCACAATGGGCCCAACACCCGTGGCTGCCTGTTGGAGCCCCGCAACACGTCCACAGACCCAGGGACGCCCCCCAGATTTCCTTATCTGAGCACTGACACCCCCTTCCAAAGCCCCGGGAGGGGGTCGCGATCCGGTTTGAGCGAAGGGCTGGAGCCGTGGCCCCAGCGCCAGGTTCCTCTTCTCAACTCTTCAGTTAATAATTCAGGCGATGGCTTTTCAAATATGATGGATGGCGAGCGGTGATGGGCAGCCCTCCTGCAGCCCAGGGGGACCTCGCTCCCCCAGCCCCTCCCCAGCCCCATTTTTCTCCCCCCGCCGTGGCCCACCCCACCCTGGCGATGCCCCGCCTGAGATTTACGGAGCAAGCTTGCATTACGAGGCAAGTGACTTATCGAGCTGTCAGGGGGAAGCATTTTAAGGCAGAATTATATAGGAGAGGGAAAAGATTTTTACCAAATTAATGAAAAATCAATCTGGCCTCAAAAATCCATTAATGGTCATAATGCACTGGTTACAGATAGATAGAAACTACAGAATTCAATAGTGCCTGTTAAATACTTCTCCGAGCATGGAGAGTCTGGGATATAACTCATTCATTAGGGCTGCCCATGTTTACCTCGGAGACCAACACGGGCCGCCTCCTTTGTCCCGTCGCCGCAGGACCCCGGCCCTTCCGCGTCCCCCTCCCAGCAGTGGCTGCCCTCGTGGCCCCTACTTTCCACACCCAGGAACGGGGTGGGTGGGAGAGCCCCCCAGGAAGGGCTTCTTCATTTCTCCCAGAGCTTCTGGGTTGGTCGTGCTCCTTGGAAGGACAGGAGTGAGAAAGAAGGTTCGCCAAGGCTGGGCACTTCTTTCACACTGTGCATTTACTTGGGAGTAAATCCCACCTCCTACAGGGCGAAACTGTGCAGCTGCTTGTTGCCTAAACTGCGCTTTTGCGCCAGAGGTGTCACATTTTCCCACTTCGCCAGGTCGCACGTCCCCAAGGGCGCCTGGTTGTGTGCAACACGGAGACATGGCCCCGGTCGTGGGCAGCGGTTGCCCTCCGATTTGGCAGGTGGTAACCGAAAATGCAAAGCTCAAGTCCTTTGGCCACCGAATGAGAAGGAAGGACTCCTGGGAACGATGGATGGCAGAGGGAGAAGGGACGGCAGAGGAGGAGGTGGCTGGATGGGGTCACGGGGGAGGTGGGGGCGGGCTTGGGTGGACTCTGAGGGACGGTGGAGGACAGGAGAGCCTGCAGGAATGTTGTCCGTAAGGTTGTGAAGAGCTGGGCATGACTTTGCAACTGAACAACAAGAGCATTAAATGCAAAAAGCAAAGGTTGCCACAGTGACCCTTGGCAGAGAGCCCGAATCCATACCCGCGCATTAGGTCAGCCACAAGATCAGCGGAAGGTGTGCAAATTGGTGGGCCCTCTGGCACACTCGCTCTGGGCTGGCGAGGCGTTCCAGCGGCCTCTGAGTGCGGCACGCTCCCGGCTTGGCCCCGCGCAGGGACCACGGCCCCGAGGAGGCCGCCTTCCCAGGCTGCCTTCCCCTCCCGCAACGCTCGCCCCACGCCCCAAGTGCTCCCGGGAAGCGGGGGGCCTTCCCTCCCGAGGTGGAGTTGGCGACCCAGACATCCCTGCCGTGGGGGAGCAAGTCCAGCGCTCCCCGCTTTGGCCTGCATGCGGCTCGTGCTGCGAGGCTCCGCGGCGGCTGAGGAACCCCACCGCCTCTTTCAGGGGTGCGAACAAGAAACTGAAATGCAGGACGGCATCCCGCCCGCCGGCCGCGCTTCGGCCCACCTGGCTCGGTCTCTGGCATGAGAGCAGGCCTGGCCCGGGCTCTCCTACTCCCTGAGAGGGGCGTGCGGAGAAGGGGCAGCTGTTGGCCAGCTGTCTTGTGTCTGGAGCCGTTTTCCAGATTCGGTCACTTCAAAACATTTCGCGGTGCAACGTGGACCACGGGGTGTGAAGGACGGGCGTGCAAAGGCCCCACGGCCTGATATTTCCGGGTATCGGTCAACTCTGCGTTTCATCCGTGCCTCACTTTTGAGATTGTGGGTAGTTTGGTGTCGCCTTTGTCAGTCCCCGCAGCTACTCAGAATCAGTAATGCTGCTGTCGCCACAGGATGGCGATGAGCGCCGACTGGATGCGCCCCCGAGCCCCTCCTCAGAGGGAGGCTGGGCGGCGGTGGAGAGGCACGGGGACTGCTCAGTGGTGGCCCCTGGCTGAGGAGCCGCCTCCTCAGCGAAGCATGCTGCCTGCACCAGTTCGGTCGTCCGTCTTCTTCCTGCCGTTCGAGGGCCCGTGGCGAGGCTTTTAAACAGGCCCTGGGTTTCTATTGCGGATTGTGAACATTGTTTTATACATGTGTGGTTTATGTTTGCGAAATATTTTATTTCTAGGATGTTAATCTTCACAAAGCCACCCAGAGAGCTTTGGGTTTGGGGCAGTTTGAGATTTGGAATGGAATGAAGCTAACTTCACTTTCCCCTGTCTGGGGGATGCTAGGCATTGTAGTCCAACACACCTGCAGGGCAACAGGTGGGCAAAGGCCAGCTAATCAAAGCATGGTGGTCCCACGAGGGCACCGGGTGCTGCTGATGCTCCCACAGCCGCCAGCCGCGCCGCCAGCCCCCTCCGCTCGGCACCAGGGTGCCCGCAGCATTCCGCTTCCTTGCCGTCTCTCCTGGAGGTCACAAAAGAGTCAGGGGTGCGCAACGGGCCAAGGAGCGGGCCCCGGGACGGCCACTTGGAAAGCCTCGCGGCCAGCGGCTTTCCAGCGATAAATCGTCTTCTGGAGTCACGTGCTGCTCCAGGAGAAAAATGGTGCCCTCCTTGACATGGCACACTTTTATTTCTTTTAACCGCGTGAGAACTCGGGAGCAGCTCAGGTGAGCAGAGAGGCTGAAACAGACCCGATTCGTCATCCAGAAAGGGCAACAGAGCCGCAACAGATGGACCAAATTTTGCAGATCTTTCTGCCCGTTCCAACCGTTTGCTCCGGGCTCGGAGGGCCCCAACCTGCTCTTCAGAAACCTCTCAGCCTGCGGCCGAAAGTACCCTCTGCTTTCTGTCCTCCCATCGGCATAACTTTACCGAAGGGCAACCTGGAGAAGTTTTCCTCCAGCATTTCGGGGGGGGAGTAGTTCTCCTCGAGTAATTCCATGAGCGGCACTGGAGCGCTGCTCGCTTCACTTCCTCAGCCCTTCAGCGGATGTAACTCAAGTAGAGGATTGTCCCCTCAGAATCTGGGAGGAGGGGGCGCATTTCCTGGCTCTAGTCATTGACATCTGAAAGATCAGCATATATGAATGACTTGATGCATCTCCAAACGAATTTGCCCGGGCAACCACTTCCCATGCAGCAGCATCTCCGGATGACTCCGGCGGAGGAAGAAGCCAGCTGCTCCAGCATTTTAAAGCTGTAAATACTGTTGTCACTTTCAACTGGGGATGCAGTCAGTTCCCTTTTTCCCCAGCTTGATTTGATTTAATGTCTCTGGAAGGTCCTCTGCTCCCGAAATCCAAGCGTGCTTTGATCAGGGACTCCTGCAACAGAAAGCGGGGAGCGGGGGACCCGGCTCCTAAAACGTGGCCATGCGATTGCCTCATATAAATCCTACCTTTCTGTAACAAATCAACATTTTGTGTTATTTCAGCTCCGATCTGGTCTCCTAATTTGTATTTTCATTTTAAAGGCATCTTAGCTTCTTCAGGTACTACCAAAGCAAACAGGGATGAGAAATATTAAACAATTTTCCAGATGTTCAGGAGGCAAATTCTCCCATTACAGAGGCAATATGTCAAACAAAGTTTCTGCCTTTCTAGATGAAGTAAGTCCCCACACCTAATTTTACAGCATTCACCTTTCCAAGTGGGAGATCTTTTTCCCCCACACAAAAAAAATTAAATGGCTGCTCATGAAAGTCAAATCAAGTCCTTATCGAACTGAAAGGACATTTTTCCCCACGTTGGGTTAGCAAATTTCCATTTCGCACAATCTTTAAGAGGTGAATATTCTGAACAAAGTCATCGGATGCAAACTTTCACATCTCCTCTGGGCTTTCATGGTGGAGCTTTCGACATGAAGGGCAAAGACACAAAGCACAGATTTAGCTCCGAACAGAAGGACTCTTGATCTGCCGAAATCACACCTGACCCCTGCACAGCGCCTCTCGCTCCATTTCACAGATGTAGAAATTGAGCCTCTGAAAAGTTAAAGATGTGCTTATTTAATGTCAAATTCACAATAAGCCAATTAGGCCAAAACAGAATGAGACTCGCGCGTCCCAGGGGCTGGGCCAAAGGAAGCGACAGAGGCCACCTAATAGGCATTTAATCGTCATTCTGACGCCTGCATGAGAGCACACTTCCAAAACGTGTCTGCCTCCTTTGCCCATGATCCTCCATGCACTTACACCAGAGAAAATGCCAATAAATCCAGCGGGACTTTCTTCTGAGCCAGCAGCCTTCAAACACGCTCCAAGGCGGCAGCGACGGACTATGGCTGGATAAAAGGGCTTATTTTTGGAATCAATTCAAAATAGACTGTTTTTCAGTGGAGGGCATTCTTTGGACTGGAGCAAGGAGTTTGCAAGGAGCAAGGAGCAAGGACTCTCCCCCCCTCCCCCAGGACCCTCTGCAGTTGTGGGGTGTGGGAGGCTAGCCCCAGGGCTGCGAGACCCCCAGACTTTCCAGTGCTTTTCCTTCCACCAGGGGAGCCCGATTCCGCACGCAGCTTTTTGCCCCAGAGTGATGTCCTGCGCAGACCTGCATGGTCCTGGGGCTGCTCCTGAGAGCGCGTGTGATGGCGCCATTGCAGGGCCCCCCACCCGGCAGTAGCCACGGAGCCTGGAGCCCCCAAAGCAATTTCCAGGCTACGGCAGCGATCGATGGAGAGCTGAAATCCTCTTCACTCCTCTGCAAGTTTTGCAGGCTGGGAGGAGCCCCTTAAACAATCAGCATCTTTATTAATTTCTCTTAGCATGGCCAGTGGAGCAAGGATTATGGGACCCGGGATACGCAGGGGGTGGCGCGGAGGTTGTCGCTCAACACTGTGCAAATCATCAATCTTGCCAGACACAACCGGAGCAGCGGCTGCTCTGCTTCCGAAAGGGCCTTGTGGGCACAAGGCAATTCGCGTTGTTATTGCAAAGGTTTCCGCTGGATCAGCAGCGCCAGCTTGTTAGCCGGGGAAAGGGCCCCCGCACAGCTCCTGTCCCCAGCGCACGGGGAGGCGCACGGTGCTCGGGGCCGCGTGGCAGCTGCTGCAAAGCTTCCTTCTACATCGTTGCAGGCAGGCAGGCAGGCAGGCAGGCAGGCAGGAAGGAAGGAAGAAGGGAAGGGCCCTTGCTCCCCAAACCATTATTGGCACATTCAAAACCTTCTTCCAAATTCACATTTTCTGAAGATCACATCTGGAAGAGGCGCAGTGATGCACGTAACAACAGGAAAATGCTGCCTCTATTTACCGTGGAAACACAACACGGGAAAGGCGGTTCTTTGGCCGACCCAGCCTTGCAGAGCTATAGGATGGAGTCGTGCCTGCAAAGCCTCCAATCCCAACATATCCCAGCACAGCTGAGACCCCAGGCTCGTGCCGGAAAGCACACGGAGCGGCGGCTGCCAGCCCGTGCACAGACTCCTGGGCCGCACAGTCCAACGGTCTGTCTGCGTGGCTGGCAGCTCCCAATAGTCTGGATGCATTCGTGGCTATTACTACCCCCACCTACTACTCCGGAGTAGGAGAAGTCAGACCAGGCAGATGTGACTTGGAAGACAGTGACCCTCTGGACCTCTCTGGTTTCCACCTTGAAATGTCTTCTGCCTCACCACCAAGTCCCTGTCAGATTGCAATCTCTCTCTCTCTCTCTCTCAAAACCTTTCTGGATGCCTCTTCCCTAAGATACACATTGCGCACATTTTTAAATACATGCATGCTCTGCCATGATCAAAGTGCGTTTGTGGTTATCCTTCAAATGGAAACATTTTTAGAACACTTTTGTTGTCGTTCTGTGCATACTCAGAAATCTTAAGGTCTTCAGACCTGCACGAAGTTCTAGGAGGTGCAAACTGGGCAGCCTTCCAGCCGAAACTGAAGTGTCTACTTATTCCTAATTCAAGCTATCACACAAACCCTTTTTGCTTTCTATCCCCCCCCCCCAGTGGTTCCCTCCTCTTCTGAAAAGCCCTTCATCCCAATCGGAATGTAAAATGATTTAAGAAAAACAAACCCTGCCATCTTTCTTGTGTTCCTCCGTAAAGCGACATGGACCACGTTGCCGATGGCAAATTCAGAGCCCCGCATCACCGGAAGGGCTTTTAGGAACTGTGCTCCAACCCGCTGCCCAGGGAAGGATGCGGGATGCGACCCCCGAATCCCATCGTTGGCTTTCTAGTCTCAGCTTAAATTACAACTGCTCAAAAGAAATCTGCCCTCTTCTTCCCAAATGTTATATAGTTCTCTTTTTAAACCCCACCTGTTCAAAACCTCGGTCATTTTAAAACTGACAGCAAAATCCTTCCTACTATTTTGATGTGTTGACACTGCTGCACTTCGAACAGTTCCGGTTTTTGTTTTCAGAGAACAGGACTCGAGAAGAAAACGCCAGTGCAGAAAACAGGCCACGGTAGTGCAGAATGAAAATTTTAAGTATTTTATTCCTAAAATCTTAAACATAAACAAATGTTTTTTAAAAATCTTAAGCATAAGTTTTACTGTGTATTATAAGGACTAATTGTTGTTGTTGTTGTTGTTAGTTGCGAAGTCGCATCCAGCCCATCGTGACCCCATAGACAACACTCCTCCAGGACTTCCCGTCCTCCACCATCCCCCGGAGTCCACCCAAGCTCACACTGACTGCCCCAGTGACCCCATCCAGCCACCTCATCCTCTGCCGCCCCCTCCTTCTTTTGCCATCAATTGTTCCCAGCATCAGGCTCTTCTCCAGGGAGTCCTTCCTTCTCATGAGGTGGCCAAAGTACTTGAGTTTCATCTTCAGGATCTGGCCTTCTAAAGAGCAGTCAGGGTTGATCTCCTCTAGGACTGACCAGTTTGATCGTCTTGTGGCCCAAGGGACTCACAGGAGTCTCCTCCAGCACCACAATTCAGAGGCCTCAATCCTTCGGCGCTCAGCCTTCCTTATGGTCCAGCTTTCACAGCCATACATTGCAACAGGGAAAACCACAGCCTTGCCTATACGCACTTTTGTTGGCAGGGCGATGTCACCGCTTTTTAGTATGCTGCCTAGATTTGCCATAGCTTTCCTCCCCAGGAGTGTCTTTTAATTTCTTGGCTGCAGTCCCCGTGTGTGGTGATCTTGGAGCCCAGGAAAATAAAATCCGTCACTACCTCCATTTCTTCCCCATCTATTTGCCAGGAAGTGAGAGGACCGCATGCCATGATCTTAGTTTTCTTAGTGTTGAGTTTCAAGCCAACTTTTGCGCTCTCCTCCTTCACCCACATCAAGAAGCTCTTTAGTTCCTCTTCACTTTCTGCCATTAGAGTGGTATCATCTGCATATCTGAGGTTGTTGATATTTCTCCCAGCAATCTTAATTCCAGCTGGTGATTCATCCAGCCCCGCCTTTCTCATGATGTGCTCTGCATATAAGTTAAATAGGCAGGGCGACAGTATACAGCCTTGCCGATCTCCTTTCTCAATTTTGAACCAATCAGTGGTTCCATGTCCAGTTCTCACTGTTGCTTCTTGACCCGCATATAGGTTTCTCAAGAGACAAATAAGATGGTCTGGTACTCCAATCTCTTTAAGAACTTGCCACAATTTGTTGTGATCCACACAATCAAAGGCTTTAGCATAGTCAATGAAGCAGGACTAATTACAAAGAGGTAAACCAAGCACAATTTTTCTTATAGTAAATAGTATGCAAATATCACTAAATAGGTAAATATGTTTGTAAGGCAGAAAATTGCATTTCAAAGAATAGATTTTTAAAATGTATTTAATACCATGTTTTTCCTCTTGCAAAGGTGACTTCTTTCCTTTTTATTCTCACAACAAACCTGTGAGGTAGGTTAGGCTGAAAGCCAGTAACACGCTGGGAGTCCCCACCATTACCTTCATGGCTGAGTGGGAACTAGAACCTGGATCTCCCAGAACTGTGAGTGGATATTGGGGAATAAGGAGATCTATACACGATCAGGGTTAAATAGATTTTAAACAGGTAAGATATCTGCTGTGGGGAAGGACAGGTGAGGAAAAGGTTTGGCCCACTGCTAAATCCTAAAGAACGTTGCATTATGGCTAGCAGTGAATTACTATGTGCTATTCATTTCTGTATTTTAAAAATGCCATTCAAGTGAAGGCAGGGTGATGGCTGAATCAAAACAAGGAGCATCTTAACAAAAAATTTTGTATATATAAATACCCTCTAGAGCAGTGGGAGCAGGACTTGCCCAGTTAGCAATTGGCTGCACAATGTCTCCATAAAGCCAGTTAAGAGTGATGGTTGCCATGATGCTTTCACTCCAAATTGGCTCTGAGGTATTATGTTTGCGAAGCTGTTTGGGTCCATGGTATTGTGACATCATCAAACCAGCTCCCGGATCACCACTTGACGACTATCAAGTAGCCATCAAGAAATGCATGCATTTAGTTTGTTAAAACGGCATCCGAACCTGAGCCAATGCTGGTTGTGAGCAAGCACGAAAGCAGCCCGAAGGGAAGAGCTGAGAGAACCTTCCAAAGACTCAGTTACAGAGCGAAAGCACTTGCTTGCTGCCGCCACCACATCTTATGGAATGGCTCACACACAATTGTGTGTGTGGCTCTTTGGCAAAAGAGGCGGCTTCTTAAAGGGCGGCAAACATGAAGTGGGGGGGATGTACCTTCCCTCTCCGTCGCCAGCATCTCTTGGACTACCCCAGACTGTTCCATTCACTTCCGCTTCCAGATTTTGGCCTTGGGCTAGAAAGGACCTTCGCTTACTTGAAACACCTGCAAAATTGCCGGGCCCCTCCGTGGCCCACGGGCCACCTGCCGCTTCTCTTCGGCAGCGTAAGCACTGCAGAAAAGGGGGTGCCGCGCAACTTGCTTTCTCGGGCGTGAAACGCAGCCGAGGCATCGCCGGCCGCGTGGAGAGGGCCCTTTTCGTCAACGCGGCCAGTCCCGACTTTGGCTTCCATCCCAGCGTCTGGCCAGCCGGCTCCTGGACGAGGGCGCCCAGGAATCCCATACAAGAGGCTGGAATCGCCCGCCCAAGGCAGCAGCTAAAGAAAAGCAGGGCCAGCGAGGCCAGGAATGGCCGCCCCTCCGGCTTTCCTTGGAACTGAGCAGGGTCCATCTGCCGGCTTGATCCGTGCCTCGCCCCCTGCACCTGACTTGGCACTTTTGCATCTGTGCTCGGACGACGGGCTGATTAATTTCTCTGGGACTTGCCGGGATCTTGTTAAGGTGTGTGCCAGCGAGCGCCCCCCCCACACACACACACACCCCGGCCGGCCTGCGCCTGTCCTTCCCTGCCCCTCCCTCGCCCACCGCCTATCCTGGCTGCCCTCCTTCCACAGCCAGATTAATCTCCCTGCCGCGAAGGGCTCTCCAGCACACGGAGCTGACCCAAGCTGAAATCGATTTTCCCCTCGCCCCTCTGTGCAGATTTTTTAAAAACACACACACCGGCAAGGAAGACATTTTTCCCCGGGTCTAAACTTCAATCTTCTGAGGTCTGGAAAACAGAGTTTGCTTGCAAATGAAAAATGTTTAGTGGCTGGAAATTAGATCTCTTCCTATGAAATCATGCTCTGACCATTTCGGTTACCCAGGGTGGGGCGGCTGGACAAAGACCCCGGGGAGACTTTCATACCAAGACAAATAATAGATTTAGTCTCATGTCTGGACTACCCTGCAGGCCGAAGTGTATCACATTGCGGTCTTTAATGCCCCGGAGTGCCGCGGCTCGCCCAGTCTCAAGGCGGGGAGAGGCGTCTTTTCCAGCCAGTCACTGAGAGTCCAAGGGGGAGCTCGTGGCTCGGGGTTCTTGCCAAGCGCCTGGCATGAAAACGACCTCGCTCAGACCAGCGTTCCGCCAAGTGCAAGGAACACGGGATCCCACCACAGGCTTTGCTAGGGATCTTTCCCTGCCCTCACAGCTGGAGATGCTGGTGGTTAAAAGCACACACGCAAACCGTTTCCAAAAGCCCTTCTGCACGCCAGCCGTGTTTCCCGTCCCCAGGCCTCGCTTGAAGACACCCCTGCATTTAAATAGACGGCATTCCCTCATGGGGGGCTCCAGAAGGCAACTGACAGATTTTACAGTCTGAAACTGGTAAAACTGTGAAGCATCAAATCACACGTCAGTTTTAATTTTTATGAAGTTTTACTGCTTTTTATATTTCATATGGTACATTATTAATTGTTGCATCCAGGGAGCCTCAGCTATTGCTGGCATAGAAATAAAATTCTTCTTCATCATCATCCTATCAATAACCATATTAACAAAACTTGCTCCTAAGAGATGCCCAAGCACCCAGCACATTTCCACGGGACTGGGCAAAAGCGAGAAAGCGAATCCGAGCACACCCTGCGGCTCGTGCAACGGTGCCCGGGGAGCGCGAGAGCCACGGGATGGTCCGCGCCTTGGGGGATCCAGGTTCTGCTCCCCGCCCAGCCACGGAGCTCTCTGGGTTTATCCCGCCTGGCGGTGGACGGGACAAAGAGCCCTGCCGCGTGGCTTTCTCACTCGAGGAAGGAAGACGGCAGAAGACGGCCAGGTAGTCGCTGTGAAGCTGAAGTTCCCCTGTGTTTGTTCGGTCTTGTTCACCTGCGCATCTGCCAACCGTCCCGAGTTTCTGCAGCGGCGCATCACGTGCTGTTTGCAAGGCAACTCGACTGCCGCCGCAAGCACCGCTCCGGGGGCTTTGGTCAGGCTTAACGTGATGGCCGCTGGTACAGGAGGGTCTCATTAAGCCGGTTTGGAATGGCGGTGCAGGGAAGCCCCTCGCCACAGCTGCTGGGGCAAAGTGACGGAAGGCGGAGAGTCAGAAGACAAAGGCGGAAAGCTGAATAGGGAAAATCCCGGCCATCGGCAGTTCTGCAACCGAGAGCCAGGGCCGCCTGTAAAGAAGTGTGTTTATTAATTATCCGGAAGAGCGAGGTGGGCGAAAGTGCTGAGGAGGCACAGGCACCTGCAGAAGGGGAGCCACAGCAGAGCGGAAGCGCGAGCCGCCGGGTCTGTAATTGGCGGTCGAGGGATGCATGGGGGGGGGGGGCACACGCCTGGTGCCGCTCCGGAGAAGAGAAGCGTGCTTTGCAGCCCCCGCGCCACAGGCCCTGGGCTAATTGCGCGAGGCGGAGAGCTCAGTGGCAGCGGCAGATGAAGGCCTCTCCCCCGTGGCTGGGATGCAGAGGAAGTCGGGCTGGGAACGCAGGGAAGGGCCTTGGCGACGGCTGGGCTGGACCGTCTGCTTCCGGGGAGCAGCGGGTTCCAGCTACGCCCATAGGCGCTCCAGAAACGGCTTTAGGGAGCGAACACGGGGCAGCTTGCGCTGCGGCCCTCAGCGTGATCGTCCCAATTCTGAGCTCCAGGAAAGGCGGGGAGGGGGCCGAGGAGCAGCAGGTGGGGAGGTGCTCAGAGGCAGCCCTTGAGAGGAAGAACAGGGGTGCCGAGCCCCCAGTTCCCCACTTCTCAGCTGTGTGCTGGCAGGAGGCAAACGGGGTGGAACTCCGCCTCGGGCCGAAGCGGGGTTCTCACACCTCTGGGTGGCCTTCTGGGGGCATCCTCCCTCTTCTCAGCCACGTGCTTGCACGGGAGTCAGGGGCCAGGGCTGGCTGCTGAGATGAGGATCTAAGGCCTTCATCGGGAGTGGCCCAACTCTCGGCTGCCAGGGCGGGACAAGGGCTCTGCGTGCCACACGGGAAGGTGTCTTCGGCACCCAGCCAGAGGACTGATCCAAATCTAAGCCAGGCATCTTCAACCAGATTCAGCCCCCGATGTACTGGGCCACATTCGCCTTGGTCCCCAAAATGTTCGGGCTTCCCAGAAGCGGGCCTCAGCAAACGTGGCACCTCTGCCGGACGGCAGAAGCGCTGCAGGGGAGCAAGGAGGGGGCATTCCTGAGCCGCTGCTCCCGAGCCGTGCAGTCGATCCGTGCACCCTCCTTCGTGGGCTGTGGGTCCCCAGACAGACTCATCCTGGCCCGTGTCTGCCAAAGCCCCTGCTGAGCCTTGCTGAGGGCTTGCTCGCCCCTCTCGAGGACCCTCTTGCATCGAGCAATGCAGCTCTGCTCTGCGTAAGTCCGGCAAAGTAGGATTTGATCGTGTGCAGAGACTCTGGAAGGCTGGCGGCGTCCCCTGTGGAATCTGGCACAGCCCCCAGCGCAGGGGAAGCAAGCCTCCAGCTTTGCAGTCCAGGCATGGGCCGAATGCGGGGCGGGGAGGGGGGAGCAAAGGCACAAGATCCTCCATGCAGAGAGCTGTGGAAATACCAGCTCCATCCCAGCAGGGGAGGCATGCCCAGGATCCGTTCCACCCCATAAGGGAGTCCCACCCCAACCCTTTTGGTGCGGGAACTTTCCCCTTGGAATCTCTGGCACTCGGAAGAGCATCCAACTGCTCCCTCCCACAGTGAGAGGTCAAAGGGCCTCCAACTTGCACAGATTCTGGAAGGGGCCGCCATGAGGTGAACGGGGGAGTTTTCAAGGCTCTTCCCATTTTCACTCTTTTGAAAATTGATTTCGTTGTGGCCCGTCCAGAGACTCAGTGTGATTGGACAGCCTAAAAATACCCCAAATAAATAAATAAACTAACTAACTAATATGATGGCATGTGCTCCCCAAAACTACATTACCCTTTGCAATTTGAACTTCTCCAAATTTTGCACTGAAGTGCTCCAGTCCAAACACACCTATATATAAAACAAGAGTCTATTGTGGGGAGGGGAGGAGATGTAAACTGCTTGCACAAACAATGCAGATTGGGCCACGTTGCACGTACGCAGCATGCGTTAGGAGAAACGCCAAGATAATTGTGTGTGCAAAGTGGGAGGGGGAGTCAGGCGGACAAAGCTGAAGCCCTGCAAAATAAGAAAGGGAAAATGAGATTGACAGAGTAGTTCATCCTTAGCCACGATCCGTTTAAAACAGGACCGTTTGACGGAAAGGGAGCGGAGGGAGAATTGTCCCCCCAGCCAAAGCACTATTAAGGGTGCAATCCTATGCATGCGTGATGGGAATTGTAGGACTTTTTTCTGTCTGTCTACCCTTACATAGGACAGGGGGCCTGGACACGGCTGAAGCAACATCCCTGGTTGGCTCACTATGCCTTGCATTCCACTTCTGCAAGGCGCTGACCAGAGAACTGACCGGATCGCCTTGCACCTCCACGGAAGTCTCACCAGCAGCTCTGGCCGGGATGATGAAATAGTCCAAGGCACACTGTGTCCTTCGTGTCCTCTCTGCGGCGGAACTGCCCCGTTGACGCCTGGCCTGCAGTTATGGGCGCTGCACCCAGGGGTCGCCTGGATGGGAAAGGCTGGGTTGGGTCCTGTGCTTGATGTCCGAGGAGAGCAGGCGGAGGGGCCAAACCGGCGCGTCCGTGCTTCTTTTGACACACAGAAGGACAGGCTGAGCCGGGGGGTGCCGGGGGGTGATGTGCCCCCACGCCTGCGCGCCACCCCCTCGGAGCCGGTCCAGGCCTCTTGGGCACACGCTGGCCGGCTCGGTGCATCCTGGAACGCGATGTGCACAGAGCAGTGTCTGCTTGGCCGCCCTGGACGGGAGAGAGGCAGGCCGGCTGCCGTTTCTTGAGCATTACACATGCCCATAAAGCCGGCTGCCGTGGACGGAGAGCAAAGTGCAGCCGCCCTGGGGAGCCGTCGCAGGCTGGCCTGCCTGCGCCTCGCCCTCCCCATTACGTCAGGCACTCGGCTGATGGCGCTCCCTCTGGCTTCGGGGCACGGCCCCCTCCCTCCCTGTAATTATAAGAGCCTCAATTAGCGCTTTGTGTGCGGACAGCTCCCGACGGGCCTGTGGGTTAGTGGGGAGGGTTGGGGGGGCTGGCATGTTCCAGCCCCGGCTCCTTCCGGGCTGGACTGAGGGGGCTGTCGCACTGCCAGGAGTTCCCCGCGGGAAGCCCACTTTCCATCAGGGGATGCTTGCTTCGGCGTGTTCTCTGCATTACGAGCCCCGGGCAGAGCCGCCGGGGACGCAAGGAGGGGACCTTGTGGAGGCCCTGTGTAAAGGGCATGCTGCCAAATTTAGGGGCGCAAAAGGTGTCCTGGCAGCCGCTCCCCAGGCGACTTCTGAAAGAGGCGAGGCATTGGAATGGCCAGCCTGCTTGCAGTGCGTATGATCTTCCTCCTCTCCTGGTTTGAGCCTCGCAACAACCCTGCGGAGCAGATCAGCTGCGCACCAGGGACTGGCCCAAAGCCCCATGAGCTTCCCGGCCAAGGCCGCCACTCCCAGGCGTGCCAAGCAAGCTTGCCCGCGCCAAGGCCAGTGTCCGGGAGAGCGGCAAGAAGGAGCGGCCTCCGGCCGACCTCTCCCGCCACTTCCTGAAGGGCATTCCGGTGGGAGAAGGGCGACCCAGCCACAGGGCCGTCTCACATTTCTGCCAGGGAATGAGGTCCGCCCGCTGCTGCCAGCCCTGCCCGCTGGCCGAGCAGCTGCGTTTAGAGGCAGCACCCCCCGGATGCAGGCCCTGCCCCACCGAAGTGCACGCTGCTTTCACGGCTCGCCCGGGGCCACGCAGCAACGTGGGCCAGTGGCCCCAGTCCGAAGGTCTGTGCCACGGACGACTGCAGGCGGAAGAGGCCGTCTGGGGAGCCTCTGGTCCCCCGGCAGGAGGGGCAAACATGGATCCCCCTTCTGGGGTCAGCCGAGTTTCGCTGCCAGCCAGGTGGGGACGCCAAGGCACCGTCACCTCTCCCAGCAAGTGAGGTGCAGTGTCAGCAGCGACGGGTGCCTCTCCCAGGAACTGGCTGATCAGCGGGTTGCAGAGGATGCTGAAGGACAGGCCCTGCAGGAGGAGGAGGAGGAGGAGGAGGCCCGCTGGGCAACGAGCTCGGACAGCCGGAATCAGACCCGCAGCAGCGCCAGGAAGAAGCGGCCAGGCCTGGGAGGAGCAGGTGCACCCACGAGGCCGCGAAAATGCAAGCCGAGGCGTGGAGAGCGCTGGCCCTTCTGTCTGGCCTGCCTGGAACGAACTCGTTTGGATTCCATCTCAGTGACGGCATTCACAAACCGCTGCAGCCTTCTCACGCCCCGCACAGCTGAACACCGCTTAGGGTGGAGCTCCAGGGCCACCGAGTTCTTTGTTCTTCTTTGACCGATGCCGTCAAAATAAATTGTGCAATGTGGAGCAAAAGCACACAAAATGGATTGATTTGGCACCTCACCGGTTTCGCCTGCAGCACGTGTCTGTGCGTGCGCGTGTATAATTTATACATATACATTAACTGCACTGTTGATGTTTTATTACTGATCGACTTGAGCAATATGATGGAAAGGTGACAGGTAATTATCATGAATAAAATAATAATGGGCATAAATTATTTTGGGAACAAAATTACACTTTCCTTGATATGGAATATAATATAGCACGTAGATGAGCTGTATGAGCAGAGATTATTTATTTATTTGTCTTACTTTTATTCTGTTCCTTGTGTAGTCAGTGAAACAAGACACTGCCTGCCCACATATTTACAATTTTAAAAGACATGGCATGCAAGGAAAAATAGATGGGGAGGGAAGAGGAAAAATCAAGCAACCTTTCGACAGGGCGGATGGAATGGTTGCAGAACAGGAAATGAGAGAGGACCGCGTGTAGCCTGGTTCTGGAGGAATGCGTTCCAAGGTCTCGCTCGTCGTCCGGGTGTTTTTCCAGCGGCACAGCTTGGATAGTTCCTTGGGTCCTAGCACCTAACGGGTTGGATGCACCCAGCCAGCCCTTTGCTGGGGAGACAGGCATGGGCTGGATCCAGCCTTCACGTTGCCAGGCCAGGATGAATCTGGCCTGCGTTGCCCCTGTGGCATCACCTGACTCGAAGACAGTTCAGGAGGATCCAGGTGCCAGTCTGGGAGCCAGACCTCGCATTTATAAGCAGCTCGGTGCATCTGAGCAGACTTCCAAAAAGCCCCAGGCAAGGATCAAAAGGGAAGACTCACTCGGGCTGCCTCAGGGCTTCAGACAGACAGGGAAGAAATGACGTGAGGCAGCTAGTTTGGAATCCACCGATCCATCACCACAGCCTCTCCCTGGGTCCTTCGCCTGGAGTCCTCTTTATCTAGGACCATTTACCCGATCAATGGGACCCTCTCAGACACCCCACTCTCCAAAAAGAACATTTGCCCAAATGAAACATTTATATATGCATCTGATCTCGAAAATGTAATTACCAGGGCCCAAGCCATTGATCGTGTCAGGGGTTTATTGACAGGTGTCTGTGATGGATAGGTTACTGCAAGAGAGTCCTTATCTGACTCTCCTAAGCAGGGCTCACAGTGGGCAGGTAGCGGACAGACGCGATGCCCAGCTGTTTCCAGTCCGTTCCAGGAATACGCCTGCCCTGCAGTGCATCCGTCTGGAGACAGCATTCTGTGGACCCCCTTTTGATGAGGACGGCATTTTCCCCCGTGTAATTTCAGGTGTGCGCTTAGAAAAAAATGATCCTTCCGTATCGAGAGTGTCCAAGAAGCCAAGTCCTTCCCCAAAGCTTTGGAGTCTGAACTCCTGTCAGAATTTGGCTGTGCTTAGCTTGGATTGGGGAAGGCTGCAGGTGCCGTCTGGGTTCAGGCGCGTGGGGCTGGGTGTGGCTTGAGTGTGGCTTGTCCCCGAACCATGGGTTGTCTTTGAAGCAGGGGTCATCACTGCAGTCTGAACCCAGCTGAGATGAGAAACCATGCCGAACAACCCACAGTTCACAACCCACGAGCAACCCACAGATGCTGTCATGGGTTGTTCATGGTTGCCCGGCCGTGGCTGGCCAGTGCAGCTGCATTCGGTCCCAACAGCAGCCACATTTCAACCACAGCTTGTGCTCAACCCATAAACCCTTCAGTGCATGCCCTCAATATGCCTGAAACCCACAGTCACACCTGCCCTCTTTGACCTAACACAGGTAGCCAGCAGAAAATTGCCGTGTGGGGTGGGGAACACACAGCGTGTCTCTCACTGGCTTCACATTAGGTTGCATAAAGCGATAACTAAGGCGGGGGGGAGGGTCATGTGCCATCCCAAGGAGACTCTTAGTCATGGGACGGCATATAAAAACTTTAAATAAAGGAAGAATAAGGAGGGCTTTGAAGCTTAGCAGGGAAATTAATTAATTAGAACAACATTTATAAAATGCTTTACTCGCTAAACTGCTAGCAAGGAGGTGTGCAACAATTTAAAACCATAAAAACTTTAAGGAACAAAATAACAGGGAGATGCATTTGAGGTTTACAAAATTATGCCTTCTATGGAGAAAGGAAAAATTTCCCCAGCAAAACCATACCAGTAAAACTGGGGGTCAACCAACGGAAATCAATCAGAAGTGTACCGGGTAAGCCGAAAAACCATCTGTTTGACAGAGCCTTCCCCAGCATGATGCCCTGCAGATGGGTTGGACTACAACACCCATCATTCACAGGAAGCAGGCAACATTGTTGAAGACGCTGGTCCCGGGTCTCACAGTAAGCCCCACACTCTGAATCCAAAACGCATGCAGACAACTTTTGACAAAGGATCCGCTTATCATGGTCCTGTGGGTGGAAGGGATACGCAGGCAGGGAAAGGAATGGATTTTTGCGAGTTCTGCAAATGTGCAAAATGGCAAGAGACCCCCCCACACACACAGACAGATTCCCCCCCCCCCCCCCCCGGCTCCTCCCTCTGGCTCGGAAGAGGCAGTGGCTTGCTAGGCATCTGCCCTTGCAAAAGGCAGCATCCCCCGACCCCTGGGGGGGCACCTCCCGCTGCCTGATCTCGGGCATTCAGCACCCCAGCCCAGGACCCGCTTGCCCACCACACGCCCTGCCCGTCGCGGCCCATTTTGCCTCCGTTTTGCCGTTTCGCTTTAGCAGAGCAATCGCCAGACCCGCTCCCCATAATATTTCTGCAGGAAACCTGACCGGCTGAGATACCGTTAAGCTGTCTAAAGAGCAGAAGTAATGACTGCCTAGTGTACGGTAACGGCCGTCAAGCTTACAATAATAACGCACCAAATGCATCCCTCCGGTGGGGTGGAAATACCGCTATAATATCACGAGTGCATCCAAATTGGAAAAGGGCGAACAAAGGGCGGGCGCCAGTTCAGCGAGAGCCGCGTGCAAGGCCCCGGGATGCGTCCCCCCGCTTAGTTAAGGCCCAGGGGAGGCTTTTCCAAGCAGCCGTCCCCTTTCCAAGCCGGACTCGGCTGCGGTGAGTGAAGCGCACAGGGGTGTGGATGGCCAGCAGCTGTGCCAGCTGCCCGGCCCCGGCCGAGAGGAGACGGGCAACCCCGAAACGGGCCTGGGGCCTCTGCTGGACTCCACCCAAT
This sequence comes from Varanus komodoensis, assembly GCF_004798865.1. Lineage (NCBI taxonomy): Eukaryota > Metazoa > Chordata > Lepidosauria > Squamata > Varanidae > Varanus > Varanus komodoensis. The sequence continues at coordinate 1,570,269 of NW_025336455.1, forward strand.
GGCCGGGAGGCATGCTGGACGCCTGTGGGCACGGGAGGGGCACACGCCCCCCCTGCTCTTGATCTTCAAGGCTGGCCCAGGAGGGAGTCTTCCTCCAACCAGCGACTATGGGGTGGGCGTGGGGTTGGTTAGTTGGTTGGTTTCTACAAGGCACTCTTTGCTGCCTCCTCCTCCTTTAATTTTTAGATGTGTATACCATCCAACTGGCAAATACCTTCAGGGTGGTTCATAAGCAGAAACCCAAACTACTACTGCTACTAATGATACAACATTGCACCTTAAAATATCTGAAACATTGTAAGGACAAAGGAGTCAACAGTAAAATAAAAAACCGTTCAAAGTATGCAAAGAGTATCGAGGGCTGTACAATGAGGATGCAAGGTGGATTCTCCCTGGCGAGGGCATTCCACAAACGGGGGGCCGCTGCAGAGGAGTCTCTTTCCCTGGCAGCCGCCCCATCATGCCATCGTGGGTGGCGGAACTGGGGGAAGGCCCCCAAGACCATCCTGGGGACTGAGCAGGCTGCCTGGCCCCTTGAGCAGAGCACCGCTCCACTCATGTGCTTTTCCCCTGCTCTCAGCCACCCGGGAGGACGCAGGGGGGTGGGTGACCCACTACGGAGGGCAGGGAATGCTCGCGCCTGCCAGCCGCTCTGGGGCACGCTAGTCCCTCTCGTCGTGTGACCGCACAACAGCCCTGCCCCTGCCACGTGGCACAGGAAACACCCATGAAGGAGCGGCGGTGCAGGAGAGCCGTGCTTCTACAGCTGAACATCTGGAGCTGCGCCCCAGGTCCGTCTCTCTGGGGCCATCTCCGTGGGGCCAGTCCTGCCGCTGCCCAGGCCCCGACAGCCCCACACAGCAGAGCTGGGACTTGCCCCACCTGCTCCTGCCGAAGGCCCTTTTCCAGGGGCTCCTTCTCACCCTGGGGCCTGGAAAGCCAAACACTCCTGTTGGCCTCGGCAGACCGTCGGGGGGCCACAGGATCCTGCGAATGTGCTCGTGGTTGCTTTGCTGGTGATTACAAGCCCCCAGGAATGCCGCGTTTGGTAGAAAGGAGGGGTACAAATAAAGGATGGAATGCTCTGCCCGCCCTTCTTCCGAAGAGCTCAGTTCGGAGCTCAGCCAGCTGGCACGGCGCTGCCTCACACACGGACGCGGGCCAGAGGGAGCTCTGGGGAGGGGCAGAGGAAGAGGAGCAGGGCCCGGTCTCGTCCCAGGAACCCGCAAGACTGAATACCCACGATGCAGCGGAGGGCTACACGCGGTCTCTCGAGCAAGCACAAACACCGCGGATTCAGGTGCTTTGGACCATTCTGATCTCGCAGCGCTTTGGCAACTGGGCTGGAGTGGGTGCCCGATCAACCCTCATGGTTGCTAGGAAAAGGCCGCCCGCCCGCCCCGTCTTGTTGTGGGGCCAGAGCAGCCGTGCAAAGACCCACTTCCCCAGACGGCTCCCCTTTGGGACAGGCCGCGTGCCCGCGGTCCATTTGGATGAGCTCCGTCTGAGCCACGCATTGTTTACCTGCTCGATATCGAGAGCAATTCCCAGCGCAGCCAGAACATTACACGCTCAGCCAGAGTGCAAGCTCAGCAAAAAGCGCCTTTGCTCTTAAAGGGGCGCGTGTGATGCAGCCGCCCGCAGCGTCTCTGGGCACGCGTGAGCACGGCCGGCTAGCAGCAGACCGGCACCCGGCGGGGCCACGTGCGTCCTCCTAGGCTGGCCCTTGCGCGGCGCAGGCAGCCACGTGGTGCCAAGCCCACGGTCCACGCATCCGCCCCAGCTGCAGAAGTGGCGCGGGTCACCACGGAAAGAGCCCGCGCGGCGTGCTGATGCGAGGCTGCCGGGAGACCCCGGAGATCCGGGTCTTGGGGAGAACTGGGCTCAGCCACGGAGCTCCTGGGGTGACTCCGCACGAGTCGCTCCCTCTCAGCCTAACCTACCTCGCAGGGTTGTTGTTGTGAGGGCAGCATGACAGGCAGCCTCAGGTTCCCCACAAGAGCCAAGAAGGCAGAACATAAATGCCATGGAATCATACTACAAATAAAGACGCCCCGGCCACAATAGGACTCGGAGAACCCAGCTCAAAACCGGATCCCGGGCAATTCTTCCATTCCTGCACAAGGAAGCAAACTCTTCCCACGGGATCCCGAGATCCAGGAACTTGGGGGAGGAGCCTGCCTGATTGAAGGTGGGGCCAGACTGAGACGGGGCGGGGCCTCGGGGCACCGGGGAGGAGCAAGAGGCTGAGTCTTGAGTAGAGTATCGCCTCCCTGGCGGAGGCTCAGTCTCACGCTCGCGGTCCCACCACCAAGGGCACCATCCTGGCATACTGGGCAGAGGAGAAGTCCAGCGGCTCCCAGCATGCCCAGCCGGCTGCGGGCCACGACCCACCCCACTGCGGGTTGTCCTGTCGTGTGCACCCGGACCCTGCCTCTGCAGAGCGCAGGCCGTGATCCGATGGGGCGGGAGATGCACCTGGCGTGTGCAGGAGGAGGGGGCCCGGTGCTTTTGGGAGGGGGAGAAGAACCTGGTGTCCGGTGCCAGCAGGGGCTCGGACCGCGGGCCTTCTGGCCCCTTCCAGCTCGACTCTCCGAGGATTCTGTGATAACTTTCTGCGCATCTGAGGAGGGCCGGCTGCGCACCAAGAGGCTAAGGAAAGGGGAGCAGCCGGGCCAGCGGATGCGCCAACCGTCTGGATGTGAGCTACTCGGCCGGTTCTGCAGCCGCCCGCCGCAAGAAGCAGGCAGAAGACCTGAGGCCTGCGGGCCACCCCGCTTGCAAGCGGATGGGCGGCAGCGCCCCCTCCTGGCTGCCACAGGCGTACTTTCGCAATGCACGCCGCGGACCCAGCTGCTCTTTAATTAGCTCCAATGCATTCTGAGTGGGGCACCCCTCAGCTCCGCTCCCGGTTGGCTTGGCGGTGGTTTTCTCCCTTGGAGAACGAGAAAGAAAGGATTCCCGTTTTCTAGAGCTTCCCTGAACGCAGCGCCGCTGCCGGCTGGGCTCGGCCCAGATCCCCTGCACCTGTGCAGGAGCCACACGCCCACCGCCCTTGCACGCCCATGCACACGTCTCTGCCCGAGGGGGGTGCAAGCCTCCCCTTCCCAGCTGCACGGGGGGGGGGCTGCTGGTGCGCGGTCTCGCCCTCCCGGCCTCCGGGGGGCCCCGGGCCTGCGCACGAGGGAGGTGCCGTCCTGGCTCCGCGGCGGGCTCCGAGGGGCTGCCGCTGCCAGCCAGAGCCGGTGCCGCGGGCTGCAGGGGGCGCCTTCCGCTCGGTCCACGCGCAGCGGAAGGACGGGAGGGGTGCCCGAGCGCTGCATCGCCGCCGCCCTCTCACCCCCAGGAGCGGGAAGTAACTCCCGAGCGGAGGACCGGCTGCCACGGACCCTTCTCCCCGTCCCAAAGGTCTGATCTTGGCCTGGGTGGGCGTGAATCCGCAAGACGCTCCTCAGTGGCCCCCGGAGATTCCCAGGGGTCGTGCAGAAGGCCGTGGTCCCCGAGGCACTGAGCTCCCTGGATCCCCTTTACAGAAAACAGCCCCCCCCCCACTAGGGCCTGATGTCCTGCATTCCTGCTTAGGTGCGCAGGATGTTTAGACGTGTCAATCAGTCCGTGCACCTTTCATGCGGATGGGTGGCCTTGCTCTCGGCACTCCACGAAGCGGCTGGCCCCCACAGCTGCTGCTGTAGCCCAGGTGGCCCTCCCGGAAGCCCCGCCGTGCAATGGCGCCGTCTCCCGAGCGGGCGTAGGCCAGGCCACGGGCTGGCTTTCCTGACGCTTCCCAGGGCCAGCCCACAGAGATCCCCCGGACTGCGCCAGCCCAGCCCAGCCCAGCCCCGGATGTGTGAGTGCCCCTTTAAGTTCCGCCCTCACGCTGGTTAATGCCGAGGGACCCTCTTGCCTGCGCTCTCATTCTCATCTACACAAAAATTGGAAAATTAATAAGTTGAAGTCCCCGTGGCAACATTAACCCTGGCCACCCTAGATGTGTGCAGCATTCTTAATTACTGTTTATGCAATTAAATGTACCCTGTAATATAGGCAGTGAGGGGATTTGCAAAGCCCTGCGGAGGAAGGGGAAGTCCTGCCTTTTCTCCTCGCAGCCGCAACGGACTGCAGACAATCCGGGGGAGGGAGGCCACCCGAGCCCGGCCAAGGGGCACCCCCTTTCCCTGGGCCTGCGCAGCTCGGCCGCTGGTTCGTTCCCATTCGGAGAGAGGCCCCTGGGACTCCTCTCCGGGAGGAGGGAGAGGAGGCGGTGACCCCGAGTCTGCGTTTCTCATTGCTTCTTCAGCCTCTTTTCCTCCTGGGGGGAAGTGGTGGAAACCCACCGGGGACGAAAAGGCAGCACAGTTGCAGCGAGGATGGTGGTTTTGTTGGTTCAGCCGCAGGACTCGGGCACCTGGCCGCAGGCCTTCGCTCGCCTCCCCCACCGGCGTCTCCATCTCCAGGCGGGGACAAAGCACAGGCCTTCGGGCTGCAAGTCCTGGCCGGTCTGGGGCCCCCGCTCCCTCCCCCTCCTCTCCAGGCCTATATCCAGCATGATGAAAAGTTCGGGGGGTCCGTCTACTAAATGGACTGCCCAGCAGAGAACTTTGGATTTCTCTTGGGGTTGCTGCTACTGCCCCGTTTGCTGATCGATTTAAAATGGTTTGACCTGGAAGGCAGACTAGAGATGCTTTTTGATGGATAAGGTGCAAAGGAAAGCAGGCCGTGCTTTTTGCTGGACAGGAGCTCAGTCCTCTTGCGCTCGCTCGCCACAGATCAGAGGAGCAGAGGACTGCCCTGGGGCAATCTCTGAGGCATTTATTTGCTGACCTTCCGTGAAATACACACCAGAGTAAGAATGCAGAGCACAAAGCCAGAGTTGCCATCTGAATGGTAGCCACCGCTATCAAAGCAATGCAGAGCAGAAACCCGATGACCCTCCGGCTCCTTCCAATACTATCCTTATATGATTGATTCTATGAGACGCATCCTCCAACTTCCAGCATATTCCAGCCAGCTGTGTGGACTGTAAACCCAGGGAAGATACAACTATCTTTATCCAGCACCCAGAAATTATAACTGTGCTGGATGCCAGCCCAGGGAGCTTTCTGAGGATGGGAATGGGGCCACCCCCAAGAAGGCTTCTGTCCAACTGCTGCCAGCTTTGCCCTGTGTGTTGAAGAGGCAGCTCTGAAGGCAAGCGGGTGTGAGGACAGGCACTCCTTCAGAAAGCTCAGCGGAGACCAAGCCCGAACCGGCAAGCAACCCGCATGCCAGCCTGGTCTGATGTCATGTTTGGGTTGAGTGACCTCCCTGGTGGGCTGTGGGAATCCTGCAGAGGGCACCTTCCCAAGAGCGACCAGCATCCGTGGCACCTGCGCAAACTGGGGAGCAGTTGACAAGTGGGTTAGTGAATGAAAAACGGATGCAATAAGAGAAAGGCCCTTTAAATGATGCTCAGGGACAAGTCCTCACAGCAAGGATGGGAGGGGGCACCCTCTGTCCATTTTGCAGGAGAATTTGCCGTGCCAGGGCACGCGGCTGTGAGACACCGACTCGCTCTCCTGAGCCCGGTGGCTCTTGGATGTGGGCCTCTGGAAATAAGCCAGCCCAGGACTTCGTCCCGAGCACCTCCGAGTCTGGCGGGGGGCTCAAGGTATGCATTATCCAAAGGGGCGAGCGCCCAGCTAGGCCATCCCGGAGGAGATCTTGGCTCCCGTGATGGAAAAGGAGAAAGGGCAGTTCCTCTTGCTGGGCAGGAGGAGGACAGTGTGGACACGACTCTGCCCAAGAGGGAGTGAGCCACGCAGAAGGAGAAGGAAGCAGTGGCGACCCTCTGGGAGAGGGCCAGGAGCTGCCACAGAGGAGAGCATTGTGGGCCGGGGACTCCAGTGGCTCCGGTGTCAGTGGATCAGGACACCCGTTCCAGGCTGTAGCCTCACCTTTTCAGGAGGGCTCCATGGGGCAGAACCCTATGCCCAACCTGGCTGAGGCACTATGGTAGTGCCTTCGATGCTTGGGCTGAAACCTGGGGTGGATACACCACCTCCCTGATCCTGGAGCCACCAGCCCTGGGGTTACTGGCAGCAACAGGGGAGGCCCAGCCACCGAGGGAGTAATTTTTGGTGCATGCTTTGGAGCAAGATGTGGGGAGAGGAGAGGGAGACGTTTCGATCCCTCTCTTATTAAACTAGAACCCAGCAGGAGCTGGAACCCAGGGGGCTTCCTCACCCGGCGTCCCACTGCAGAATTCGCAGCACAAAATGCAGTGATGGAATCCAATCCAGGGGGCCTAAAACGGGCCCGACAACCTCCCATGAGGAGGAGGAGGAGGAGGAGGAGGCTGTCCGTGGCTGTCCATGGCCAGCGCTCCCGCTGGCTGTATGCCAGGCAGCTGGCTGTGTGCGCCATCCTCTGGGGAATTTGGCAGGAGAAAGATGCCACGCTCCAGTCCTGCCTGCAGGATGCTCGAGCAGAGGGCTGGCCCCCAGGGGCGAAGAATGCTGGACTACGCGGACCATTCGCCTCACCCCGCTGTAGGGCTGCTTCTTGGTTTCTGGAGCTGCCCCCCGGGGTCTGCCTGCCTGTCCCCCGCTGTCTGCATTTCAGCATCCCTGTGTTGCTTTTAATTGACCATGACCATTGCTTTTTAATTGCACCTTGCCCGGAAGGCCCTTGGGGTACCGAAAGGCGATCTGTCAATACTTCACGAGCAGACACAAACTTTTCCCAGCGTGAGTTTCTGTACACCTCAAACACGCCTCCTTGCAGCTCGAGACACACTGCCTTCTTTCTCAGGTTCCCCAGGAAGCCGGGCTGGGGAAGAAGGGCAGCAGCTCCCGGCAGGAGAGCCCCCCACTGTCGCAGACGAAGTGGCCCCCCCCCCCTGGGGGGCCCCCCCCCCCCCAGCCTGTGCCATCCCTGCCTGCGTCCCTCTGGCGTCGTTTCTGCTGAGGCAGCGTTCCGCCAGCGAGCCGAGCATCCCCCTCCGAACAGCCGGATCTCTTTCAGGCCGCGGCTCGACCCCTCTCTCTCCGGCACTCCGGTGCGGCCTGGCACCTCAGCCCAGCCCCAGCTGCACCTACGGGCCTGCCAGGCGGGTGTCAGACGAAACGCCGTGCCGACTCTCGCGCACGACGTGCCAAAGCCGGACAGCCGGAGAGAATCGACATGGGGTGGTGAACCGGGCTGCGGTCGGATCTAGGTGCTGGCCCTAATCCATGAGATGCGGCGGGACCCTTGGGGGACGCCGTGGGTGGGGCTGCCCCATTGCTCACCACAGCTGCTGGGGTTTCGATGACCCTCTGCAAAGGGGGGGCAAAGGTTACAGCACCTGCCCTCTCTGAAGAGCGAAACCTGCCCTAAAATTGCACTGCTTTCGATATTTCAAGAAACAGTGGAGCTGGAATCCTGAAGAATAACAAATTTAATAACTGCAGTGAGATCAATTGTAGCTAAGAATTGGAAAGTAAAATATGATTACCAGTTGTGTGACTGGTAAAGAGAAGACTGGAATATGGCTATTCATGACAAATTAGCATGTGATATTAAAGTGAGAAATGGGCATATAAAGAAGTCTGGGGATATTTGGGATGCATTTAGTGAGTATATCTTTTTAAAAGAGAAAGGATTTGAGCCGTCAACAGAATCGCTGCAGTTTTGGAAGTGGGGAATGTCCTGAAAGAATGTTTGAATTAGTTCTTTTTATCTGTAAGATGTAACCTTGGTCCCAGTAAGGGAGGGGGGTATTTTAAAGAATTATTCTAATGGTATGTTTAATTGTATATGTCTTTATTTTAGACATAGTGCTGCTTTGGTTGCATTTCAGATTGAAAATTGATTTTAAAAATTTGTTAAAGTCCGCCCCCAGAGATGAATGGGGCCCAGGGTTTTCCGAAGGGCTCTGGGGGTTCTCCCACTGGGATGAGCAGTGGTCCTGTCAAAACTCGGGTAGCCCAAGGGTCAGGGGGACAGTTCCGTGCCCACGAGTGTCGGCACACCCCGACATCTCAACATCTTGCCTCCCAGCTCAAATTGATGTGAAACGCATTTTTGTTGGAGCTGAAAACTGGAGTTGTTTTGTGTATTTGGGCTCCTGCCAACCCACCCACCCCAAAAAACCCCAGGTTCTCCAAAATATTTACAGGAAAGGCAGTTTTGCACGGTGCCTCTGCCTCTCTCTCGGCATTCTCTCTTTCCTGGCCCTTTGACACAGCAGCAGCTCTGGGCTTCCTGGCTGCACAGGGCCGTTGTGGCCAACGCAGCGGGAGAGAAACCTGCTAGATAAAGAAACTCTCCCGCAATCGTGCTCAGCTTTGCTCGGCAGGTAGAAATCCTTGGGTGATAAGCATAAAGCCCTGCTCAGTTTAGGACCGGAATATCTGAAAGAACATCTCCTCCGTAAGCCTGCCCAGACCCCGAGATCATCATCAGAGGCCCTGCTCCGGGAGCCGTTCCCAAAGGAAGCAAGGAGAATGGCTCCTCAGGCAGGGCCTCCTCCGCTGTGGCTCCCCATCGCCGGAATCAGCTTCCCGGGGATATTTGGCAAGCGCCATCCTTATACATATTCCAGTGCAGACTAAGACATTTTTATTTAAGGAGCATTTTAATTGCTGATGGTTTTAATTGGAATTTAATTACATTTTAATGTAAATTTTAGTTGCCTTAATTATGACACTTGAGATCGTTCCAATCTGTTGTTAAACTATTAATTGGTGTTCCTGCTATGATGTTGTTACGTTATGTTATGTTATTTATTATTGATATTTTAGTTTTAATTATCTAAATATATTTGGGATGTTTTATGTTGTTGGTTTTTATCAATAAACCATCTAGAGAACCATGTGGGTATTTAAGTGTTAGACAGACAGACAGGCAGAGATTGTCATATGTATATATACAGTGACTGTGAAAACACGGTGGCGTTCATTTACTTAGTAGATTTATATCCCATCTTTTTCTCTTTTTAAAGAATTCATCCTCCCCCTGCTGCTCTCAGTCTCGTCCCACAACATCCCTGTGGGGCAGGCTGAGCTGAGAGTCGGCCACTGGCCCAAAGCGGACTCCATGGCTGAGTGGGGACTCGAACCCGGATTGCCCGAGTCCCAGGGAGCTTCTTTAAAGAGTAGTGATGACGACAAATTCCTCAGCTTTGCCCGATGCATTTAATCTGCCCCTGACAGAGGAAGGTTTTGCATGCGCTCAGGGCTCTTGACGGAGGCACCGAGAGGCCCGTCATGCTCCGTGTGCGAACATCCGAAAGCACACCTTTTGGCCTCGCGCTTGGGGGTCTCTGGAGAGGCGAAATTCTCCCGCCTGGCGGCTGATATTCAAAAGCTCCCAGCGGAGTGCAGTTATTTTTCTGTGATTTTTAATTAATGCAATTGAAAGCCAGCCTGTTGGGCAAGGAGAGAGGAGGGGACAGGAAATTGTCCCTCGGAGGGACACACTCTGACAACCCTGTCATTGCCGATTAGCGAGTAATGACCTCCATGACATACGCTGTTATTAATCAAATTAATAAAACCGGTGCCGTGATCCCTGCAGATTGGCTGATGCAGAATAAAAAGCACCCGTGGGGAGGGACTCGTGCAGAAGGGAAGCTGGTGTGGCAGAGGTGGGGGAGAAATTTCCACTCCCATCTCCCTCCGCCACCATCACCTTTCCTCCTGCTAATTAAAACAAATATTTACAAGCAGCGGCAACAAGTCAAAGCCACATCAGAAGAGACATGCAGGATCAGGCCCAGGGACATCTGGTGCGGCTGCCCATGGGAGACTCACGCACAGGGCAGGAGTGCCACAACAGCACCCCCCGCCCATGTTCCCCGGCAGCTGGTGCCCACAGGCATCCTGTTGCTGCTGCAGGTGACACGTCGGCACCAGGACGAGTCGGTACTGCTAGCCATCTCCCCCGTGAACTGGTCCGATCCACGCTGAAAGTCATCCGGACTAGTGGCCAATGGACGAGGGCAAATTCTGTGGTCCGAGCCCTTAAGAGAACTTAAGATATTTGCACAGAAGTATTTCTGCGATCCCAGAACAGGATGCACAATTCTTCCTGCGTCTAGCTTCTGCCTGAAATTGGCGGCGCTCGTCCCCAGAACGCACAGTTGCTTCAGCAGAAAACAGGGGTGTTGGCAAGGGAGGGGTTCCTGAGCTCCCACTGGGAACTGAGTGGATGTGGCGGGAGGAAGAGGGGATTTGGGACACGCAGAGAAGCATGGCCCATCATCTCCCCACAGGAACCACAGAAATGGGTTCCTTACCCAGAAACATGGTGCTGTGTGTGTGACCGGATGGAGCGGCCTTTTAAAGAGCTGAGCTGCATTCACTCGATCCGGTGTGGATGCATTCGGACAGCCTTCTCTGACCTGCATGTGCTGGACCGCAACACCCATTTCCCCCAGCCAGTGGGGCCAAGTGAGGGCTGCAGTTCAGCTCCTCTAGGGGACCCCACATTGGAGAAGGGGCAGCCCCTCTCGTCACAGTGCCTCGGGAGACTCGGTGCAAGTGCGGAAGAGCCTTCCCCAAGACCCCGTCCAGAGGGGGGGCTCCTGAACGCCTGGAGCCTCTCGTGTGCATTGGACCCCCCCCCCCCCCGCACGACTCCCTGGGCGTTAGATTTGCAGGAACTCTGGAGTGCTAACTGCTTCCAGATCTCTCCAGGATGAGCACAGAGCTGATGAGCGGCCTTGTTGCCAATCAATAGATCAATTATTCAACCAATTAAAGTATGTATTGCTGCATCTTAACGCTGTTCATATTTCACGAACCTAACAGCTTCATTTCAGCACTGCCCCAACTGAAATGCATTGCCTGAATCAAAATGGGTAATTATGCGTAATTCATCACTCCAGCTTTTCTGCGGACAGCTGTTATTCTGCCACAGCTATTTTTGATTTCGTTGCAGGACCAAGCATTGCTCAAGGAGTGTTTCTTTGCTTGCTTTTCCACTGCATGACCACTAGGTGGCACTGTCGTCTAGCAGAATGGTGCAAATACACAAGGTGAAATTGCACTTTCTTTTGCCATCAGAAATAATACTGCGTTTTTCCTTGCTGTGAATAAAAGTGTGGAAAGCTTGTTCACAAGCAGAACCTGTAGACGAGTGTGAGTAGAAATGCAAGCGCAGAACAAATGCTTCTCAGTGTAAAACAGCCTTTGGCAATGGATGCCAGTGAATGCCAGTGAAAAGACTGGTCGAAACGCGTGTCTTGTCATCCCCTTCCAACTGGAGTTTCCCACCCACCCGCCTGCCTCTCAAGGGTAGAAATGCCTCCCAAAAAGCTTCATTACTGGCCAGAAGAGAATCAGTATGTTGGTATTTTCCGTGCTTTTGGCCCCCTGCCTTTGCCTTCAGCTCCTCTGAATGCGGCCTACAGGAGTACCTTCCAAATGGAATCCAGCTCTTAGTCTGGAAGGGTTCCCACCCTGACTTAAGATCTGTTGGGGAGGGGAGAAGTTTTGGGCAGGGGTTTCACCCTCGGTTTTCCTGCTGTATTGTGCTGCTCTTATTTAGTTAGTTGCTAATTTGTACTCAGTTGTAAGTCACAAGGATTCTGCAGCACGAGAAATGCACTTAAGCAGTCAAGCATCCAGATAAAGGACACAGCTTACGGATTTCAGCTTTTGTGTACAGCTCTGTCCACCTATTGATTCCTTTTCCGGGCATTTTCTTCATGGTGACGGTCGAATTTGTTTCAACTTATTTCTGTCTGCACCAGATGCGGACGGCAGGATACTTCAACCCGCGTTTCTTCTGAAGAAGAAAACCGAGTGCAATGAACAGCATATGCCAAGCGGCAGAAGGGTGCCCAGAGCCAGCGAGGCTTCATTTCTCCCAACCAACTTCTCCCGTGGACTGCGACAGGACAAGCAGCGCTCCTGCGAGACATGGACGCCCGTGGGGTTCCCCCAGCCCGGGAAACGTGGCCCCTTTCGCAGCCGCTTCCCGGCCGAGACATTTCTGTAGTGCAAGTAACGTTTACTGACACACAGGCAGGCTGATGAGGGGATCCCCAAAGCACTTAGCAGATGCCTGCTTGTCCTCCAATATCCAGGAGAACTCCAGAATTTCCTGGGTGGAGAAAGCCAGCCCTCTGCCTCCTTCTTCAGCAACACGCCAAGGGCCCCTGCCCGATGCAGAGGGCAGAAAGGGTATCCTGACTCCCAGGAACAAAGGGGGGGTGAAAGGCTGCTCAGACTGAACATCAACCCAGCAAGGTAGGCCGCCTCCATGGCTGGCGTCCACCTCAGCCTGAGCCAGGGGTCTCAAACCTCACATGCCGCTCCTAATCCTCATGGAACAAAGGGCCCAGGCAAGTGCCCTGGACTTCAGAGCCCTAAGCCTGAGACCTTCACCAGCTGCAGCGAACAAGGGAAAGCTCCGGGCCCAGAAGGCAGGCCAGCTGGAAGGAGGACCCGTTTCCGGTGATGGCAGGGGGTTCATTTATGCACAGAGAGGGCAAAGGGAGAAGGGGCGTCTTGCAAAAGAACCAGAGCAGAAGAAAGACCAGTCGTCTCCGCCCGTCACTGCTCCCTTCCTGGGCATCCCACCTCCCGCAAGAGGCATCCCCGCGGCTCGCCGGGGGTCGGCTGCCCTTCCCTCAAGGGGCTTCAAGGCACCCACACGGACGGACGCTCTGCCTGCAGGAATCCCGGCATTCCAAAACGGGAGGGGAGGGAGGGGCTGGGAAGGCAGTCGGCCCAAGCTTTGCTCAGTGCAGGGCTCCAAGTTCAACGCGCCCCGACAGGCCACTGCCCAACAGCCTCTTGGGTGTCTCCAGGGCGGGAGAGCCCACCACCTCCCAAGCGAGCGCACTGGCTCTGTTGCTGCACCGCTCTGGGTGTACGTTCAGGGCATTTCCCCTGCCATCTAGCCAGGATGTGGCTTCCTGTAACTTGGGCTCCTTATTCCGTGTCCTGCAGTCCAGGATGATCTGGAAGAGAGCCTGGCCTTCCTCTGGGCGACAGCCTGTCAAGAATCGGCAGAGCACCATCCTGCCTCCCCTCCGCCTTCCCTCCTCAATGCTGAACATGCCCGGTCTCTCGACCTCTCCTCACGGGGCTTGGTCTCTGGTCCCCGGATCACCCTCGTTGCCTCCTCTGCGTCCCTTCCAGCTTGTCTGCCTCTCTCTCCATCTGAGGGGCCCAGAACTTGGCACGGGACTCCTGGTGAGGCCTAAGCAGTGCGGAGCAGAGGGGAACCAGGGCACCATGTGATTTGGAAGTGAGTCTTCTGTTAATGCATCCCGAAACAGTGTTTGCCCCTTTCGCAGCCACATCAGATGGTTGGCTCATATTCAGCTTGTGATCTGCAACAATCCCAAGATCCTTCTCACTTGCAGTATTCCCAAGCCAAGGATTCCCCACCTTGCAGCGATGCTTCCGGTTTGTTTTTCCTTTTGCAGAACTTGGCATTTGTCCCTCTGTTGTCTTCAGCCCAGCACTCAGCCTTCCAAGATCACCTTGAATCCAGTTTCTTTCTCCCGGGGAATTAGCTGTCTCACCCAGTTGTGTGTCATCTGCAAATCTGATAATTGTCCCCTGCACTTTCTCATCTGAGTCATTCACGAAAATGTTGGAAGAGACCTGGGCCCACGACTGGACCCTGTGGTACCCCGCTCATCTCCCCTCCTTGGTCTGAGAAGGTGTCCTTTTGAGTGGGATTCCGGATCCACCTGAGAGTTGTCCCTTCTAGCCTATTTTCAGCTAGTTTGCTCATCAAGAGATCGTGGGGCCCTTCGTCAAAAGCTTTGCTGCAGCTAAGGTAGATTACACCCACAGCATTCCCCCAGTCCACCAGGGAGGTTCGAACAAAGTCAGATTTGTCTGGCAGGAATTGCTCTTGAGAAATCCCCGTTGGCCTCTAGAAATCGCTGCACTGTGTCCAAGGTGTTTGCAGACTGACTGCTTTATGATCCACTGCAGAATTTCCCCAAGGTCCTCCTTTCCCCCTTTTCAAAGACAGGGCTGATGCGAGACTCCCCCGTCTGTGCCGTTCTTGGTGCTGCTCTGCGGGAGCCCCTGAGCCGTCATTGAGGGCCGCCCCGGAGCTGTGGTGGGGCAACCCGAAGCAAAGCCTTGCAAGGAGCCCCTCCAGAAAATGGTTTTTGGCAGGGGGAGCTACAATCTGGGTGCTTCTTTCTCTGCGTGAGAACAGCCTCTTCTGCAAGAAGACCAGAGGGGCGAGGAAGGGCTTTGGGGGGGCTAAGTGCCCTCCTGCGGGCTCTCCCACAAGAGAGGCAGCCTCTGGGGGAGGGATGGTGCAGGTGGGAGCCTGCACGGAGAGGGGCTGCCCCGACGGCCCTGGCCCCTTCCTGCTTGACTGCTCCTAGCATCCTGCCATGGCGCGGCGTCCGAGCGTTGGCCTGCCGGCCCGCTGGCCCCTTCCCGTCCATCCGCTGCAGGAAGCGCTGGCCGGGCTGCTCACAACTCTCCTGTGGGTCGACCTCCCCCTCCTCCATCTCTCCCCACAGATGGAGCCTCAATTAAATTCGGAAATACATTTTTTAATACGACTTTCACCTCAGCTCCCTCTCGGGCCATTAAACCCATTATGGCAGAGTTAAGTAAAGAACTGGGGCGGAGGCTGCCGGGGGCGGGGGCGGGGGGGCGCAATAAGACTGAGAGCTTCTGCCGCGGCTGACAGGTCATGTTTATGGCCCTGCCAATGTTTTCTTTATTAAAGATTCAGGAGCCATTTCCGACGGGCGGGCGGCTCGCCTCTGTCCCTTCCATTAAAGACGAGGCTCCAGTGAGGAAGGCACCCCCACGACGGCAAGGAAGAACCGTGCGGGGGGGGCAATGCTTTGCTGGGGGGCATCTCTGCTCATGGGGGCAAGGGTGGGGCCCCGGACTAGGGGGGACCGGCCCAGGACCCACGGGAGCCAGCGTGCCCCATGGCGCCAGCCACCCAGAAAGGACACGCGCCCCCAAAGAAGAGGACGCAGGCAGGCGGGGCCAGAGCTGAGCCCTGAGGGGCAACTGGGAAGCTGTGGGGGAAGCTGCAGATCACAGACTGCACGGAGGGCAGAGCTGCCTGCCCGCAGCTGCGTGGAGGGGCGACCCCAAGGCCACCTGCACCCCCTTCGGATGACACTTCCGTGTGTTTAGGCAGGATCTGGACGGGGCAGTCTTTCAAATGCAGGAGCTCTCCGCAGCAGGGGATGGCCCTTCGGCGGCTCTTCAAACAGAGGAGTGCCCACTGCAAAAGAGGACTCTCGGCCCCTGGCAGCCAGCCCCACGTTCTGAGGACTGTTGGGGAAGGCACCCTCCAGGGCCCTCCGTGGCCACATCCACCCTCAGCGCTGCTCCGTCTCCTGGCTGACAGCACCAGCGCAGTCCACAGGAGGAGAGCCGGGAGCCGGGAGCCGGTCGCAGCGGCAGCGCCGCCTCACAAGCTCCCTTGCCTGGGACAGGGGCCCCTGCTGGACGTGGACCCTGGGACGGTGCCTGGCCTTGCCCACCTTCGACACAGCCCTGGCGGTGAGACAGCCCCAACGCACGAGCAAGGCTATCTTTGCGGGAATCCACGAGCCCCAGATGCAGGCTTGGCCTGGAACCGAGGGCCACACGCCAAACAGGTGTAACGGAGCCCCCTTGATTCTGGAGGAAAACCAGCCAGGGGACTTTCATCCGGATCATGGCCCCAACCAGGCTGGGATCCGGTGCCAAGTTCTGCTATAAGTCTCCCCAGCTGCCCATTTGATGCTCGGTGTGCGGAAATGGTGTTCCGATGAACGAGAGGAACGTGGGATCTGCAACGTGGCGCCCACTGGCACGAAAACATCTGTGGGCATCTCCAGTGGAGCATATGAACCCGTCCCCAACATGGCATCTTAGGGCATGCACAAACTTTTAAAACTTTTCATATTATTCCAGTTCTTTAAGATACACACACGGATTCGTAAATATCCATAGACTGAGTACATATAAATGCAAACAACTTTGTAGCAATTATGAGCATCAATGACAGTAAAGATTTATCTTTCCAGTGCTGTAATATCACTCCTTGAGCTGTTGAAAGGGTGCAGAGAATCTATTTATACTGCCCATTTGTCAATTCCCATGAATCAGGTAGATAATTTAGAAGAGACTGTGCATCAGCGAATATTCAAGACGGTTCCAATATAAAATTTATCTCTGTAACAACCTCCTCCCTAAAGAAGCAACCATGCACAAGGCCAAAATTTAAATGTAAGAGAAGCATCTGCTGCATTGCACCACCAGCAATTAGGCCCTTAATTAGAGAGACATTGCATTGCCCGATAGACATGAAACTGGCTTCTTTCCGGAATGAGACACCGCCATCCGTGGCCCAGAGATGTGACCTGCAGAAGTGGAGATTCACTAGTTAGGCGTTCTGTTTGGTGTTCAGCAGAGCTACCAATTCTCAGACGTGGCCACAGCTCCAGAAGGGTCAGGGGCCCCAGGGCCAGACAGACCTTGCCTTGCGGTCCACAATCCCCAGCAACTCCAGAATAAAAGACACTCAGCCAGTGGGGCAGCCAGCACCCCGCTCTGGTTTTCGCCGTCTCCCTGCGGTCGCTGCTGTCGGACTAAGCGAGCGGCAACCTGCCTGCATCCAGGCATGGCCTGTTTTTGACCCCGACGGCCCATGGATGACGAGAACCACAGATCACGTCCCAGAGAACGGCTCCCTTCCGCCGTCCCACCGCTTGCTGCAGCCTCACCAAACATTCCTGCCTCTCTGCCCGCAGCAGCGCCGAGCAGTTTGCCAGCCTGCGATAAAACGCTGCTGCTGTCCCTGGGAGGGGTTGCAGCAGTTGACCTGCAGCCTGAGGCTCGGTTCAGCCGGAAGGAAAAGATGAACAGGTGGGCTCCTGCGGCTCCCCGGGAGAGGAAGGAGGGGTCATCTGGGGACAGAGCCGCAGGCATCAGGACCGGGCGGGTGCGCCCCACCGCAAGATCTCTGCCCCGGCACCCTCTTCCCCTTTTCAAGGGACCCTGACGGGCCAGCAGCACAACGCAGGTGGCTTCCTGAATTGGTCTTGGAGCCATGGCAGACCTGGACAGAAAACGGCCCAGAGCTCTGGCATCCCCGATCCTGGAAATCCCTTGTGGCCACGGAGACCCACCCGGCCACGCGCTCACTCGCCCGTCCCCTTTCCAGGTGCCCATGCAACTTCTTTTGCCATCCGATTCCAGCGGCGACCTATGCAGAACGGGAAAGGATTCCTCGGATCTGCCCGGGGTCTCCCAGCCATCGGATTCATGGCATGGCCGTTTGGGTTCTAGTTTCATGAGAAGGGGAGAAAAATGCCCCCTCCCGCTTTTTCCGGAGCAGGAATGTTTCTGCCCCCATCACGGCTCCTTCACGCACCTCTCTGGTAAGCTAAACAGCCTCAGTCGCTGGAGCTTTTCCGCAGAGGTGACCTGCTCCACCGCCGGCCCTGATCAGGTTAATTGCCCATTTCTGCCCTCTTTCCTGCTCTACAGAATCTGCTTTTTCGGTACAGCAACCAACAGGGACCAGAGTAACCCGAGAGTGGCCTCACCCTGGGTTTGCATAAAGACACGACAATTTCAGCAATTTTATTTTGTGTGCCTTTCTCAATGGTCCCTGGCAAGGGAGTCTCCCTTGGGGAAAGGAAGAGGAAGTCAGTGGCAAAAAGGAAAGAGAATTTGACACAAGCAAGCAAGCAAGCAAAGCTGCATAAAGAAAGGGAACGTGGAGGTGGAGCATGGAAATGGCAGGAAAGGTTCCGCTCCGGTTCTCTTATTTACTTACTTACTTATAGCATTTTTATGCCACCCCCTTGCAAAAAGCCTCAAGGCGGCTTACAAGGCAAATAAACAAATGTTAAGTAAATTTTAAAAATCCAGATACATCTCGGCGAAACTATAAAAACCAATAAATAAAAACAGCAATTAACAGTTAAAATATCATTTAAATAAAAAGGTCTTAGCCTGGCGCCGAAAAACAAATAACGACGCGCCAGGCAGACCTCTCTGGGTAGCGCATTCCATAGGTGGGGCGCCACCGCAGAGAAGGCCCTCCTCCGGGTACTCACCCTCCTAATATCCTTCACGGAGGGCTCCTGGAGAAGGGCTTCCAGTGTGAAAATGTGCTCCTACGAGCGTATCGTGTGAACGAGCCGAACCTTTTGGAAAATCTTCTACCGGGACAATGCTTTTGTCCTGGAGGCCACATTTGAGCATGGGGAGGGGGCAAAGGGAAAACGGGGGACACCAAGAACACCGAAAGTACTTGCACATTGGGCCAATATCGTGGAATATAAGTCTAATAAATAAATACTCGTCTCTGCTCAGAGCTTGTCCTGCCGGGAGCTCAGTTTTAGCGGCAGTCATTCAACCTTTCAGAATGGGCAAAACGGTTCAAGAGCTGAGAAATCGCCTAAGAGCACTGTTCGGGGAACAAGGACGGGGGCCAGGAAGGGGGCATGGCCTTCTGGGGAAACAATAAAAAGCCTTTAAAAAAATAAAGATAATAAAATGCGGCATTAAAAACAGAGTAGCAGTGAAAAGTGTGGCTGGTCACCGAAATAAGTCTTTCTGAAATAAAGATGCTTTCCAAAGGAGCCAGAAGCAGAAGCTGGGATCTGCCTGACTTCCAGTGGCCGGGAGTTCCACAGAAATGGAGCTGCCACTCTGAGCTCCCATCCTATGTGAGTTCAGATGGGAAAAGGTCCTGCAGACCCTTCATTCCCCAGCCGGGCAGAAGACAGGCAGTTTTAGGCCACGTTCTGTCTAAGGATGGCACCCAGAAGCCATGAAGAGAACAAAACAGTCCAAGAGCCGTGGCTGAACTTCAGGGATGCCGACTCTCTCCAACTTGATTTGTCGCAAATCAAATCTTCACCTCTACTGATCTCCGTCCTCCCGCTCCCCCCTCTCTCATGCATCCAGCTTTTAAAAATAAGCATTTAAAGAAAGCTGTGAAGGGTCTCTTGTGATGGAAAAGAATGATGTTCGAAACAATCTCAGCAGCCTGGCATTTCATTAGTATCTGTAGATATGGGTACATTTTTAGTTTGATGTTCAGTATAGTGATTACCGCTTCTGCACCCAAAAGAACCCATGCAAAATAAAAAAGCAATAGTCGTATAGTAAATATCATTCCACGAAATACCCAAATAGCCAAAAAGGGGCACAAGCATCTCCTCTTGGCTGCATGAGCAGGTCGTGGGCATTTTCGGTGGAGTCCACAACAGTGCAGAGAGCGGGGGGCAAGGCCCGGGCTGCCGGGCGCATGTTTCCAGATCGGGTGCTACTCGGTGCAGCCTGCGGAGCCCTGGGACTTGCTGCTGCGGCTGCAGGCAGGAGCTTTAAAGAGGAGCCCCCAGGCCTTCCGCGTGGACTCATTTCTCTGAAGCACGTCCTGCTCCAAAATGCAGGCCCCCGATTCCTGCAGGGTCTGGTAGGGCTGCTTCCCAAGCGGGGGCATGTCAGCAGACAATGCTCAGCAGGGCTGCCCCCCACCCGTCCTTTCAGGAATTCCCTCCCTAACTTAGAAACCTTGCAGCAGGCAGAGTCTGCCAGGCTTGGCAAAGCCTGAAGTGGCGTCCCAGCTGCCTTCCACTAAGCACCAGAGTGGTGCACCAGTTTGAGTGCTGGACGGGGACTTGGGAGATCCGGACTCTAGGCCCTGCCCAGCCGCAAAGCTCCCTGGGTGACTCTGGGCCAGTCGTTCCCTCTCAGCTTGGCCTACCTCACAGGGCTGTTGTACTGAGGACAAATTGGAGAGGAGCGCACACACCACCCTGGGCTGCCTGGAGGAAAAGCGGGATAGAAATGCAACAAATAAAGCGATCGATTTGGAAAATACGTCTTTGGAGGCCCGCAGCAGCTCTACCAGGCTTTTGGAAGCAACAGATCCCAACCTGAACGTGAGGCGCCTGCCCCAGCGATGAAACGTGGCCTGTGGGGACGCAGCGACTGCCATCTTTATTTTCTACTTTGTGCCCCTTCTGGGTGGCCTGCGTAGCTCATGGGCACTCGAAGCGTGTCTAGCCGAAGGAAAGCGGAGCACGCGGAAAGCTGCAGAGGCCCCGGTTCCCGCCCTGCATGTCTCTCCCTCCCTCCCTCCCTCCCTCCCTCCCCCTGTCACAATGTCGGATGAGGAAGCCGCCTGTTCCACTGGGATCGCTCCGTGCATGGCTTCCCGTGTGAACCCAGCCCACTTCCCGCAGGACAAACAAGGGCGTGCTCGAACGGCCTGCACAGCCCGGCTCTCACGCCACGCTCTCATCCTTGCAGCAGCCTTCCCCAGACGGCTGCCTTGCCAGGTCCTGGACTACCACTTCCATGCTGGCTGGGAGTGATGGGTGCTGCCAGCCCCGCACATCTGCGAGGCACATGGTTACGGGAGTCTGCCTTTGGATGCTCTCCTCTGTCCTCCAGGCATCGTCTCGGAGTTCACAGAATGTGCAGGGTTCCGTTTCCGAAATCCTGCAGCTGGGACACTGGAGGCAGAGCCCCCACCGTGCAACCTGCCCCCCCCCACAGCCTGCGTCCGCACTCCCTCCACGAATGTGAGTGCCGGGAGCTGGGGTGAGGCCTCGCCTCCAGTGGCCCAAGCCGTGGGCTCCTCCGTGTTGTGGCATGCGAGGCGCGGGCGAGTTTTCCACGGGCCAAGGAGCCAAGGAGGCGCCCCCTCCATGGAAGCGTTTCAACTGCCCCCCACCCCGCAACTCGGCAGTCTGAATGCCGCTGCTGAATGCAGTGGGGCGTTCTAGATCCTTTGGCCTACAGTTCCCACACTCCCTCACCACTGGCTCTGCCGACTGGGGCTGATGGGAGCCGCTGTCAGCCAGACGTTCCCTAGAGCTCCTCCAGGGACTTGCCCACCCTGCTGCCCTGCAGTTTCTCCTCCCTTAAGGCTCACGCATGAGAAGGCAGCCGCTGCCAAAGCTCTGCCGGGCTACTGAACTCGGCGAGGCGGACTGCAAATCGGCAGCGGTGGAGCCCGACCCGGCGCGGATTCACGCGGGAATAAAGCCCCGGGTGCCTGTCGGCCTGGTGTGTTCCGGAAGGGACGGCTTTCAAGCACCGGCTCGAGAGGCTGCGGAGCAGGGGGGGCCGGTGCCTCGAGGGGCGAGTTGCGCAAATCACATCACCGCGTCCCGTGGCGACGCGGTGCAAAGCCGCGCGCGCACAGGCGGGCCGCGGACACGCTCCCGGGCCGCACGCCGGCAGGTCCCTCGCCCTGCGTGGAAATACGGGGCCGCTCGCCCGCGCAACGCCCGCGCAGGCCCGCCTGGGGCAGTCGCGGTCCCAGGGGCGGCTGCCTCGGCGCCGCGCGGCCCCCTGGCGCAGCGCCCGGCGCAGGCTCCGGCCGCCCCTGCCTGGGGGCCGCCCGGCC
>NW_025336455.1:1591707-1603837 GCF_004798865.1 Varanus komodoensis
CGCCCGGCCCGACGAAGGCGCGGCGCGGCGCGGCGCGGGATTCCTCGCAGGCGGCGGCCGGCTCCAGGAAAGCGCCGTCCCGGGGACGCTCAGGCAGCACCCCGCCCTGCGCCCCGCGGCGCGGGAGCTTTGCCCGCCATGGGGCGGCCACGGGGCGGGCTGCTCCCCCGACGGCCGCGGGCCCCCCCACGCGCCCCCCCACCGGGCAAGCGGCTTGCATCCCCGCGCGCGCGCGCACGCCTGCACGCCACTTACGCAGCTGCGAGCGCGGAGACGCCGGGCTGCTTTTCCCCCGCGCGGTGCAAAAACTGATGACGGCGCACATGTCGGAGGCCGAGCGGAGCAGCGTTAACTCTTCCCGGGCCGCGCTGCGCGGAGGGCGGCCCAGAGCGAGGTCGTGCTGCCCCCCAGCGGCCGCCCCGGCGGGCGCAGGAAGCCCCTCGCAGGGCCCAGAAGCGACCTCCGCTGGCCCGCATCCGTGAGCGGGACACGGGGTGCTGGGGAGCGGGGCCTGCCCCACTTCCCGCGTTGGACTCGGAGGCACTGATTTCACACGTGGCGGTACAACTGCCTCCGAACCTCTTGCGGGCTACTGAGCTGCACTGATTTAGTCTACATTATTTATTTAATGGCATTATATTTGTGCCTTGCCTTTTTTCCAGGGCATCTTGCACAGTCCTCCCACCCTTTCCATTTTATCCTCAGACCAGCCCTGTGAGGTAGGCTGGGTGGAGTGTCCGTGGCCGCCCCGCTCACCCAAGGACCGTCTGGCTGGGCGAACACTGCAGCGCTGATCCCCCGTGCTAGCGCCATGCCCACACCCCTGTGCCACACTGGACTTCCACGGCCTCACACCAGCAATGGGGCGGATGAGAGTCATTATCAAAGTTCCAGCTGATGGCACCAAGTTGCCGTTTCATGTTACTAGAGCAGGAAATCAAAAAACGCACGTGTGCCTCTATTTGCAGCCAGTTCTGCAGCCCCCGCACCCCCCACGCCCACCAAATCTGCCACAATTACGCAGGCGAGGCGCACGGCAAACGAGCCCTGGTGGGGTTGGAGGGCAGCAGCGCACCCCTGGATCCAGCTGGTCGGTTCTCATGTGCCCACGCGGTCGGTCTAGGCGAGGCAGGCTACATTTGGATCCGGTCCTTCGCCCGCCAGGCCCACACCGAAGAAGGAATGGGCATACACCTGACCCCAGAACCAGCAACACGCTGCGGCCGGGGGGGGCGGGGGAGGCACTTCACTCCCCCTGGAGACGCAGTGCTGCGAGCTGACCCATCCCCGGTCACCCCCCCGCGCCATTCCAGGGGGGGGGGTTCGCCGTGGCCCCACGCAGCAGCCAGGTGTGACTCAGGTTGTCTTGGCACGAAGACCGCGCGTCGGTTCCTGCCCGGGGTCGCTTGCGCTGGCCATGCTGGCTGGGAGTTGTGGAAGCCGCGGGCCGGCACAGCCGGAGGCCACCAGCATGGAGAGGGCCGCCTTCCCCAAATCGCCACGCGTGGGCCCTTCGGGGACGCCTTCAAGCCGCGGCTCACAGCGCCGCCCACTTGTGCCGGCCACCCGAGCGCCCCACTCCAGGCCTCCGCCGAAGCGGACAGCCATGAAGCGCTGAGGCTCCCAGGGGCCACGCAGGCTCCGTCGCCCCGTCCTGCTCGGCACTGCGCGGTGTCCTGCTGCCCCCTCTCGGCCCTCTCGCAAAAGTGCAGCTGGGATGAATTCCCAGCCCTGCAGGGAACCGTTCGACGCGGCCCTCTTTCCTCCACCGGCCCCGGTAGGGCGACGGCGCCCACGCTCAGCGCAGAGCGAAGCCATCCACCGGGGCTCCCCCTCTGGGTTCGGCTGTGAGATGCACCCTCTCTAAAAGAGGAGCCTCCCCCCCAGGGCTGTTCCATGAGGGACCCTGCAACAGGCCTGGCGGGGGTCAGAGAACCCAAGGACCGGAAGGGGTCCCCACAGCCACCTTGGCTGTGCTTTGTCTGGGGCAGCCGCAGCGTCCCCGGCAGGCGGCCGTCCTGCTTCTTACGGAGCTCCCACCATGGGAAGCCCATCGGCTCCTGCAGCCCCCGACTCGACCGAGATCGGCCCGCACTGTCAAGACGCTTCTCTTAAGGTACAACTAACATTTGCTCTCCTGCAGGGCCTGCCCCCTTCGGCTGCCACAGGGCCCACATCTGCGCCATCTTCCGTGGGGCAGGGTTTTAAAGACCATCATCACATCTCCCCTTAATTTCATCTTCAAAGCTTGTTTAATAGTTTCAAAAATCAGAACGCAACCAAACCAAAATTAAAAACCAGAAAAATGAAATGGTGTTCATTTTTACATGGTATTTTTACATGATATTTTTTTACAGCCCTGCTCTGTCCATTGTGCCAGGCACTTTTTATCCCCTTCAATTACAGCCATATTTATTCACCAACCCTCCTGTCTCGTATCGTGTGCCACTTGGCTGCCTCTTCTATTCATTTCGAGCAATGTTCTGGCTCTGTCACTCCTCCATCTTGTGCTGGTTCGGCTTCCTTTCCAAGTCCTCTCAGCTTCTCCACAGACACAAACAAGGCATGGCACCAGGTGTGAGACCCCTGCAGTTTTTTTATTTTTTAGTGTTGTGGGGGCAAGGGACAGGGACCTGGAATTAGAAATTGCCCATATATACTTGTCCAGCAACTAAGGTGCTCCTCAGAAGCATTCACTGGGTGCCCCTCCAAACGAAGCACGGTAGGGGGCTAGGAAAGAGAAGTAGGACCCAGAATTGCACCGTCCCTCTCGAACAGGCTCGCCTGGCATCCTCACTGCAGTCTTTCTGGCCCCAGGTGAAGACATAGAAACAGAGAAACACAGAAACAGAGCGAGTCAGAAGCGGCCTCCCAGGCCATCTAGTCTGACCCCTGGCTCTAACTGGCTCCGCTCATGACATGCTGGTTAAGGCCTTTTCTTATTTTTGCATGTGTCAGTGTCTGTAATACTGCAAAAGCCGCCTTCCCAGGGCAATGCACCCTGAAAGGCACATTCAAATATTTTGAATAAATCTACCTGCTACCACTGCTTACAGCAAGAGGAACAAGCCCACCAAGCCCACTTGAAATGCATTTTGCTTTCTTACACCCACTATTTAAAAACACAACTATATTTAAAACTGTTTATTTTCCAGATTATTTCAAAATCTTGCATTAACAAAACATTCATAATGAAACGGTTTTGTGCTGTGGCTAAGATGAGAGCACACAAGGCAGAACCCCAAAAGTATTTCTGAGCTGGAAATACCCACCCCGCTTTTTAGTACTTGGCAGACTGTGGCCGAGCTTTTCCAGGGGAAGAATCCCCTTTTGCCTCACTCTCTTATATGCTGCTCCACGCAGGCCAGATAAAAATGACAGACTCCCAAGTCTGCACGAGAGGTGGGAAAAAGCAACAAGACTTCACATTTAGGCAAGATGAGGTCTTTTCTCAGCATCAGCCCTGCTAGTAGCTGTAAACCGGTTCTCCAGTCAGTGTCGTTATCTGGTGGGACTACAGGATGTTGAAAATATCTTTGAAAGTAATGTTAGTAGTTTGAAAGGGAAATGAGCCTACTTCGAAACATGTATAATACTTTTCTCATAAATGTTGTGAGCTTTTTAAAAAGACCCAGCACCTCAGCTTCTTATTCAGAAATGCTTACACTTGGCATTAAAATTAACATTTTTTAAAAGCATTCAACAAAGCAGAACCCAACAAGGCCTCGTCTTTGGCTGATCATTTAATTATCACCCGCTGCTGGTCAGCTGATGCAGCAATGGAAAAGAGGGTCGGAGAGACAGCAGCCAGTCAAATATATCCAAACCAGGAGGTGTGATCTGAAGAGGTTCTTCATAAGTGTGTTAAGCTGTAAAAAGGCAGTTTTGAAGGTGGGCTGAAAATTGTGAAAGTGGATCTATGAGGCCCAGTTCAGGTTTGCCTCAAAACAACCATTTTTAAAAAGAGAGCTGGACTCTTAAAATTCATAAATTAAGCTTCAGTAAGCCCTACTTTTTAAAATATAGCACTTGCACTTGTAGTGTTTTCCCAAACCGGAGGCCTTCTGGCTGGCCTGGACTGCAACTTCCATAAATAATTACAGGAACTTCAGTCCCACGTAAGGAGAGGTTACCAGTTTGGGGAAAACTGGTGCAGCGCTGCCGAAAAAGAGGGAGGGCTGCCCTAAGCGGAGTCAAGCACGTGGGCTTCAGGCTTCAGTATTCGGCCACAGAGAAGCTTGGAACACGACTGCACTGCAAGGAGAGAGTCGTGCCCACGAGCACAACAAATGGATTGAGGGAAGCGCCCCTGTCTGGGCACCCAATCTTTTCACACCCTAAAATACCATCGGCACCTCCCTCCTGATTTACCAAGAAAAGGCACCACACGGCTAGTCCACACCCTCAGCTCGTGCACGAGAGAAAGAGCTGGCGGTCTATGTGGCGCAAGCCCCAGGCCTGTCTTTGGCATCCTCTTCTGGACTGCGTGGCGCTTCCTGCATCCAGAAACGGAGGGTCCGGCATTGTCCAAGAGTTTTGCCACATTGGTCTTTCCGCACCCCCAGCAGGAAAAAGGCCTGGGCCGGCCTCACGCAGACCCGGGTGAAGTCCAAAGCGAGAGCGGCAGTTTTGCCACCCAGGCCGGGAAGAAGAGCCGTTCAGCTACATTCTCGGTCGCTGTGCCTGGCGAGGTCTGGGCAGCTGGAGGAGACATTCTCGATCATCTTCTGCCTCTTTCTCTGGATCAGCTTTCCACCGGTGAAGCCCAGCACCCCCCCGCCAAGCGCCGCTGCAATTCCAGCCACTTTGAAACCTGCCAGGAGGCCAATGGGGCCCCCCACGACGCCCCCGATGAGGGCCCCCGCAACGGGGAGAGCTGCCAGCTTGTATTTTGCAGCCTGTAAAAGAGAGGAAGAGAATCAGGCGGGCCGCCACACGCCTCTCACCTCTTTCATAGGACACCCCCCACTCACACGAGATCAGAGAACAAGCAAGCCTCACAGTGCCAGTGGGTTTTGCGCATACGGCTACTCTGCAGGGAAGGAAGCGGACCCCAGCGAGTCTCCTGAGATGAATCACCTGGGGCGGAACAGGAACTAACCTCTGTTTTAAGTGCAAATGTTTTGTTTTATAAGAGGATGAAGGAGAATGAGCATACCGTGTAAGAAAACATGACTGAACTCGGGGCTCTTCCTTCCCGGACTCTGCGGGGTGCTGGAGCACAGGAGAGCCTGGAGGAATGTTGTCCGTGGGGTGGCGAGGAGTCAGGTACGACTTAGTGACTAAACACCACCAACTCTTCCTTCCCACTTCACTTGGGTTCACCCTTTCCTCGCCCTAGTTTCCTCCCTGGCAGGTCTCTCTGGTCAAGGCGACCGAGGCAGGACGTGGCTCAGAAGCAAAGGGCCGCCGGGCGTCTCCCCCAGAGCCTTACCCTGGACAGATGCTTGGTTCCCTCTTCGACGTTCAGAGCGGCAGTGCTGACATTGTCTTCAATCCGGTTGACTTTTTCCTGCTGAGCCTGAAGGCAGAGGAGGTGCTGGTGAGGCCCCACCCGGGAAAGGCAGACCCGTCAACAGCACACGACAAACGCTTCGAGCTGACCACCAGGGTGGCCCTCCAGGAGTGACACAACCTCCCGAGCAGCACGCTGTGCCTTATGAGATTAGTATTTGCTTTTATGAAAGGGCCTGCCCACCCCCTTGCAGTGCTGGCACACCCCTCAGCCAGTTTCCAGGTGCACAAGGTTACACCAAAAAAAAAAAAAAAAAGATTTAATTAATGATAAAATGGGCCAATACGACATGGAGAATTCCTACAAGTCCAGCTAAAATGTCCACTAAATGCATTACGACACAATCTTATGCAAGTTAAACAGGAAAAGGACCGACAGCACACGGCAGGGAAGCCAAGCGCAGCCATGTCGGGAGCTGTTTTTCCTGTCCAGTCTTGCATAGGACTGGCTCATTATTTAACTTAATCGTAGCTGCACAGATAAAAGTCATGGCCTAACCATTTTAAACGGGCAGATCTGGAAAACTCACGCACACAAGAACACCCTCCTAGATGAAATTGAGGGTCGTCCTTTTTAACTCGACATTCAGTCAGAAGAGGAAGAGTGAAAAAGAGGCTATGGGAGTCACAGGCCACAGAGTGGGGCGACTTTTGCTGTTAAGACTTATTTGCCAGGGCAGAAATACTCTAGTAACCATCCAAAGACGCTAGTAATGGAACAGTCTATAAAAGCGTTAGAGGGATGGAGGATGGATGGATGGATGGATGGATGGATGGATGGATGGAAGGAAGGAAGGAAGGAAGGAAGGAAGGAAGGAAGGAAAGAATTGCATTGTCATTTTAACAGTACGAGAGCGCTAACTCTTTGGTGGGCCATTGTAACAGAAACTAGATCTTCTTTTCCTTTCTTCAGACTCCAGAAGAAATGTCAAGCGACAGCTGCTGCTATACATACATTAACGAGCAGAGAGAAGTCGGTCACCAGGTTGCTGAGTTCGATCAAGTCCTACAACAAAACCAAACCAAACCACTGTTGTTATCTTGTCCCTAAGGACTGGCCATGTGAACTGTAACAATGTAAGAGCCGCACGGGATATGGAAAGCCCCAAATACCTCTTCTAATATTTCCCATGACTCTGCTGCATTTTGATCCTGGGGGATTTCTGGGAGGGGGAGAAACACCTGGCCATGGATCTGAGAGGTTCCTCCTTCTTCTTCGTGGTTATAAAAGGTTTCTGCAGGAAAACATTAGAAGTGTTCTTCAAAGAAGTTCTCGCATGCTCTTAGAAGTGTGTTGCATCAACAAGCGACGGCAAACCACCCCGTGACTCTCCCTCTCACACAGACGCAACCAACATCAGTAATCCCTAAGCTGGTGTCCCCAGACATAAAGGACTGGAACTCCCATCATTCCCAGCCAGTAAGCACCAGCTGCTAGGTACCAGGAAATTATTCATATTACAACACCTACAGGCTTTTACGAACCTTGGACGGCTATGTCCCTGCCCTGAGAGGATTACCATCTAAAAGTTGCCCATACACACCACACCTCAAGTCAGCTAACAGTCCAAGAGCAGAAGGGGTGATGTCACCCTTGTCCCAAGGCCCTGATCCAACCAGAGTGACTCATGACTACTCCTCAGCATCTCCAGTGGAGGTACAGGTCAGCAGGATGTGCTTGTTTCCACAGGAGGCAACCCAGTGGAACCCTGCCTGCCCTTTGCTACGCCAGGGCTGCTTTGCATGGGGGTAAAAGGGTGCCAAGCAGCGGTGAGGCAGGGATTCTGGAAAGCGCTTGGGCCGAAAAGGTCGCTCTGAAGGCCAGGGCTCTTCCTAAACACAGATGTGTTTCGTTTTTAAAAGGAGACGATTGTCTGCCCCAGCACAAACATGGTAAGAGGGCGGATTCTGACGCAGGTGGTCTTGAATCTGGGCCTCCGCTGAGACACGGCCTACAAAAATCTCTCACTCTGCTAGAAGAGACTGTAGACAATGTACGTTCACGGTATGTATAAAAGCGCCTTTGCACTTTGCCTTCGGGCTTCCCATGTAAACACTGTGGTGAAATAAAGCAGGCAGCAACTCACAGCCCTCCAGGAGGGCCAGTTAAGTGCACCAATTCTTTCTGGCTCTGCCGTCTGGGTTTGTCAAGGCCCTTCAGAACATTCCCAAGTATGGACCCAGCTGGAGGGGTACAGAGGGAACCGGGGCACCAAAGCACAACAAAGAGGGCTGAATCGCGTCTCTGCGTTAACCTGCCGCCCGTCAGCAGGGCCCGGCTACGGGAGGGGCGCCGGCATCCACCACTTGCAGCTGCCCCCCACAGATGGAGCAAGACTTCCAGCTTTGATAAAATTATGTATCACTCCCAGCTTAAAAGCTTCCCAAAAAGTCAGCCCCATAAATCTCAGCAGAAAGAATGCATTCAGTCATAGCCAGTGGATGGAGCAAGCACAGTAGAAATTCAGCATTGCAAGGACACCTGGACAAAAATTATGGACTAGAAGCAAGTCTCTCTTAAAAAGCTGATTTCATGGAACTGCCCAGCCATCGTGAAACTTTTAACAAATGCATTTGGCTATTTCAATACTTGATCAAAAGGCTTGCATCATTTTTCGTGTTAGAATAGTTGGCAAAGCTGTCACCGGAAATGCAGGTCAGCAAGCAAAGGACACCATGAAAGTCCCACTGATTTCAATGGGATAAACTGAAACACACTTAACTTTCCCATGGAAATCAATGTGCACAATTGTGGTTCAGCGGTTCCCATGGTTCTCAATGCTTGTACATCATACATGAATCACTTTACAATGCAGCAAAGTGTCAGCCTGACTCTGCCTACCTAGAAAGCCCAACTCATTCCTTATTTTTAAAAGTACCTATGAACATGAAATACCTGCTGCTATGGTCGTGGATCTGGTTAGAGGAACCTGCAACGATGCCTCGTTCTCACTGAACCGCTTTTTAAGTTCTTCTGCAGACTCTGAATGGAGCTGTAGAAATTCCTTTATGGCAAGTGACGCCTGCTCTTTCACTGGGTCGATCATCCTCTGCAAACTCTGGAGGTCTTCCTTCCGGACCCGTAAACAAAGCTTCTCCATCTCTCTAACATTTGCTCGCAATTGCTGTGCATAATTCAAAAAGGCTCTTTGTAATATTATGGGGAAAACAGCTTCAGAAACACATCCTGATTAAGAGGGCCGCTTCCACACCTTATTGCTTCCAGAACAATTAATAACCAAGGTGAAAGGCAAATACAAAGGGCCCTGTTTGCAAAGCAGGGCTGGGCCTTCCAGGTGTTTGGGCCTACAACTCCCACCCATCTCAGCCAGCACAGCGAATGCAGAGGGAGGATGCGACGTTGAGCCCAAAGTCGCTCATCCTTGCCTTAAAGAGTGGCTTGCCTTCCCGCTTTTTCTGTCCATGTCAAAATGAAGTAAGAATGTCAATTCTAAAAACCTTCTGCTCCCTCGCTTGGCTTATTTTTACCAGTAAGTGCCCTGGGGAGCTCCCTGTCCAAAATCCTGCGCTTACCTGGACAGTTCGACCCGCATTGATGTGCTCTTCGTGCAGTCTGTCCCACAGTCTGGACCGCTGGTACTAAAAGCAAAGGGAAAACATCTGTGTCGGTATTATTATAGTGCAACATTGCTGGACCTCTTTAAGCTAAAGCACCAGGTCCGTTTTGGAGCCACTCTTGGGGGGCAGAAGAGGCAAGGCCAAAATGCCAAACACGCCTGCTGCATACTGCAGCTGGAGAGCTGCACTTCCAGCCAAGGGACCCCAGGAGAAGCCCTTCATAATGGGGGGAAAGGAGCAACAGGCAAGGAACCACCAAATGCTTGACTGCTGCTGGGAACGGGGGTGCGGCCTTCTGGGGAGCCCAGGAGGGCTGGATTTGGCACCTGCGCCTGAGATCCTGCGCCCGTTACAGGTTGGCAGTGAAGGTGCAAAAGCAACTTGATCAATTCTGGGCCTGGGAACTATATCACAACATTCAGAGAAGCGCAAAATCCAGGGGATGATGATGTTCTGGTCCACACATACTAGGCCAGTTTCAAGGAATAGTGTCTCCTTTTATAAAGATGCTGCTATTATTATTATTATCAGCATCAGTATCATCCTTATTCACAGGACTCTGCACGGCCTTAAGCAGAGGGCCAAGGGTATATAGAACCCAGAGATATCTGTGTGCCCAAGTCCTTCCAAAGAGACCTCCTGATTGCACAAAAGAGACTTGTTCTCTCAGGTACAGTTGCCCTCTCTTCCTTCTCAACAATCTAAGCTTAAACAGTAAGGAACCATGTGGTGTAGTAGCTCAAGGTGCTATCAATCCCAGGAAACTGACAAAGCTGGGGCCAGGCATTGTTCCTCAACCTATCCTAACCGAGCCTTTCACAGGGTGGTTGTGGGAATGAAAAGGCAGGGATATGCTTGCTGTCCTAAACTCCTTCACAAAACAGAACGGAATGATTAAAAATAAAGCAACAGCAACGCTTTTGCATACTATAGAATCGTAGCTACACTCAAGCCTCAATCTTTGCAGGTTTAACTTTTGAGGGTTTGCTAATTTGCAAGCTTGCCATCAGTAATTAGATGAGATTCCCACTGGGAGTGTTGAGGCCTGCTGTGGAAAATCGCCACCACCCTCGAGAAAGGGGAAGCGGAAGGGGACATGGGGAGGCCTCGAATGCTTGCCTTCTTGCCTCACCCATCCAGAGGGGGAAATCTCTCTGGCATTTCCTTGCTGCAAAGAGGCGGCCCTGGTGAGGGAAAGAGAGGTGGGGAAGAAGAACACAAGAATGTAATAAATGAGGAAGAGGGAACCTGCTGGATCAGCCCAAGGTATGAGGGAGTGGGTGGGGGGAGAAACAATCCAGGACATGTCAGGTCAACAGTATTAAGAGTTAAGGGCTTTGAGGTGGGGGGCAGAGATATTTGCAGCTTTTCCCACTTCTGCAAGGGTCCTGCACCCCTATCTGCCAGGCATGCGGAGGGCTCACTGAATATTCATCACCGTTTTAAACCACCCAGAAAGCTTTGGTTATTAAGTGGTGTAAGAAGCTAAATAAATAATACAAACACAGACAGACTATAATTTAAGTACCTTACTAGCACCGTCATCATCATCTCCTCTGCTAGTCTGCCCAACACCTGAAGCTCTCTGGATGGTTCACAATAACTCATCCTCAAATGGGGCTGCTCCAAAAGCTGTCTGAGTCACATGTTCACCTGGGTTCTGCCCCATGCCAGATACATGTTTAGCTAATGCAGAGTTAAGACACTACGACTGATAAACACCCATCAATCAATGCAGAAACCAATGGGACTTACTCTCCTGCTAACATAATCGGGACCAGATTACATGTTTATTCTGTCATTCTTCCACAGTCTTGCTGTGACACAATCAAAACAGCTTTGCTTAACTTTGGCATAACATCAGCACAATAATTTCTACCTATAGGTTTCTTAAGGATAAGGGGGGAAATAAACCTTTTCAATATTTATCTGATGTTTTCTTAACCTCTCCAGATCTGTTGGAACTGCAACTTTAATAAACTTCTGGATTGCAGGTTCAAGGCGACGCAGAGTAACTTTTTCCTCTTCTTCCGACATCCTCGGTTCTGAGGTTAGCAGCCTGTGAGCAGTTCTTTATTGCTCTAAACACAATTTGAAAGATTATTTCAATAGTAACATAACATGCATGTTCCACACCAGCATATTTCAATTTTCAGTCTTCAGTTTTTCCTTAGTATAGAAGACACTCTCATGCCAACGTGGCTTACAGATTGCATAGCCTTAACCTGCACCAATGCACAAGTTCCCCACTGTGGGCCCTGCTGCTATGTACAACAATCTGGTGTAACAGGAAGTTTCTAGGTCTAATAGTCTGCTTAATAATCTGTGCTGCAGCCAACACATCTGGAGGCTGCCAGGTCGGGAAAAGCTGCTGAAGAGCCACGAGAACAAAAAGTCTTCCAGCAAAGAGGTATGTAGACCAGCTATGAGGGAAAAGCAAGGCGAGGAGGTGGTCTCCCCCAGGGCCCATTTTCCCAGGACTGCCTAGCTGGCACTCTGAAAGGGCCGAACAAGGAACTTGGCAGCCTCTTAACAGGCTGTCCTTCGTATATTTGTTTTCACGTCTGATTTTTCTGGGCAGGACCCAGGAAGCCGTGGGCCACATGGACACACTGCAATCGGGATTCGCGCGCTTGGGGTGCGAACCTGCCACGGCAAGGCGCTTTCCGAAGTTTAGGTGGGCGCAAGCAGCCTCGTCATTTCCTCCCCTGCACGGCAGGCTCCTGCTGGCACACATGGCTCCGTGGCCTGGCTGGAGCCCCCCGGGGAAGAGCTCCACTCTTCCGGCGCCCCCCGGACCTCCCTGCATCCGGGGGGTGGGGGGGAGGCAGGGGGCACCGCTGCACCGGCGTCTCGCGAGCTGGATCGCGGCAAAGGACCGGCCTGTCTGGCGCGGCGCAGGGACCCGCGGGGCGCCCAGGCGCTTTGCCCGCAGGGGCGCGTCGGATCGTGCCCGAGGAGGGCAGGCGCCCGGGCGCGGTGGGGCCAAGGCAAGGGCGCCGCCGCCGCCGCGAAGCTCTCCGCCCGGCCCCGGCCC
>NW_025336455.1:1603937-1633674 GCF_004798865.1 Varanus komodoensis
GGCGAAAGCCCCGCCACCGCCGCTCACCAGGACGCGGCAGCGCAGCCCGGCGAAAAGCGGCGACCGGCCCGCCGCGCCAACCCGGAAGACGCCGCGGGAGGAAGCGGAAGCCGCTCGCCGTTGGCAGGAACGAGCGAGCGCCGCCGCCGCCCTAGAGAGGACTTCCGGGTAATGTGACGTCACTTCCTGCCGCCGCTGCGTGGGCGGGGCGCTCGCTAGACGGCTCCCTTGGCACCGGCGGCTCCCAACCGGGGGCCCTGTGGGTGGGCTGGAGTGCAGTTCCCATCATCCCCTCACAGCATGATGGGACATGCGGTCCGGGGAGGCTGTCCGTGTGCTTGTCCCAGGCTGCCTCCCAAGTTAATTTTCGTGGGCTTCTCCGCTAACAAAGGGTTCCCGGGGCGGCCTACTGGAAACCGCGGAAAGGAGACGGCCCCGTGAAAGAACAGCACACAAGGAAAAGGGAATGCGGAAGGAAGAGGAAAAAGGGTTTTCCACAGGGCAGGGGGATGCATGGGCTGTAAGGGGCGGCCCCCTAAGTTGGAGCCCCGTGTCTTTGGGAGGCCATCAGCCCCACCGCTTTGCTGCCCAGAGGCACTTGCGGTAGTACAAATGCAGGCGCCCTGATGACCTCTCTTGCATCTCATGCTCCTCCCCAGACTTGGTCTGATTTTTTTTTAATTAACCAAAACCTCCTTTCCACTGTGCATACATAACTGATATAAAATTTGTGCTTGAAATCTTAGTAACCTTGCCAAGGCTTCACCCTTCGACCTGAAGAGCGGTGTTAATCAGTTCCAATCTGCAGCAGAGCTGAGATTCCGCAAGTTGTAACCCTTGCCTATCAGTGATAGACATTCACGATTTGTATTTGGTTGGCTGGCAGGTGCCTGTCTGCTTGTCTGTCCATTGTTAAGATAGGTGTGGAATGTGGCAAATTAGCAAGTCCTACCTTTATGGATTAACAGTGGATAAAAGAAATGATCAAGCTGTCGATAGGGAAAGATCAAGTTGACCAATGATTAAAGGGTTTGCTGTGAAAAGCACAATAGCATTTGACTTGTTAGCAGGAGCGCTGATCTCTTCTGGAAGAGCAGTTGCTGTGTGGAAGCCTCAATAAAGAGCTTTTCTGGTACACCTTGCTAGTAGGTTTTTTATCTCTGGGGTTAGACAAGGGAACCTGGCTGATTGAGATTTAAATCCCTGACAATCCCTTTTACAAAAAGATTCCTTCAGGGCGCAAAGATGCACTTTGGCACATGTGTAAACTACAATATGCAAACACACATGTAAAGCGTTGTTTTCTTTGACCAAAACTTCCTGGATTGCGTGTCTTACCCCAACCTTTCCAAATACCATGCTTTACACACTGGTCTAATTCATGTGTTTGAAATCCCTGCCACACCTCATAAACCGGCAACACACTATACCTTTTGTTGGCACTGATCCCTGGCCTTGCAGAACCTTCTCTGAGAAAGGAGCAGCAGGGGATGCGCCAGGGTGGGCTGGCATTTCCAAACGGAGCTTAACCCCTCCCCAGAGTTCACCACTCCCAGCAAGATCCTATGGCTTTGCCTGTTGCGGATTCCCAGCGCTTCACACCCCTGCCCCTGACACTGTCTAGTTTGGCACATGGCATACCCTGCACAGAACTGGGTGGTTCAGTGGCTGCAATCATGCGCATACCTACCTGGGTGTAAATCCAGTGGGTTAACAGCAAAGTCAAGATGACAAGGGTCAGGGCAAAGAGACATCAGTGCCTGCTGAGATCCGTTTCCGCAGCAGTTTGTTTTTCCATCCAGTTCCCACACTCATTGAGTGGTGTTATAGTTACATGTTGGATTGTCTGACCGGGCCCCTCTGTCCATAGATTGACTGGAAAATTTGTGTTCAGGGATGCACAGATGAGAGGCAACAAGAGAGCTGGAGTAAGGCTGCCTAGAAGTAAAATGGAAGAAATAATATAATAGTGCTCAGGCTGCACAAACCAAAAGGGCCTTTGACAAACAGAGAGCCGTAGAAAGAGAGTGGGTCAGAAGAAGCTCCCAGGCCATCTGGTCTGACCCCTGCCCCCCCCCCCCGACTCCAGCCAGCTCCACTCATGTAATCCCCAACATGTTGTTATCCAATTTTTAAAGTCCATTTCCAATAGCAAAATGTTGGAATTGCAAACAGCATTCAGTCTTTTCTTCAATTTCAAGTGTCACAAAAGCATATAAAATGGAATCTGCTCATCAGCTGTACGGTAAACAGCAGAATAAGAAAGCATTGAGAAAGAAAAGTGACATATGATTCTTGCAGCAGTAGAAACAGTCATCACTAATAGGCAGGAAAGGGAAAGCGATGTTTGCCAGGAACCAAGACAACTTCTTCCCGCTCTCAATCAAACCCTCACAACAACCACCCTGTGAGGTAGGCTGGGCTGAGAGTCTGCAACTGGTCCCAAGTCACCCAGCTGGCTCCGTGGCTGAGCAGGGACTAGTGCCCAGATCGCCTGAGTCCCAGTCCCATGTTCTTAGCCTCTGTCCCACACTGGCTCTTCCTTTGTGGGTCCTGAATCTCCCAACAAGTAGATAACCTCCTTGGGCTCTAGGGTTATAGGGGGAGAAAATGCCTCCCATCCAGCTTCCCACCCCATGACCACTTTGTCCACCTCTCCCCCTCCTCCTTGGTCTCGGCACTTCAGACCACGCACCACACGGGGAGGGCCCCTTTCTGCCAACTCCTGTCCTCAGCACCTTCTGTTCACTCATGTTGCCGCTGTGCATGGGGTGGGGTGGAGGTCGTTCTGCCCATCGCTGCACTGGAGGTTTGCCATGTCTGGCACCTTCACCAAGCTGAGAGCAGCTCTCAAAAGCAACAGGCCACCAGGTGGAGGTGTTGCGCCATCTGCCTCTGCAATTCCTTCAGCATCCTTCTTGGATGCCCACATGCAGCAGCCAAAGATGCTCTTGCTGGCAGGGAAATGAAGGAATGAGGAAAGCAGCCAAGCGGAGCCACAAAAGGTGAGTTGAAGTGTCAATACAGCAATCATGGATGTTTTCCATACTATTCTTACCAGTATCTCTGCTCGGCTCAGAACCTTACGTCATGCCTAAAGACATCAGGATGCTATTGTACCAACATTATCTGGAAACTTAGCACTCTGCATTGGTGTATGCGACTAGCAGGTTATAAAAGTGTCTGTACATGGGCTGTGATTTTGTAGGTGAATTTGCCTCTACCCAGTAATGCATTATCATTAATTACTTCAGGTACTGGGGCATCAATCAATAAAGCCACAGAGGTTCAAACGTTTGATCTTCCCCATGAATCTGGGTGATAATTCCTTGCAAATTGAAAACTGAGATTCTGTCACCAGCTTTCTTTTCTTGGGAGAAAAGCCTGGGAGAAGAAACATCTGTGCAAGCTGATTTGTTGCTAAGGTTAGTGTATAAACTGAGCAAGCTGTTCAAGAAACTAAGCTCCACTGGTTTAAGTGCATTATGTCCAGTAAGACTCCTGTGATTTTAAGATGTGCAGAAATTCAACCAGTGCAGCTTCTGCACTTAAGAAGATGCTGCAAGCCTGAACTCAAGAAGGCTTACTTCTGAATAAACATGCAGTGGGTTGGACCACAAATCTTATCAAAGAATAGTAGAGTCGGAAGGGGCCAAGGAAGTCAGTGGGTCCCAACCCTCTTCTGAACATCTCTGGACTCTTTCTTCTTTTTCAACTGTTCCAGATTTGATCTCTCTGCCTTAAAAAGCCATGTGGGGCACAGAACACCACACACCACTTCCATTCTTCATACCGGGAATAACTTCATCTGCTTCATTGTTTAATTGAGTCCCTCATGTTAAAGATATCAGGGCAGTTTACAAAAGAAAAGAGGCAGTGGCAGCCAGATTCAGATGATCAGATGCTAAGCATACACGGCCCGGAAGGAATACTTATTTTAAAAAATAACAATGTGTGCGGGCTTCTTTGGGGCGGCGGGCGGCGGACGCGGGGGCTCGGCTCCCTCCAGCCGCGGGACGCTTCCTGCTCGCCTACGGAGCCCTTTGCCCGGGGCGGTGCCCGCCCGGAACCTTTCTGCGCGTCTCTGGAGCCCGGGGGGCGGCGCGGCAATGCACCGGTCCCCCAGGGCTTTTCCGGTTGGGAAAGGCCGCATTCCTAGCCTGTTCTACCCGCTGCGACCGTCGCGACCAAGGCCGGGATGCGGCTGCTGAGGGCCGGGGTGCGCCTCCTCCCGCAGCCGGGGACCCGCCGCGGGCCCGGCCGGCCCCTCTACCAGCAGGGCCAGAGCCCCTCGCCCCGCACCCGCGAGTACTTCTACTACGTCGACCACCAGGGCCAGGTAGGCGAGAGGAAGGAGCGGCTGCGGGGCCACCTCGGGAGACCCGCGCGGGGCCTGCCAGCCCAACGGGCCGGGCCGGGAGCTGCTTCGTCTGGGTGTAAAGCCTTCGCAGGGCGGGCAGGTGCGAAAGGGGTGCCCCGAGGCTCCGTACTGGGCTTGGTGCCGTGTAGCCCGCGCCTCCGTGCTCTTCTGGAGTCATTCAGGACGGGGGAAGCCTGGGGGTACCGCGGAGAGCTCCCGAAGGTTCCTCAAACTGGAGGGTCGGACAGTAAAACAGGGAACGGGTTTTAGTGTTCATAAGGGCAGGTGGACGCACCTGAGCGCAAAACGAAGCATAGTCCCAAAGGTGTCATTTCGCTGATGGAACCGCAACGGGAAAGAATGGCTGGCAAAGCAATCTAGGGGTCGTGCTAGACAGCTCAATTCAAAAGGTCGGACCAGAGTGTGGCAGCTGTGGAAACAGTAGAGCCCATGTTAGGGAAAGAGACAAAACCATGACAGCATCTTTTTGCAAATATTTCACCCTGGAGTGAAATATTTCAACCCTAAAGTGCATTTGGATTGTTTGAACCATTCTGGTCATTCTGTCTCCAAAAGGATACAGCTGGGAAACATTCAAAAGATCACAGCTAAGATTATTCCATAGAATTGGAGATGAAACACGTTCCATACAAAGAAATGATAACATGTTTAGACACTTTAGTTTAGAAGACAAGTAGTTATGGGAAGAGTGGATAGAGGTTTGTTTTTTAAAAATGCATACAGTGAAGAATGTGGAGAGATTTTCCCTGCTCTTCCATAGTATTGGGTTACTCTCTCCAACAAAATTACTCCAAGGAGCACTCTCATCCCTAAATTAGATTGATAAAATAAAGAAAGCTTGGGATAACCAAACATGTGGGGGCTTGTTTTGTTTTGGGGTTGTTTTGTGGGATGGTAGCAAGCCCAGTTTAGAGCTGCTATTCAGAGCAAACTCTTGTGCTCAGCAACTGTTCCAAGGCACCCTGTTCTGTACCTTTTGCACTGCCTTCCCAGTTGGTGGATATCAGGAGCCTAATAAAATACAAAATAGATCACACAAGCTTGCAGTCTGTCCTCCCTTTTTCTGAATGTAACATTAAATCACAAATGAAATTGTCCTCTAGGGCTGTCTTATACAAGAGAGGATTAAATTCTGGATTGCCTCCTATACCTAAGGGAGCAGATGCTAGCTATTAAACTGGCTGCTCTACTACACATTATTATCCCTCTGGTTTTTCCCTTTGATGGGTCTTATCCGCCTGGTTCCTGCTATTTTAATTTTAAAAGGGCAGCTCTCTCATCTTGTTTCTAGGTAGAGCAGAAAACCAGCAGTAAACATAATGTATTGCCTTGCCATCGCTTTAGCTGTGAATGTGTGGCTCCAATAGTCAGAGCGATGAGCCGTTTTCCAAGTAAGAGATTGCCTTGGACATGGGAGGGTTGGTGCCAGCCAGCATGCCATCCACAGGCACAGCTGATGTGTCATTGAGCAAGGTCGATGGCATAGCTGAGTGACAGGAAGATGAAGCCTGTCAAGTCCAGTTAGGTTGTTTAGGACAGAGAGGCATCCTTCACAAATGTGGCTTAGAGCGTGTATTTATTTCGGAGCTTGCACAACCCCGGAGGATGCTAGTCTGTTGCAGCAAAGAAAACAAGAGTCTGGCAGCACTGTAGAGACAGACTGACAGATTTCAGTACATCCCTCTGCATGCAAGCGCTTGCTTCCTTGGATGCACGGCAGCTCCAGGATATAACTGCGGTTTGTGCTGCAAATTAAGTCAGTAAAGTACACAGGGCCTCTCAATGGAGAGCCAGCCAGTGTGGATGAGACTGTTGGACGGGGGATCCAGATGATCCAGGTTCTAGGCCCCACTTGGCTGTAAAGGGGGATATAAATGTAATCAATCATTTCCTTGCCAAAAAGTGGGATACAAATGTAATTAATCATCATCGTCATTCATTGTCCCATGACTCAAACATAACTAAAACAAAGTTAATTATCTCTACCTCAGGGTGCCTGTCCTGTGAATGCAGAGACAGGAGTGTGTGTTGATGTTTGAAAGATGGTTTCTTGGAGCTCCGAACTCACGGCCCCTCCCCGCAATGCCCCTCAGGGTTAGTTCACTCATTTCAGAAGTTTAATAGAGCCACCTCCAAGGTTCCCACAATACTTCACTGCAGTGGCTGAAGAGCCACACCCTGAAGCAAAACAGGGGTGTGAGCTGCCTGTTTGGCCGTCGTCACTCCTGGCCGCTCAGAGTGCCACTCCTGCTCTTGTCAAAGAGAGCTGGGTTGCATCCGCAACATCTCATGGCTGCGCATTCGTGCTCAGAGGCCAAGAGGCTGCTTCAGCAGGTGCTTGGGCATCTGCGCTTCACGGCCAAGGAGTTGCTCCAGTGTGCAGAAGCCTGCGTTCCCCTGCATGCTGGTGGCTGGTGAGGGCCAGCGGGGGCAGCACATGGTTCTGCCATGCTCCTGGAAAGGAAGGGCTTGTGCTGTTGGTCAGGAATCTCCCAGGAGGCCCAGGATTCCAGCACTGGCTTCTCAGCAGTGGTGTGGCTGGAAAAGGCCCCTTAGCCTTGGCGTGCTTCTGCTGGTCAGGACAGATCATGGGCCCATGGTTCATCTCAGCATGAGTCATGCTCCTCTGTCCCTAGTTCGATGCCCTGGCCCCTCTTGCCCCAGCTAATTTAGAGCACTCTCCCAGGCTGGTTCCCTCATGTGGCCCCACTCAGAAGAGCAGCAGCTGGCCAAGGGCATTCCAGCAAGGGCACGTGCCAGCGTGTGGCTGGGTTTGTGCCCCACACCTGAGGGCTCCGTCTCCTGTCCCCCTCTTGGAAGGCTCTCTTCTTCGGTACCTGCTGAGAGAGAAGTACCTGTGGGACTCCCTGGGTGGACACAGTGGTTACCCAGCCCCAGGCTCCACAGAGGCACCTCTGCAGGCGGCGAGCATCTCACACAAGCTGTGCCAGATTTCACCTGTCCTTACAAACAATCGGTGTAACTGTACAGATGGTGTGTTCTTCTTTAAAGACTAGCGCTCATTTCTGCTTCCTTCATGTTATACCTCCCAGGTATGAAAGGAAGCCAAACCTCTTTCCAGTGGGAGAGCCCATCCTAGCCATGGGATCACTTGGCAAAATGGCTCTGGAGCGAACCGTTAACAGCTCCCTCCAGGATCGCTCTGACACCGGCTAAGTGGCGGATCCAAGGAGCACTGGGAAGTGTGGCTGGCCCCGTTCCAAGCCTTGGGGCGCTCTGAGCCTCTTTTTAATCCATTAGTGTTAACTGCCGGTTCTCACACTCGCCTCCACTGCATTAATGGTGTATCGAATTAGTGCTGAATTAATCATTATGGGAGAGATTAGGCGTTGTAATTAGTGTTAAAAGAAGAGTTTGTGGCTGGCCTGGTGCTCTGGAAATTAACAGTTTTGAAGAATGCAGAAAGTCTCTGTTGCAGGCAGGCAGCTTCAGTTGGGTATTTGTCAAACCAGAAGTGGCCACCCTTTTGGAATCTTCCTGCCCCCGATAAGCAAGGCTTCCAGAACCCCCAAACTGCCCCAACGCATGCTATTCTTTCCCCAGCCTAGCTCACCGTTCCCTTCTGCCTCACATCTATGGACCAGGGCCAGGCTAGCGGGCCCTTTGGGGCAGCTTGAATTGGCCAGACTGTTTGGGCAACCTGTGCCACCGAAGCCAGGAGGCACGTGGCATCCTCAGTGTACAAAAATCGTGGTCCCACACATTTCTTTGCTTCTTATCTGCTTCCTACCCTGATGTTCCACCAAGGAAAGGGTGCTCCAGAAGGGGAACCTCATTTAAAGCAGTCGTAAAACAAATGCATTTTAAAAGCAGAGTTCGAAAGCACAGTACTACAAGAGCAGAAACAGCAGCGAACCCACCAGACCAGCTCCCATGCCAAGGGCTGGCTGGGGATGGGGAGGCTGGGCCTGCTGGCAGAAAGACAGTGGCGAGGGAGCCCTCCTGGCCTGCCAAGGCAGGGAATTCCAACTCCTGGGGGCAGGCCTCTGCAAAGGCCCTCTCTCCATTCGCAGCCTCCCACAGCCTGGCTTGTTTTGGAAATCCACTGCCGAACAGAGGGCGTTCCCTGATCGTGGAAGCCAAGGACTGCTTGTCAAGCCCCACGTACAGCTGAGGGCCTGTCAGTCAACAGCTGAGGGCCTGTCAGTCATCATCCCACCCTCCCCAGTACTAAGGAAACAGGAGCTCCAGCAGGGGCCCTTGGGGGAGCTCCCCACTAGGAGCAAGACGGGCGATGTTTCCTGGGCAAGCTCCTGGCAGGCCCCCAGGTTGGCGAAGGCCCGACTTGTAGGATGCTGCTGAGGAGAGCAGAGAATTCCCTCCCTCTGCCCAGCGCATGCAGCCCCATGGCGTCAATGGGTGCCTTGGCTGCAGTTGGGCAGTGGCACTCTTGGAACCTGTGTCAGCCTCTGCGTTAGCCGTGTGGCAGCCCCCTCCCAGCCCCCTTGATAGGTTCTGGAAAGAGGTCCTGCCTGCTCACTCTGCTTTTCTGTCTCCCCGCGTCTCCAGCTTTTCTTGGACGATGCCAAAGTCAAGAACTTCATCACGTGCTTCAAAGGTAACGTCTCCTTCCTGCTTCCAGACCACAAGCCCCCAGGCAGCCTCTGCTGAAGGGCGGGCAGCATCTCGGGGAGGGACAGCATCGCGGGAGCAGGCATGCCGCGTGGTGTCGTGCAAGCTGCCCTCGGCACGCCGGGCTGGCTCTGCTCGAGTGCCGGAACGCCCCTCGGCAGCAGGTGGGCAGAATCCAGCCGGCTGGTGGTTCCCCCCCTGCCCTTCCAGCCTCCGGGCCATCCCTCCCCTGGATGCCCGGGAGACTGCAGAGCCGCCCGTTCTGACATGCCTCTGCGCACTCTTCCTGTACAGTCAGCGAGGCCGGCACGGGAATGCTTCCCCGAGGAGCACGCGTCGCCCTAGCTGGGAGCGCCGCTTGATTTCCTGCTGCCGGCGTTGGGCACTTTGAGTTGGCCTGAGGTTGCCCTCGCTCTACCCTTCAGAACATGCCCAAATAGCAGGGGCTTGGGTGACTCAAGTGGCCTGTTGGCCCTGGGACTTTTGCTTCTGGGAAAAAGTTTCCCTCACAGGTTATGCAAGGTTTGGCAGGCGCTTCGGAGCAGATGGGGTCCTTCTCAGCATCCCTGTTGTGTAAGTGAGATTGCCTGGCGCAAATTTGAGGATGCCTGCTAAGCTATCGCATGATCCTGAAAATCCCCGCTTTGACACTTTTATCTTCCTCCGGAACTGCACTCATCCCTCCGGTGTTCCCGCATTAAGAACCGTCGGCATAATCTTTAATCAGGGTATTAAAATCCCGCCAGGCTCCCTGCCAGGCGCAGCACTACCCTGTCAAGCCCCCAGTGCAGAAGCCCCTCGGCAAAGACGGCGTCCCGGTGGCTGCATCACGGCCGGGCTCGGGGTGGAGCTCGGTGGACTCTTGGGGCTGCAACGGGAAAGACCGGAGAGGAGCGCTGTCTGCTTCCCCTGGAGCGCCAGCTTTTCCTCCGCCTCTTCTTGCACTGCTCCCAGCCACAGGCTTTTGTGAGCCTTTCGTCCGTCCGGGGTCACACGCTGCAGCCAGCTCGTGGCTGTGGCTGGCTAAGGAGGCCTTGTAGATGCTTCAGGCCCAGTGGCGTCTGACCCCTCAGCAGGCAGAGGGGTTTGGGCTCATCAACCCCCCTTCCTCGCACGTGGTCCTACTTCGAGCTGTGTGGAGCCCCTTAGTCCGCAGCCCGTGCTCTTCTGTGTGTCCCGCCCCATGTGGCACTGCTGCCCTCCCTTCCTCCATTGTTTATTGCAGCTGTCATGGGGCCCAAGCCCCTGAAGGTGCCAGGGG
The DNA here is from genome assembly GCF_004798865.1 of Varanus komodoensis. NCBI lineage: Eukaryota > Metazoa > Chordata > Lepidosauria > Squamata > Varanidae > Varanus > Varanus komodoensis. The sequence continues at coordinate 1,614,173 of NW_025336455.1, forward strand.
AGATGGCTGCAGCTCCCAGCAGGCCTCAGGCAGGGGTGCTTTAGGCCTTTGCCTGTCTAAACAGGCGCTCTTGGACCTACCTGAACAAACGTTTGAGGGACGCCATGTTCAGTTATCACTGTCGACGTGTTAAAAAGCATCTCCTGAACACATTTTGCCCTAAAGAAGCAGCATTTAAAAAGTGCTGCCAGTTTAGAGGCAGGGGAGGGAAGGCCCGTTGGCTTTGGGGAGTGCGAAGTTCTACATGGCATCTGCTTTTTCCTTTGGCTCGATGAAGTTGGAGGCTCAGCCTAAGATTTTTGGAAGTGCCTTTACTTCTTCTGGGGTATCAGATACTGCAAAATTTGGAAGGAAAGGAACGATGTGTGAGAATGTGATGCCTTTGGCCCTTTAGTGAATCCCTCGGGGATGTGCAGACACGCAGCTGCTGGTGTGGTTCCCCTTGCGCAACGCGCTCAGCCTTCAGCGCCCTCCTAGGGGCTTTGGATGGGCCACCATGCTTCACGTCTGTTTCCCAAAGTGCCGCCACAGTGTCTCTAAGCAGTCCAGAGCCTCACTCGCCTCGGGCGGGTGGACGAGAGGACACAAGCCCCCGCGTGCGGACGTGCAGCCACGCTTCGGATCAGCCTCGGGCGGGGGTCAGCTGCAGGGTGGAGGCGCGGCGCGTGCCATGGCGAATCGTGCCGCAGGGTCTTCCTCCACCCCCTGCCCTGTTTACAGTCTCGCCACCCTCCTTTTCTTACTAGAGCAGGAATGGCTGTGCCTGGCCACGCGTTCGGCTAGCACGCAACTGCCTCGGCCACCAGCCGCCCCGAGCATCCGTGGGGAGGACCCTCGCTCGCCATGTGCGGCACCCGCCTGCCAAACCCAGCGGGTCTTTCCCTGCCACGCACGTCAGGCGCTCCGGACCAGCCTTCGGCTGGCAGCATCCCTTCCCCTCCGCCTTGCCTGCCTCCGCGCCTTGTTTGCCGCTCCAGAACTGCTCCCAGCAAAAGCAAACACGGCGCCTTTTGCATCTTAATTCCCTTTCTCCAATTACGTGGCTGCAGCCGGGCTATTAATATCTTGACTGCACGGCTTCTCTGGCTGCAGATGCCGTGCCTCATGCTTGTAAATTTCCCGCCGGGTGGGGGGGCGCGGGGGGTGCTGTTTGGGGGCTGGTGCCAAAGAGAAGAAGAGCATCCCAACTGAATGCCAGAGAAAAGGGAAACGTACAGCGGGGAGACTCCCTTCCGTGCTCAGGACGCGGCGCTTGGCTGGCTGGCTGGCTCCCCTTGCCTTCTCCATCAGGACCTGCTGCACAGGGGCCGCTTCACACGTGCACAAGTGCGACGACGGCGATTTATTTCATTTCTCTGCCATCCCATAGCCGGAGCTCTCTGCACACGGGTGCCGGAGGAGAACGCACCCCGTCCTCCATCAGGACTCTGCAGTGTGGCCACTCGCAGGGGCTTTGCCCTCTGGGCTGCCATGCCCAAGAGTGGCTGCACCACAAGGGCAGCCGCAGCGGAACGGGCACCTTCGTGCGCTGCCCGCGGGTCTTCCTTGCGGGCTGGGCTTCCCCCCACCCTAGTCGAGGAAAGGGGTGCAGGGCTGCCCTGCCGTTTGCCTCCACATGGAGTGCCTTGCAAACAGGTGGTGCGGTCGGAGAGGTCTGGGGTTGAGGGGGTCCCGGGGGTCTAGTGTGGTGAAGAGGGAGAGCCGAGGGGGGCCTTGTAGGCACGATCCATAGGCACCGTCGGCAAGCGAGGCGAGTGGTCCGTGTGCCTCTCTCTCGAGCCCTCGGCCCTCAGAATGGGGTCCCTTCTGAGCAGACCCCAGTGCCCCCCACCGCTTCTCCTGCCCCCCCGCCACCCCCACCTGCCTCCGACGGAGAGCGCTGCATTGCTGAACTGTGCCCTGCCTCCCCTCCTCCAGATAAGCAGTTCCTCGTCTTCTTCTTCAAGCAACTGAGGCTGAACCGCAGCGGCCGCTACGAGGACGCCTTCCCCTACCTGTCGCCCTGCGGCCGGGAGCACAACTACGTCCGCTGCGACGACCGGCCCATCGTCTTCACCCAGCTGCTGCAGGGCTCGCATGGGGAGCAGCTGCTGTCCTACTGCGGCGGGGCGGAGGGGCTGGCCGTGCCCTTCCAGCCGGAGAAGCTGGCGATGCTGCCCGAGAACGGGCGCGTCTACCACCCGGGCCCTGAGAAGGCCGGCGGGGTGGGGCTGGTGAAATCGGCCCTGGCCTTTGAGCTCAGCCCCTGCTTCGCGTACGAGCGGGGGCCCACCCAGCCGCCCACCCATTTCCAGTGGCAGGACAAGCGCCACGTCCTCACCCACGAGCTGCTGCCGTGCATCAGGGACAAAGAAGAGGGGCCCTAACGCAGGGACCGAGCTCGGGAGTGTTCGTCGGCCGAGCTGTGAGCACGCCCTGCCTGTGCGGCCGCGCGGGACCCCCGGGCCGGTCTCGCTGAGGGGGGCACGTGTCCCGCCATTCCAGGTGCCTTTCTTTCGCTCCCAAGCAGGCGGTCTAAAGTGGACGGAAAGCGTGCAAGTGAGGCCGGCGGTCTTCTGGCGAGCGGCACGACAAGAGCCTCTAGGAATAAAACGGTCCTCCCGCTTGTGTGGTCCCCTGGCGTGTGTTCCAGCTTTAGGGGCTTCCACCCCGCACGCGGAGGTGGCCGGGGGCCTCCGGCTGGTGGCTCTGCGGAAGAGCCTCTCGGCCACTGGCCGGTGACTGGCAAAAGGGCAGCTCCTCAGTCCGAGAAGGGCGTGATCCGCAGGAGGACACGCTCGTCGCTGCTCACCGTGGCCAGTCCAGCCTGTCTCAGTGGGGTGCCGTGTCAGTGGGTCAGGACCCAGAGCGAGAGAGGAAAAAGCAGGAGAGGGGATGGAGGCAGGCAAGAACTGGCGTTTGCCTCTCTGGCATCGGGTGCTGAAAACGGGGTTCAGGGGAGCTCTTCTGTGAGCTGGGACGGGGTCCCCTGCCGCCCCTCCTCTGGGCTGCCGTTCCGTGGTGCCACCCGGCACAGTTCCTCAGGCTGTCCGATGTGGCCACGAGCCGAGAAAGGATGCCCACCCTGGGCTTGGGGTTCTCAGATGGGATTGGGCTCTCTGGGCAGTTTCCAAAAATTAAAAGACATACAAAACAAAGAAAAATCATATTTAATTAAGCAATAGGTGATAAACCATAAAATGGGCAACGCACAGCAACTATAATGGATGGTGTGGGAATTGATGTCTGGGCCAAATACGCCAAAGAATCCCAGTCGGGCGATGCCTTCTGTGTGACGGGCCTTCGCGCCTGCAGAAACACCCCCCTGCCAGATTCTGTGATTTATTGTTCTTCTGATTAAAGGGGAGATTTGAACGCCCAGATAAAAAGAGGCCATCTGCATCGCCGTCCTCTTGTCCATTCCTTGCTGATCGAGAGGGGCGTGGGTCGGCACGCATGCTGTGGGGCCAGCTTGCGAGGCACTCTGCAGGGCTCCCCAGTGGGCAGGTGGGCCTGTCGGAGAGGCCTACGCCGTATCGTTCGCCGACCCAGCACCCCGGTGCGTGCTCTGCCTTGCGTGCCATGCGGACAGGCTGCTGCCCCGTCCGTGGGTGCCCTGGTTAAAAGTGTGCCTTGCTGGCCTCGGAAATGATCTGTCGTTGAACCCTTCTCAAGGTGGGGTGGGAAACTAGAGTATTCTGAGAGCCCAGTGGCTTAAGCCGCCTTCATGCCCGCTTGCTTGTTTTAAAAAGGCAAAAGCGCGCGTCTGCATTCTGTTCCGTAAGGCAGCATCTTCCCAAAGGCAGACTGCAGTCGGGGGGTGCAAGACCGTGGCCAGGCGTCAAAGGGTCGGCTTGAGTGCTTGGTGCACATGGACTTTGGAGCCCTTCGTACGCACACCTGGAAAGGAGAGCGGCCAGGACCTGACGGACAGCTGCAGGTTGGGCAGATGAGAAAGGAGGGGGTGCTTTTCCAGGCAGGCTGTGTCCACGCCTGTTTGCCGGAGCAGTTCCCAAACCTGGCTCTTCGAGGGACCGCGAGCAACACTGTGATGGAGCTGCCCACCTGCCTGGCACCCATCATCCTTGTCGGAACGAGGATCCGGTTCTGAGCAGAAAGAGACGCGCGCTGCAGAGCCAACCCCGGCTGTCACCGTCGTGGCACCTGATGTGGGACCCGTAGTGCATTTCCCTTCGGGGAGCCGCTTCCGGCGCCATTCCCAGAACCTGGAGCAAGGAGCCGGTGTGCAGCTGCCCAGTTTACATCTGGATGTGGCTCCTACCCCGGCAGGCTGGAGCCGAGAAGCAAAGAGCCAGTGTGGCAGGCAGAAATCCAAAGGGGCCTGTGACTTTTCCGCAGAGCACGGACTTCAGGAATCTGCTCGGTGTCAGCCTTCAGCCGGGAGGCATCCTTGGAAAGACCCAGCGCTCCCTCAGTCCGCACACTTCCACCTCCCTGTTCACCCTTCCCACAGGAATGTGGCATGTCTGATTCTGGGGTGGCGGGGGGGGGGGATGTTGGCTGTGGCTGTTTGCCGTGTGCCCCCCAGCCCCTCCCATACTAGTGACCCTCAACGTACCCCTTCTCACTGGAGGAGGGGTGGGGGGGGTCAGAGCAGACGGCGGGGGGTGGATCGGAGTGCCCGGAGTCTTGTTCCCGGGGTGGAGAAGGCGTTCCCAGGCAGAATCGAGGCCTGGCGGGCGGGCGGTTTCGCTCCCGGCTCTGCCACTACATTATTTAAAAGGCTTGGATGCTTTTCCAGCAAGAAGCCCTTGAAGATAAAGAGGGTCAGGAAATGTTATTTATTCATGTATTTATCTGGTGAATGTGTGTGTTGCTCTTTGGCATGAACCCCCAGGGCAATGTGCGCGCTAGCACTATTTTTATATAGTGAAGCGTGGTACACGCTCCCCAGAAGAGGAGCACATTCAGCAGAAGGCACTTTCTAAAGACCGCGATGGCACGTTTTTGAAAGCAGCTGTCTGGTTGCGAAGGAAGATGGAAGGCGGCCATTCCTCCTGTGGTCAGCCTGGCTGAGCCCCCTCCTCCCCGTGGCCACCCCCTGCCTCAGTTCAGAGCGAGGGAGGCAGCCAGCCTGGCCCCCCCACCACAGCGTGCGTTTGGGTGGACTGGGAAGCCACTGGTGGGGACAGCTGCCCTCCGAGGGCTGGTAGGTGGGGAAGGCAGAAGGAGGCCCGGCCGAACCGTGGCCCCGGTGTGGTCTGGCACGTAAAGCCTTCGACGGGGGCCGGAGGGGCCCACATGCCCGTCCGTGCTCCAACATGGAGCTCAGTTACTGGCATCAAGCCGGGCCCCTTCGGTCTGCGTAGCCCACCTCACAGGGTGGTTGTGAAGATGGTGTGCTGGGGCAGGGCACGGGAGGAAGAGCGAATTAAAGGACTGCTCCCTGTGCGTAGATTAGACGAGCTCGGCCCCCGTGGGCATGCTTCCGGCACGGTCTTCCTGACATCTTCCCGGCCCGTCCTTCGAGGCTGCTCTCGCGAGCCTGAGGCAGTGATGGCCGGGGGCCCTCCTCGGCGAACGTTTCCGGGGCCATCCTGGGTGCGTGATCCGTAGGGAGCGTTCTTGACGCTGCTCCTCCAAGCAGCTGATGAGGGAAGCCCCCCCTGGGGACAGTGGCGGAGGTGCGGCGCTTAGGACGGCATGCAGACTTTTGTTGCTGGGGAACCCTAAAGACTCCCGGGGCTGCCCCCCGCAGAGAAACCGTGCAGCTGTCCTCCCCTGAAGACAGTGTCAGTGGGGGCTCTGCTCCCCGCCAGCCCCACAAGGATGGGGGACCTAAGGCAGAGCATCAGCAGGGCTATTCCCAGCCTTGCGCACGCTGGAGGGAACCCCTCTGTTGCCAAAGGCAGGTGCTGTATCTTTGTAAAGTTGGCTGCTTCTCAAATACAGCCCTCTCCGTGCCCCCAGGGAAACCTCGCCCTCTGCCCTTTCTTCCTTCAAAATGTTTTAAGTACCCTTTTTAAAGAGGTGGACGAGATCCTTCCTGACAGATTTCGATTTGAAGCCTGACCTTTGCCAGGCTTCAGCTGGATCCTTCAGCTGGTCGCTGGGAAGAGTAAGTGACTGCCGGGTCTCCAGGATTATGTGTGGGCTCTCCAGAAGAGCGGGATTGTGCACTGGGCTGGTTGTAATGCTTCCAGAAGATGGGGAGAGCCTCCGAGGGCCGGCTGCAGCAACCAAACGGCGGCGACATTTAAAAGCATGTTGCATCACTGCGCAGCTATGCCTTCCGGAGCAAATCCGTCTTCCCGAGCTCATTTGGGGAATTAATTGGTTGGGGGTGCGACACTCTGCAGAGAAAGGGCTCACTTCTGGATTGGGCCATGGAGCCAGCTGACTCACGTGCAGCTGGAGCTTTGTGGGTCGGCATGCTCCCTGAAGTCACCCTGGATTATCATTTTGAGGCAACATCTTGGAGCAAGCCAGCAGAGCACGTGAGCCGCCGAGCCACACGTGGCTCATGGGCCACGGCGGTCAGCCCACTGGGCGCTCCCTAAGCCTGCTGGCGTGATGGCCAGCCTGGGTGAGGCCGAAGCACGGGGCCCATGCCAGGGACTTGGCAGGCCAAAGATGCAGCTGGCCCCCAGCTGCATCCGCCTGGATTGAGGCCTGTCTCAGATGGGTCTGAGAAGCCACCTTTGGGCAGGAAAACGTCCCACAGCTCACAGGACGGCTCCGCCGGCAGAACGGCTGGAGCAGACCTGGGGCTGTGGGATCGTTTCCACTCGGAGCACGTAGCCCAGTGCCCTGGCTTCTGCTCAGCAGTGAGCATGGTGCGTGTGTCTCCCAGTGTGGCACCGACCAGAGGGCTTGGGCCTCAGCGCTCGCCACCCCGTTGGTGCCTCCGCTGCGAGGCATGGCGGGGCTGGATTGGGATCCAGCAAGCCTGCTGGTTCGTGATCTGAAGACAGGATTCCTTTACTTAAAGTGTCCCCAGCATATCCCTGCCCTCGGACCTTCTACTTTCTATTTCAGTAGAAAGGCTAAATGTTGCCGGACAATGCCTGCCAATGCTGAACTGCCTGCCGGGACGTAACGGTCAGGTTCTTGGGACTCGATCCCGCAGTGAGGAGATCTCCATGGCGCAGGAGACCTTGTCAAGAGCGCCTTCCACTTTGGGACCTCCCAGGACAGAGGATGTGGCTTCACCAGGCTCTTGAGAGTGAGCACTTCCTCCCCACCCCCCCATGCAATGCTCACTATCCACGTGCGGAGGATCATGGGTTCAGAAACAGCCCCTGTCCCTTTATGAGACAGGCCCAGCTCAACCAGTCTTCCGAAAGCCTCAGGTGGCCTCTGCGCACTGCTAAAACAACAGCCCTTCCCGAGGGAGTCCCAGGTAGCCTAGAGCTGATCGGGGTCCGAGCAACCCCTGCCCAGTCTGGCCATGCTTCCCGGTCTGCATAGCCAGGCTTCACTCTGCTTCATCAGACTTGATCGTGCCTCCCCTTCCCTTAAGCACAGCTGCTTCAGACGTCTGACGCTGCCACTCCCGCTGGAAAACACAAGCAGCACTAGGCAGGAGAACATCCAAGACAGCCGCTGTCGGACATGAGCCTTCATCACGGGACCTATTATTATTATTATTATTATTATTATTATTATTATTATTATTATTATTATTGCATTTCAGCACCTAAAGGGGCTGGTGTGAAGCGCATCCTTACGCGAAACAATGATTTTGGAAGCATGTTGTTGGTGCCTGAGGCTGAAATGACCCAGCGATGGGGATGCTAACCCGGTATCTGCCGGGATGGAGTGAGCTGGATAGCCTCCCGTGAGAGACATCAGGTGGGGACAGCATTGGCCTTCCTGGCTCCTGCCAGAAGGGCCTCCTTCAACCTGGGCAGCCACAATGCGTGGGCAGCACACGCCCTGCCCCAGCCCCTCCCCGTCTTGGCCCACGCAGTGCCCAGGGGGCTTTGGCTCAGGTGCTCTTCCCACTTGCAGAGCAAGCAGAGGGAGGGAGTGCCACAGGCCGTTGCGCGGCTGGCTGCGCAGAAACTGTGGCGTGGCACGTCCTTCCACCGGCGCACGGGAATCTTTGGGAGCCCCGAGCCAAAGAATGGAGGAAACGGTTGGCCATTTTGCGTTGTTCTTTGTCAACATGTCTGGCTAGCGTCTGATCCTGGCACATCTCTTCCCAAAGGGTGGGGATCCAAACTCTTCACGGTGACACAGAGCCTGAGAGGAGAGAGTCTTTCTCGGTGAGCAGCCGAGGACTGGGGAGACGTGGTGGGTGGCCTGCCCTGTGTTTGGGCCAGGAATATTTTCCCTCTGCAGGACCGCTTGGTGCAGTTCATTCATTCAGTACATTTTTAGCTCTTATGAAGTCTTTCCCACCAGTGCTACACAGAGGCTGGAGCAATAAAAGCAGTGCTCGGAACACAAAAGATAGAATAAAAAGGAAGGGAAACAACAGTGGCAAGTCTAAAAGCCCAGATCTACCCCGCAGTAGAAGAACAGGAAATGCGTAAAAAAGAAAACTGGCCGATCCCACTCAGAAGCGTGGAAATGGGAGCTGCCATGATGCATGGAATTAGCATTTGCACAAACAAACTCGAACAGGTGTTTGGGCCAATCTGGATCACAGCCCTGGTGTGGTGTGGGGGATTTTTGCCTCCCCCCCCCCCCCCCGTGATCCGAATCTGGATTGGGCCCCACACCAGCTATTTTCACTTAAAAGCTATTCACGCAGCAGCTCTCAGGAGAATTGGCTCAGAAACAACATCGCTTGTTTGTACTTGCTGTCAGAAGGAATCTTCCAAAAACAGCGGCTCCAGAAGAAAAAGCTGGATAATTTCAGTTCCATTACTATAAAAAAGGCCAAGCCATGTAATACCCTGTAATTCATTTCAAAAGCCCCAAGGGCAATTCGCAAAAATAAAATCGGCAATCAGAACCTGCATAAAAAGAAAAGCAGGAACATACTGCAATGGCTAGAATAAATGCAAGGTGACAACCAGGGCGTGTGTGATCTGCAGAAGAAGAACCGCTGATTCCGGGGACCTGCCGGTCCCATCCCACACGAATCCGCACAGCGTTTGACAGGTATTTGGGGGGTCCACTCAAGGTGCTGGTGTGACCCTTCCAAGAATCCATGCAAGCTTAGAAAAACTGGCTACACCCCCACTATGCTGGCTGGGGATGCTGGGCGTTGTAGACCTTTAGTCATTTATTTGTGTGTTTGTTTATCTTTGCGGTTATATCCCACCCTCTATTCCAAATGGAGTTGTTGGGTGGCTTACAATATTTATCAGCAGGCTCTTTAAGGTCCAGCTGGCTGATGTGTAAATTAATCGCACTGTGTGTGTCTCTACTGCGTGTCGTTCAGTGTGGGGATAAGCAAAATGTGTGAGTCGATTTCTGAGGCATCTGTAATCCCTTAACCAGGCTCCCCAAGGGCTTCTGTAGCCAAAATAATCTTGCATGGCTGGCCTGTGTGAATATCCCGGCCTACCTGTAAAATACGCGTCTCGATTGGCTTTTGTTGTTGTTAGTCGCGAAGTCGTGTCCGACCCATCGCGACCCCATGGACAACATTCCTCCAGGCCTTCCCGTCCTCCACCATCCCCCGGAGTCCACTCAAGCTCACACCGACTGCCTCAGTGACCCCATCCAGCCTCCTCATCCTCTGCCGTCCCCTCCTTCTTTCGCCGTCAATTGTTCCCAGCATCAGGCTCTTCTCCAGGGAGTCCTTCCTTCTCGTTAGGTGGCCAAAGTATCTGAGCTTCATCTTCAGTGTCTGGCCTTCTAAAGAGCAGTCAGGGTTGATCTCCTCTAGGACTGACTGGTTTGATCGCCTTGCGGTCCAAGGGACTCGCAGGAGTCTCCTCCAGCACCACAATTCAAAGGCCTCGATTCTTCAGCGCTCAGCCTTCCTTATGGTCCACTCAATTGGCTTTCACTGAGCAAAAGTTGTGCAGTTCTGCTGTCCAGGTAAAGTTTAAAAACTCCCTGTGTTATCCTCACACAGGTGTAGGTTCTGGACAGGTGCCTCATCACAGGCTGTAACTTGCGGGGTGAGGATGTCACCGGCTCTGCTCCCGGTCCATCGTTTGGCATCGGGCTCTGCCCTTGCCATTTCTGTCCCCAGGTAACACGCCTCAAGTTAGCTCTCCCAACTTTGCAGTCTGTCCACTGCCGATCTAATGGACCGAACCAGGTGAGTGCCATGTCCCCAGCTCTGGCCACGCTGGGAGCCATTTCCACCAAGGCGCCAGGGACCTCCGTGGGCAAGAGGCGGCCGACGGCTCTTCTTCACCAGTCCACCCAGAAGAGCGAGTGAGCTGAAGCCTTCACAGTTCTGCGATCTGCCATTTTGGGCTGGACGCATTGACTTCTAACAGAGACGCGAGGCTGCTTGGGTCTTCCTTCTGTGGTCCCTTTTATCTACCCCTTCAGTGCCTTCCCTTCTGTATGTGAACAATATAGCAGGAATTATATCGTAAGAATTTATGCTAATGTTCAGAAAGAAAGAAGCCGACGTGCCCAACGTGGAGCCAGCCAGAGGGTCCGCCTTCCAGGAAGCGTTCCAGTCAAAGTAACTCCCCACTTGATATCTTTAACCAATTGAGCGATGCCTCGGCGCTGCTTTCGGCGCTAATTGCGACGCAGCAGTGCCCCTTTCTCCCTGCCATGTTCTCGAGATCAATACAGCAGTGCAGAAAACACTCGGCGACCGGCCGTGCTGCATCGCACGCACGTGTACACACACACGGTGCCGGAGCGTGGCCGGAAGGAACATGCAAGTGGGCTGCCACCGAGGCGCCGCGCTTTTCCTCGATGAGATCCGTCTCCATCTGTCCGCCCGCTGACCGCCTTCAGCATCGGCAGCTTGAGAGGGAAATCAATTCCATGGGATGCAGGAGGCAGCGGCGTGGGGGAGGGGCGGAGGCAAAGCGCATTGCCGTGGCAACACTAATGAAGCAATATGTTTGCTCCGAACTTCAAAGGCGCAATTCCCTCCACCCAGGGCCCTGGATTCTCTGTGCTTATTACCAGGGCCTGCCAGAGCTGTCTGGGGCCCTGCGGCAGAAGCCCCACGTGGCACCGCTACCCGTCCATTAATGAGCTCGTGGCACAGTGCACCGGGGAGCCGAACGGGGGGCGGCTTGCCATGCACGGGGATGCTTGGCACCCCGACGGGCAGGACTGCCCGAGGCTGCGGTGCTCTGCAGTGCCAGGGGCTCAGTGCAATGGCGACCGGCCGGCTGGCCAGGCAGGGAGGGGGGTGGCAGGGGGGCTCTGAAGGTCAGGAACGCCACTTGCTTCTGGAAAGCCAAGAGGGGGAACATCCGCAACTCAAGGGCCTGCCACGTAGAAACAGTGAGTCAGAAGGGGCCTCTCAGGCCATCTAGTCTGGCCTCTGGCACCAGCCGGCTCTGCTCACGACATGCCCATCATGTGGATGTCCAGCCTGTCCTTGAACACCCGCACCGATGGGGCCTCAACCACCTCCCGGGGAAGCCCATTCCATGCCCTCGGGGTCCTGACTGTCAGGAAGGACTTCCTGGCATCCAAATGGAACCTGGGTTCCCTGAGCTTTGCTCCCTTGGAGCGCGTCCTGCCTTCCTCTGCAGGGGAAAACAGGTCTCTGCCCACCTCCGTGTGACACCCCTTCACATACCTGTATGTTGCCAACATATCCCCTCTGAGTCTCCCCTTCTCCAGGCTGAAGAGAGCCAGTTCCCTCAGTCTTGCCTCGTACGGCTTCCCCTGCAAACCGGCCACCAACCTTGTGGCCCTAAGTCAGCTGCACTGGCTCCAACCTGGCTAGATCCTTCCAGTAATGAGGGGCCCAAAACTGAGCACATTCCTCCAGTTGTGGGCGCACCAGAGTCGCATAGAGTGGCAGTAACGCTTCTCTCGATCTAGAAGCCACACTTCTGGCTATGCAGCCAAGGGTGGCATTCGCCCTCTTGACTGCCACATCACACTGTTGGGCTGCCATTGGCTCCACTGGCTGGGGATGATGGGAGGTGCAGTCCGACACACGTGGCAGGCTCCTGCTCAGGGACATTGACAGGGCCTAAAGAGGACTGGCTCACAAGAACGCCTCATGTCCTCCTCTTCCAGCTGCACTGGCTGCCAGTTGAAGTCCAGGCCAGTGGTAACATTCGAAGCGCCAAACAGCTGGAGGCCAGGTTGCCCGAAGGATCGCCTCACCCCATATGTCCCTCCCCAAAGCCTGTCACCTTTGTGGGTCCTTCCCTAGGAGCCCCTCACTAGGAAGCGAGACAGATGGCTGCCCAGAGAAGAGCCTTTTCAGTGATGGCTTCCTGGTTGTGGAATGAGCCACTCAAAGAGTATGCACCTGGTGCTGACTTTGTATTCTTTTCGGCACCAGGCAAAGACCTTTTGGATTTTCTCAGCATTTTAGCAGCTTGATTTTTCAACTTCTACTTTTAATATTGCATTTTATTCTGTATTGCTGCAATGCTTCTTTCTGATTCAATTGCACTTGCTATTGTGGCTTTCTTTCTTGAGGGATAGTTTTATCTTGGCATCCGGTCCTCTCACGTCCTGTCAAATAGATGGGGAAGAAATGGAGGTAGTGACAGATTTTATTTTCCTGGGCCCCAAGATCACCGCAGATGGGGACTGCAGCCAAGAAATTAAAAGATGCTTGCTCCTGGGGAGGAAAGCTATGGCAAACCTAGACAGCGTACAAAAAAGCAGAGACATCACCCTGCCGAGAAACGTTTGCATACTCAAGGCAATGGTTTTCCCAGTTGCAATGTATGGCTGTGAAAGCTGGACCACAAGGAAGGCTGAGCGCCAAAGGACTGAGGCCTTTGAACTGTGGTGCTGGAGGAGACTCCTGCGAGTCCCTTGGACCGCAAGGCGATCAAACCGGTCAGTCCTAGAGGAGACCAACCCTGACTGCTCTTTGGAAGGCCAGATCCTGAAGGTGAAGCTCAAATCCTTTGGCCACCTAACGAGAAGGAAGGACTCCCTGGAGAAGAGCCTGATGCTGGGAACAATTGACGGCGAAAGAAGGAGGGGATGGCAGAGGATGAGGAGGCTGGATGGGGTCACTGAGGCAGTCGGTGTGAGCTTGAGTGGACTCCGGGGGATGGTGGAGGACGGGAAGGCCTGAAGGAATGTTGTCCAGGGGGTCGCGATGGGTCGGACACGACTTTGCGACTAACAACAACAACTTTTATCTTGTGTGAGTTTTTGCGTGTGCTTTACATCCCTCTTAACTTCTGTTAGCCACCCAGAGAGCCTTGGCGATCTAGCAGCATCAAAGCAAACAAGTCAATGAGCGACATCCACCAGGGTGACTCTTGCCCAAGGCAGCTTTCCGAACCGCACGCCTCCCATATCTTTTAGACTACAGCGCCTAGCAGAAAGAAGTGAAGGAACAAAACAGATTATCAGTAAAAGTCAAGGTGGGCCACCCAGGGACTCCTCAGAGACCGCTTCAGTGGCCGGGCAGCGTGGCAGGGGAGCAGGCACACGCTCGAGCAGTGCTTTGAGCCCAGCAGTGGCCGACAAGCACACCCCCACACCAGCCATTGCCGATTCACACATGCGCTGCACGATCGCCGGCCTGATGCTCCAAACCAGGCCGCAAGAGACGGAGCTGCAGCTCCCACTTAATGCTCACCTCGCAGTTTCTTGCTCCAGGCTCCACTTGGGGACTTGCGACCTCCCAGGGAATCGCACCGGCATTCCCATGGCTGCCAAGTCCCTTTCCGTGGGGGCTCCCTATTTAGCCCAGGGACGCTCTGGCTGCTCCCCTCTGGCCCCAGACCTCAAGGGGCTACACCATCCCCGCAATTGGGGGATGTGGGGTGCAGGAGGCCCGTCTCCCCGGTTTCTGCCTCCGCCTTGCAGTTTTGCCTCTTCCTCCCATGCTGTCGTTTTTCCAAGACAGGCTGAGGCCGCCTCTGCTGCCAGGCATGGAAGGGCATCTGATGAGGGCGTTTATCTTGGCTGCCTTTTTAAGACATGCAGGGTTTTGTTGAAATTGCTTTCAGCGGTTTAAAATGTGCATATTGAAAATTCATGTTGTGCTTTATTATCTGACGTGGTGGTTTGTTGTTTTTAAAGGATCGTTGCCCCGAGAGCTTTGGCTGTTGGGAGGGATAGAAATGAAATAAGTAATAAAAATATAAGTGATGTATGTATGGATTATTTTTCTGCAGGGAATCCAAGAGAGTGGACATTAATCCTCCTCCTTGTCCTATTGCTTTTATCCTCCCAAGCACCCTGCAAGGTAGGCTAGGCAGAGAGTCAGGGACTGGCCCAAAGCCACAGGTGGGCCCTGCAGCCAAATGAGGACCAGCACCCGGATCTCCTGCATTGCGACCAAACGCTCTCACCACTAGGCCACATGGCCTCCTGAGGGCTAGGAGCGGGAAGATCCTTGCACAAGGGCCTTCCAGCTGGACCAGGGAAAGGGCATGGCGGGTGGTCTCACAGCTGGAGAAGCTTACGGGACCGGACAGCCCTGGGGCTTCAGTGGCAGGAAGGCTCTGGACCCCTCACCCAAAGGAGGAGAGGCCCCACGCGGGCTTCCCAGCAGGCTGGGATGGCTGGAACCCCTTCTGGAGAGGACCTCCAGGTCACGTTCCGGGGTGGGCGGGGCCAGAGGGAGTGGGCGGGGCCTCTTTCTGCCCGGCCCTCAGCCTTGGGCTTGGCCCTGCAACCTTTCGGGGGGAATAGCCACATGCAGCCCGAGGAGCAGCCCAGCGGCATGCCCCAGGTGGGGCGAAGGAGGGCTGTGGCCTCGGGGCTGGGCTGGAACCCCAAGCGGCTCCCCGCCTGCGCTGCATCAGGAGCGCCTGTCCTCGGCGGCCGCCTTCCCATGCGCCACGTGGCTGCAGAGGGACTTCCTCGGTCCAGGGCCTCATCCAGAAGGGCCCGGGGATCTGCCTCGCTCCTCACCGTGCTTTTGGTGGGACCTTCCAGCAGCGAGCGTCCTCCTTCCCCTCCACCGGGAACCAACCCGCTTCCCTCTGGGGACTCCTGCCCACTGTGCAAATTTAGCTGGCTCCTGCTTTTCTGTCACTCCATCCGGTCTCCTCGGTGGTCACAGAGAACAATTGATCTGTTTTTCTTTTTTCGGAAGCTGCTTGCATGCATCTTTTTTAGGAACAGCCCCTGCCGCCCGCCTTCCTTCTGCAGCCTGTCCCCGTGGACCGTGCCTCTGGAGCGTCAGTGTCCTCCTAGCAGCTCGGCTTTTCTCGAGGGCCCGGCTTTTGGGGCGCTTTCCTCTCCTCGGAGGCATTAACTGCATCCACGTTCGAGAGCCGGGAGGGGGCCTCTGGCCAAACACGAAGCTCAGCCAGTGGCAGCAAGACGGCACAAAGGAAGCGGCAAGGGCAGAGAGACAAGTCGCAGGGGGCAGGCATGATCGGTGCATCGGACATACGGCATCAGACTCTGTGGCATGCGCCCCTCCGTGGGGGCAGTGGCCGCAGGTGCGTCCAGGCTGGTGGGGGCTTTGGAAGGCTCCAGCCCGCAAAGCCAGCAGGCGCCTTTGGTGAGATCAGAGAATGGGTGTCTTTCTTCAACAGGTATGAAGAGGAGGGGCAGCGGGATGTCATCACCAATGTCCATTTAGCTCGTAAACAAGAACGCTGCCCTCGTGCTTTTTCTCGCCATCTTGTTCTTGGCTGGGGTCACAGGGAACTGGATCCTGCCCCCCACCTGTGCCTGCATACAGCACCCACACGGCCCCGTGCGTTCTTGCCACACTTTTAATATGCAGAGTGCTTTGCCACAGTTCCCGTATTCCACTTGTCCAACAACCTCAGGAATTGGGCCATGAGTATTTCTGCCTTCCAGTTGCAAACCCTAGAAATACATGCCCCGAAAACTGTCATCCACCTTCTCCGTCCAGATTTTAAAACATTAAAATGATGCATTTTGAAAACCTTACATATTTCGATCTTTCTGAAAAACTGACATTTGCTTTAGCATCTGAAGCAAAACTCAGTGTCTCGCACAAATCCAAATTGCAGGCTTTTGTAAGTTTACCCTTCTCTTGAGACTCGCTTCAGTTGTCGCACAAGTTGCAAGCAAGAAATACGTGATATTTTAACCTCCTGTGGCCCTGGATCCAGCTGAAAGCTGCAAACAAGTGCCGGGTTCCCATGCATCCCTCTCCTGCTGGGCCAGGAACCACGGAAGGCGTCGGACATGGGCTGCGATTGGCCTGCCCGTCTCCCTTTCACATCGTGGTGCAGCCAGTCCCTTGGAAATGCCCTTCGATATAAAACGCTTTTATTGCACCATCACTCTGACTCATTTCTGGAATCTCGCAGGGGATCCAGACCTTGCTGTCAAGCTTTCTTACTACTTCCATCGTTCTGATACTGCAAAACATCAGTTAAGAGTCAAAAGATGAACGATGAAATGCCTTCTGATGGTTAGCACTAGCACCCCTTTTTCGGGAGGCCCCCTTATCGATATATGTTCATAGAACAGTAGAGTAGGAAGGGGCCACAAGGCCACCAAGCCACACCGTCCCGCTCAGAGGGCTGCCCAGTCTCTTCTGGATGCCCCCGGTGCGGGAGAGCCCCCCCCTCTCTGGGCAGCCGGTTCCCCTGTCGTGTTGCTCTGACAGGGAGGAGCGTCTCCTGACATCCAGCCCTTTTCCTGACACCCTGCGTGGCCTCAGCCCTGGCTGGCTGCCAATTATGGGTGCTGCCGCCCAGCGCACTGGGGGGTGGTGGGTCAGGGAAGGCTTGGCTTGGGCAAGGGTCCTCCTTTTCGGGCATTCGAAGGGCCCTGCTCTGAGCCTTTGACCAGCCTCCCCCAGAAAGGGGGGCTTGCCAAGGGCACCCAGTGAACCTACCAGGCACGGGAGACATCCCTGGCTCCCCCGGGCAAACCAGTTTTCCCGCAGACCCTTTCATGCAGCCCCAGAAACACCAGGCTGGAAACAAACCAAGGGTCCAGCGGAGGGCGACAGAAATGATGCAGGGCTTGGAGACACTGCCCTGTGAGGAGAGACTGAGGGAACTGGGCATGTTCAGCCTTGGGAAGAGAAGACTGAGAGGGGGCACAATATCCCTCTAGAAGGGCCTCCAAGGCTGCCCCAAAGAGGAAGGCCAAGATCTCCTCTTGCTGATGCCGGAGTGCAGGACACGGAATAATCAAGTCAAGCTGCGACAACCCAGATTCAGGCTGGACATCAGGAAGAGCTTCCTCAATGTCAGAGCAATGGGGCAGTGGGACCAGCTGCCCGGAGAGGTGGGGGGCTCTCCCACACTGGAGACATGCAGAAAGAAACTGGGCAGCTCTCTGAGTGGGGTGGTGTAAACTAGTGTCCTGCAACAGCAGGGGGTGGACCGGATGGCCTTCATGGCCCCTTCCAGCTCTGCTATTCTATGATTCTATGACACCCGGGAGGTCACTCTGCCAGGCCCAACCCCACCCCAATCGCAAAGCCACAACCTGAATTCACTCCGGGCAGCCTGCCCTCTCGCACCAGCCCGTTCCTACTGCAGTGGCTCCCACTTCATTCTGCAGCTCACCCCAGTTCGGCACGCCCTCAATCAGCCTAGGGGCAGTTCCCTGGCCAAGGTCGGGCGGCAGCAGCCCAACAGGTGAGGTTTTTCAGTGCCAGGGAAACCCTGAACCCTTTTCTTCAGCCAGCATTCTTTTCAATCACTTGGGCTTCCTGTGGGCTGGATCTGGTATGAGTCCAGTGCAGAGCAGACCCACTGAAATGAATGGACTAAAGTTGGATTAACACTGGAGACAAACCAAGGTCAGTGTGTAAGTTATTCTCTATACATGCTGCTATAAACTCTTCTGGTGAGAATTTGTTTGTGCTACTACAGCATAAATGCCTTTTACACATTTCACCCTGGGAACTGTTCTTGAGCAGCCTGTAAATGCAGGTGGGGTGCAGTTTCGTGCCCAGTTATACAGAAAGGGGCTTGCCCACACCCAGCATAGGCTGGACATCCCCCATGCGGGGAGCTGCGGGCCTCTTTTCTGCCTAAGTATGCCCAGGGCAGGGGCTGTAACAAGTAATGAAATTTTGGCCAGCACAAGAAGCCTTCAATTCCCTTCCTTCCTCCTTTCTGCCTACATCCATCTGTTCCCTGGCGATGCTTCCCAGCCATCCATCATCGCGCGCACGGCTCCTTTGTTTCGTTAGCAACTGACTTTGCCGGGCCCGTCCAACGCTCTGCTCCGGCGGTTTCACTGGTGCCCATTCAGGTACCCACTCAGATGCTCACAGACCGAGCCCTGTGGAGAGAGGGGGCCGGGCGCGGAGACACGGCCCCTGGGGCCCAGCTAAGAGGGTCCAGAGGCGACAGCAAGCAGCAAGCTCTCGCTGGGTACCAGTCTAGGATCAGAGGCGATGCCAGCAGCTGGGGGCATGGCAGGGGCCCCCGCCATGCTTGTGGGGTTCCGTGGGCAGCGGGTTGGCCCCTGTGTGACCAGAACCCCGAACAAGATGAGCTCCTGGTCTGAAGCAAGCAGAGCTCTGCTGAAGCCTGCAAGGGGCCTCTTGGCCAAGCCTGCAGAACCCCTTGTAGCCAGCCTGGGCCAGATGGGCCAGGGGCCGCAGCAGATCCTCGGCCAGGCTTCCCCCCAACCGTTGCTGCAGGACGCCGGCGTTCCCAGGCTGTTTCTGCGCCTCAGAGGCGGCACCCTGAAGGTGGCCTGTTGCCGAGCAGGGAGGAGCGGTTCACTGAGCCCGACTGCCCTCTTGCCATCAAGCCGCCCTCCTTTTCCGTGCATCGTGGTGCGTGACGCGCCCTCCCTTTCCATCGCGCTGCATTCTGCACCCGCTCTCCCGCAGCCTTTCCCCCCCGAGGACACACTCCCATCCTTCCGGGGCTCCGGCATTCACTCGCTCCAGGCTCTGCGGCCCGTCCCTGGCTCTCCCCTTCTGTATGCCAGCCCTGGGCCATCTCTCTCGCTCCCCCGGAGCCGGCACCTCCCTGCACTTTGCAGCTGCGGTTATCCAGATGCCAGCAAGCCGCTGCCACCGCTCCCAGCCATTGCGCCATCTCGCCTTTCCCGGGGGTTGGCGCCAGCCTAAATTTTTGGAACTTCCATCTCATTAATGCCAATGAGACACAGTGGGCCGTAAGTCCTGCTCCATGGAAACCAATGTTATTTATCGGGCATTTATTATTTTACCTTGCCTTTCTTCCATACACCATGCTTCTGCTGACTAGCAGCAATGCAATACAAAATAAAACACGGCGTTACAATAAACCATATTGTTCAACTTGAGTTCCGCAGGTGGAACCGCGGGCTTCCCACCCGATCGCAGCGCCGTGTGCCCGGAGGGGTCGCGAGCGGCTCGGGGGTTTTCCCTGGGGAGCGGGGCGGCCCCAGCGGAGGCGGAATGCCGGCCGGGACGGACCCAGCAGGACCCGTCCGACGATCCGCGCCCCGGCGCGGGAACGAGACGCCGTGGCTCGCCTCGCCTGCAGGCTCCCGGCTGCGCGCATCGCCGGCGGGGCCAGTGCCAGTGCCAGGGTGCTCTCCCAGAACCCTCCGGGGCACCGCAG
>NW_025336455.1:1633774-1696075 GCF_004798865.1 Varanus komodoensis
CGCCCCCGCTTCGCTCGCCGCGCCCCGGCCCAGCGGCGCCCGCTCGGGACACGCGTCGAGCTCCGCTCCGCGCGGCCCGCGGCGCTTCCCGCCGGCCTGGCCCGAGCCGGGCCGGCCCCCAAAACGGGAGGAGCCGCGCCGGAGGGACGCGAGCCGCGGGAGGCGCCCGCCCCGTCGAGCGGGCGGCGCTGCGCCTCGGGTGGCCGGCGCGCCGCTCGCCCAGCAGGTGGCTTTTCTGGTCCGCGCTCCTGCCTCTCCGTGGCAGGCTGCTGCAGCAGGCGCCTCTCAGCCTCCCTCAGCGGGACTACAGCTCCCGTCATCCCCAGCCGGTATTGCCCTGGGCAAGGACTGAGGAGTCGTACTGCAAGGCGGCAGCCCTTTGGGGTGGTCTGGACGGCCCCCTCAGGGCTAGCCAGTATAGGTTGCAGCCCTGGGCCAGCAGGAGCTCTGCAGGATTTCAGGTGCAGTTTGACCTGGACCCCCCAGTCTTTGAAGTGGGGATGCTGGGGATTGGACCCGAGTCTCTCTGCAGGCGGGGTGGTTCCTCAGCCGCCCAAGGGCAGTGCTGGCCGTCCCCCTGGGCACGCTTTGCCTGAGGATCGAGCCCAGATCTCATGGGCCCCTCAGCAAGGGTCGTCCAACTTCCAGGGAAGCAGGGATGTGGTGTGCTTGGAGGGCCGGGCATGGCACCTCCCAGGTTGCGTGCTGGTGGGTTGCGATTGGCATGCCAGGTGTGTCTCTGGCCAGGCTAGGCGGGGGTTTGCAGTAATCCCCCACCCCACCTTTGGGGCTGATTTTGGCCCTGCACCTGCCACTCAAGGTATTGCCTTTAATCTGTAAGGCCCAGCTCAGCTCAGGACCTCCATCCCCACTCGGCTTGCTCGCATCTATTTCAAGAGCCGGCGTGGATGTCCCCTGGCGTCTGCGAGGGGGACGGTACAGGAGCGTGAGCCGAGCGGGTTGCCGAAGTTCTCGGCTTGGCCTCGCGCTTTGGAAGTATCTGCTTTACTGAATGGGGCGGGGGGGAGGCCAGTTCCCCTCGGCAGCAGACCTGTGAATAGCTGGTCCTTTTGGGGAGCAGTAACTGCTCCAGGTTGAACCAGGGTGAGGGGTTTTGTGGGCTGGAAGAGGGCTGGCTTCTTGCGGCTGCAGAGTTGGAGCAAGCCGCCAGTGCAGGAATGTGTGAGCAGACTTACTCACACCTAGTTGCGGGGTAGTAACTTCCGTGGGCTTATTTGCAAAGCTGCTGCCTTCATTTCTGACGGAATTTCCTGGTGTTTGTTTAAGTGCTGTTGCTTGTTCCTTGGCCTTTGGTGAGGTGTGCGTGTTGGACTGGACTGAATAAATAAATAAAATGCGAGAGGAGGTGGCACTGGGCCGTTGCCTTAATTATTAGGGTAACAGTGATGCAGCATGTGCGAGGTCCAAGGGGCCGGGAAATACCTGTTCCCAGACTCGGTGTGCAGGTTTGAGAGCCATCCACGTCTTTCCAGCTCACCTCCGAGTGGATTCATGGGAAGCGTATCCCCGGCTATTCCCGTGTTTCTTTGCTGTGGGGGATCGGAGGCCTCCGTCGCGGGTCACCTTCACATGGGCTGATCCTTGTGGAGCCAGGTGTGACGCCCTGTTCCGAAAGGGGTACGGCTGTTGCTTCTGCTCTCCAGGTTAAATCCTCTAGAGAGTTGAGTGGTGAGGAATCCCAGATTGCATTGGGTGGCATCCCCGTGGCCCAGTCTGGAGTAGGATGAGCTCTTGTGAATGGCCTCAGGCTCCGTCCCCTGGTTCAAAGAGGTTGCCATAGCTACTCGCTGCAAATACAGCCAGGATGTGAGCGTGCACCGCACCGTGAGCGCCGGTCCTTTTCATCCAGGCAGCACAGACAGGGGCTCCTTTGAGCTCTTGGAGAAATGTGGCCCCACCTCATAGCGGGGCGCTGGTATCAAGGCGCTGCCCTCAGGGGTACCCTGCTGGCAGGTGCGCTTCAGGGGCCGCGTGGCCAGCCACACTGCAACAGGTGCTGCGCCCTTCGCTGTGTCCCCGTGCATTAGTTGCATTCACCTGGGGAGCTGTGCAGCCTTGCCCGTTTGATTCGGAGCTGCCGTGCAGCCATGAGGAGCGTGTGAAGGGAGCCCTCCCCACTGCAGCCCTGCCTCGCTGCAAGGAGTGGGGGGAGCCCAGCTGCTCCGTGGCAACCCTTCCCTGCAGCCAAAGCACGAACCCCTCTGCCCTGCTTGGACGGCGTGGCCGCGGAGTCTGAACGCCCGCTGGACATCTGTGACCCTCCCGGAGCTCACAGCAGTGCTGGAATTGTCTTTTCCCAGAGGCAGGACCAGAAAACCTGGAGCCTCACCCCCCGCCCCGATGTGTTGGACTACAGCTCCCATCAACCCATGGCCATGCTGGCCAGGGATGATGGGAGTTGCAGACAAGATGCCCTGGGGGCCACCGGGATGGGCTTTGGGGTGGAACGCTGTAACGCGAACGCAAAAGCTGGCGTGCTGGAAATTTCCCCTTCCGCTTTGGAATATTAACGAGGTTGGTGAGCGGAGTCTCCCGGCAAACGAGCCACGTTCTTGAGCCTTCATCGCGAAATGCCCTAAATCAGTCTGACAAGGGCCTGCCACCATGACAGCAGCGGGAGGAGCCGTGCCCCGGGGTCCCGCTTGTGACGGCATCTGCGCAGCTCGCCATGTCTCCGGGGTGCAGCCAGCCCCGCCGCGTGGAGGGGCGGGAGCGCGGCCCCTGCTTGGCAGGGGGCCCCGTGTGCAGCAAGGGGGCGTATTGCACAGACCCACTGACCTGCTCCCCCTACGTGAGGAGGAGAGCTTGCGCCCTGGGGGGCAGCTGCTGAGCCAGCGTTGCCCGGCTGGATAGCACACGGCGTGGGGGAGAGCGCCACCGCTGGGCAACGGCCAGTCGAAATGCTCTTGTGTGTGCAGGCGCTGTCGCACCCGAGTGCCCAGCCACGCCAGCGCCCTGTGGGCAAAACAGCTCTCCGGGCACACAGTCGCTCTTCACGGGGGTGAAAAGCACGGCCCTCGCGATGCAGAAGCCCCGGGGAGGTGCCCTCGAGCAGCTCCCCCCATTTCCTCGGGGCTTTGGCAGCACGTCTTCCTGGGCGAGCACGCCATCTTGGCAGCACACGACAGAACGTGAATATTGGTGGCCTTTCCTTGTCACCGGGTCTGGCGATTTGGCTGCTGCACCAGAATGTGATCCGAAGCAAGCTTATTCTGGATTAATGGTGTTCGTTGTATGTTCAACCTAAGGGAATGCCTGGATCTAATAGGCCTGTTCTGGATTAACAGATCCAGGTATTTTCCATAAACTTAAAGAGAGCAAGGAGCATCTGCGGCTAGTAGTCAGCAGGGCTGTGAGAATCCTTCAGCCGTGCCAATCTCCAGATTCTTCCTCTCATCCCAACACCGCCATTCCCTTTCTTCTCCTAGGTTTGCCTGCTGCACCCCAAACTTGGAGGGGGACTGTTGGACCTCAGTGAATTATGCTGCAGTGACTGCTAGGCTAGGCTGCCACTAAATGTGTTGTGCCTGAATCTGCTGCTAAAAAGCATGTGGAAGTTTCAGCTGGTGCAGAAAGCACGGCTACTACTAATTTCCACCACTGTGGAAATACCACTCTAGTGTAAAAAAAAAACCTTGCCGGCTGCTGGCGTATTGGTGGACTCAGTCTGAAGTGCTGGGTTTGGCTTCCAAGGTGCTGAGTGGCCTGAGCTTTGGAAGGGCCTCAAGTTCTGCCCTTGCCTGCAGGAATTGCTCATTCTTCTGCGTTGTCTGGGCGACAGAGCCCCGGGGTTCTGCTAGAGACAGGGTCTTTTCGGTGGTGGCATGCAGATTCTGGAATTCCCTTCCTGGACTGGTTTCCCTAGTACTTTCCTTGTCTCTCTGAGCCACCAAGCAGAATCTGCCCCGTGGGCTCATGCTTGTAATCCGTAGCTAATGATATTTCGACGATTTGGAGCAGCTGCTTTTATCTGTGTGGGCTGACTGTTTTTCCTTGTTTCTGTTTTACTGCTTTCTATTGGTTGGCACAAGCACCTTTAGGACGCCTGCATTGAAAGGCAATGTATGAAAATCAAACCGGGCTTCAGTCTTACCCACACTCGACTTAGATTGAGACGCGTATCTGGTCCTTTTGTCCAGTAAGTCTTGCGTCGGGATAGACGTGCAGAGGATTGCACTGGAAAGGGTGCCTTTGTTCAAGATGCTCAAAATTGTGGGTTTCGGTGATTCTGCTGGTGAATGGAGTTCCTGTTCTTATGCACAACGCTAGGGCTTACCTGCGAGGCCATTGTAATAGCAAAGCTGGACAAGGAGCCTTCTGCATCATACACAAACAGGGTCTGGTGACCAAAGCGAACAGGTACGGGGGTTTTGGGTGCCTGGAGAGCAGGGAGAGCAGAGGGGCTGCTTCTTGAAGAGGTGCCGAACCAACATCTCTGTAGGAGCGAAGAGTCCCGGGCTGCCCTGCAACCTGTCTCCAGCCTGCCAGGACCGCCATTCGGGGGGTCTGAGTGGTGTGGCAAGAAGGGAGGTGGAAGGACGTAACGGGGGAGTGGAGGATTTGCGTGGCAGGTGGAAGGGCTCCTGGGCTCTGGTTTGGATGAAGGTCTGTGATCAAGGCCCTCGGGGGCTGCGATGAGGGCAGAAGTTCACTGACCTTCCAGCGTCTCCAGCCCCGCAAACACCAAGCAGGGCAGCGCCCCCGACAGACCGGGCTTTCCCACGGAAGCGCCAGCATGTGCTGGGAAGTCGTCGGGTCCGCCGGGGAAGGCCCTGCGTGTCTGGGCAGTTTTCCCATGAGTCGGTCATGCGTCTCTTCCTTCACGCTGCAGGTCGACGTGCGCACTTCCTGCGTGTACACACGTGCCCCGAGGGAGAATTCGCTCGGTGCTGATTTCAGTAGGCGTGAATGAATTATGGCCTGTCCGTCTGTTTTCTGGTGCTCTGACCCTGCCCCGCTTCACAGTCCCCTAACTGTAGGCACTAGCTGTGGCTGCTTGGAAGTGCAGCTGCACTTCGTGCATGCTCAGAGACATGCCATTCCTTCCCGGGCTGCCTCCCGCGTGTTGGCTTGTATGGGCCGAATTCCGGTGAACCAGCCACGGTCCTTCGCATGCCTGCAGGGAGCCCGGCTCATGCATCTCAGTAAACTCGCACAGGATTGCATTGTAAAGCCTAATGACTAAAACAGGATAATAACAATAAAATCTGGCAACATAAAATTCTCAGGGGAGTAATGAAAAAGCGAGGGCTGCAGCCGAGTGGCGGAGCGCTTGCTTTGCACGCAGAAGGCCTCGGGTCCGATCGAAGGCATCCCTCCGCAGGACAGCAGGAACGCTGCCGCCGCTGCCAGTCCGTGCCGGCAGTCCTGGGCCCGCTGGAGCACGTGCCTGACCCAGTGCCCACGAGGCTGCTGCCTGTGTTCCTAAACACAGGACCGTGGCGCAGTCGAAATGAGTCCTTTGTCGACTGATTTCGGGTCAGCCCTTGGGTGGACGCTAAGCGCTGGGACCGAACGTTCAGCGACTGCAGCTAGTCGTCTTCTCCCGGAGGAGTGGAGCGCCGCTCGCTGCCCTCGGGGGCACGCTCTGGGCCGGCTGGCCTGAGGGAGGCCTGGGGCCCCGGCGCGGCCACGGCTCTGCCCGCGCAGACACAGGTCGGCTGCTTCGCTGGGAGCTCAGCGTGCCCGTAAGCCGCTTTAGCATTACTTGCTGCTCCAAATACACCCGGGAGCCCAGCGGAGAGCGGCCTGATCGTCCCGGCCTGCTTCCATGGCGGCCTTTCCCAGGGGGACGCAGCCGCGCTCTGGGCCCTTTGGCCTGCTTCGGGAAGAGTCCACCACCCCGAAATAGCACCCCAGGGCTGCCAAAGGGGCAAGTGTGCTGGCAGCTGCCACCCCTGGCCCGGCCATGGATGCCCCTCGGGGCAGAGACATCCCTCCTTCCCGTGCTGCACCTGGCCGGGCCCCTTCCCACAATCCCCGCTGTGCGTCACCTGCGCCGGCCAGCGGTGCCCCGTGTCCCGCTGCACGAGATGGCAGAGTGGAGGCCGGCATGTTCCTGGCGGGAGCTCTCGCACGGACCGTTGTGCTTGATCCCTCTAATCCCAGAGGAGGGTCTCTTCAAATCCCGCGTTATTGAGAGGCTGATAATTTCACATTAATCCGCTTCCTGCCCTTTGAGCATCAGAGCGGATTATGATATTTAAAAAGCACATTATAGCCGCATCTCATTCAGACTCGCCAAGAGCCTTTCGGCAACCTGCCGTTCGCCTCCCACCTGAGGCAGACTGCTCTCGTTCCCCTTCGCGTTCGGGAAACTGAGGCGCAAGGAGAGAGGGATTCCAGTCAAGGCAGCGCGCTCTGGTGTTGCTGAGGCGCTCATTCTCAGCTGTCCAAGCACCCACCTGGCCGCTGGCCTCCAAGTTCCCCTGCAGGTGCTGAGAGGGTGGCCAGAAGCACACCTGTGTGGCGGCACACCTGAAATGCCAGGTGCTGCATCTCCCCGTGTTGCGGAATGTGCTGCGTCCTGGTCGCATGCACAGGGCATGCGGCTCGACCTTTCCCCGCCGTGGCATGAAGCTTTCCAGCAGATGTGCTGGCTCTTGCCAGTGTAGCCCTTGAGCATGTGCAAAGTGCCACCCCAGGGAGAACGGTCCTCTCGTTGAGGAGCTTATTGCTGGGTGAGTGCATGGTCTGTGATTCACCTGGCGGGATCGCTCCGGCGGATGTATTCCCGTCAGAGCTGGTGACCCCGTTGGCTTTGGACGGCACGGATGCAAATGCAGGTAGCTCTGGAGTCCTGAGAGGCAGTGCCAGTCGCAGAGAGCTGGCGCTGGGCCTGAGGTTGCCCCTGGCCCTGGCACGGAGCTTTTCCATGGGGCAAGGCGGGGCAGAGCAGCAGTGCTCCCGATCCGGCTGCCTCTGACTCACCTGCTGGGTCGAAGGAGCTGGGCCCAGCCTGGCACCACAGGAGGAGGCTTGGGAGCTGAAACCGCTTTGCCTCCAAAACCACCAATGCATTTCCTCTACTCTTCAACCTTCCATGCTCCGGAGAGAAGAGGAACTGAGGGCCAACGGCCAAGCACCACTTGGTATTATATTCCAAACGCACACAGAGGGTGTTAACACTGCCCCTTTTGTCGGCCTGCCTCCGTGTGCGTCTTACACAACTGTTAAAAGTCGTTTTCTTTTCCTTACAAGTGGCAGTGAGTTTTGTTTGGTGATAGTTACTATTTTCTAAAGGAACCCAAAATGAAATCACACATTTCTCCTGGAACCCAATTTGGTCACAAGTGTGATCTGTTAAGTTTTCCGGTACTTCCTCGTGCTGAAACAAAGACAGGGAAGGAAATCTCCACTCTTACGCCTCGCTGGCTTCAATATCCAAATGAGTTTGGAATTGCACGCTGTAAATTTGGTGTTGGTTTTGCTAGCGTCCCGTAACTTATAAATTGGCATGTTTGTTGCTACTATAAAAGGTGGCGATTCCTTCCCCATAAAATCAAATTTTGGATTGTCTGCTCTGCTGTGTGTGAAATCCAGCTCGACTGACGTGGAAATACGAGGTCCATGCCACTGGTTTTGATAGAATGCAACCTATAAATACACAGTTAGCTTTTCTTGGATTGCGCTCCGAGTTTTCACTTTTAATTAACTGCAGAGCTCCTGTGTTGGCATGAAAAAGCAGCGAAGTGTTGCCAAAGGATCTGAGAAGTACAGAACCTTAAAGGGATAATTCACCAGGAAATGGAAGTGGAACAGAGGCCTGCTGGACCAGCTGCCGGTGTGTCCATGCAGCGGCTGGCCAGAGAAGCTGGGCAGCCCCCAGCAAAGCACAAAGCCCACTCGTGTTCTAATGCCCTTCAAAAGTCCACTGGTCCCCCTCCATAAATCTGTCTTAATCCCCTTTGACCAGCAGCTAAACTAGCAGCCACCGTTTCCTTTTGGGATACAGTGTTAGTGTTCGCACAGCACTTTCAGCCCTCGCTTAATGCCTGCTAAACTGACAGGAAAAGGCGCATGTCTTGTCATGGCTGGACTTGGGCTCATGATTGATTGCTCCCAAACAGGCCAGGATCATAAATGGCTCATTGCTGGTTTATAATCCTGGCTTGTTGGGAAGCCACATACCAAGATGAAAATGAAGCTCCAGGGAGATCTTGATCAACTTGAACTGAAAGCTACGCATGAGATTCAGTAAGGACAAGTGCCAAGTCCTCCACCTAGGAAAAAGAAAGCAAAGGCATCGGTACAAGATGGGGTACAGTTGGCTGAACAGAACTGAACAAGAAAAAGACCTCGGAGTCATTGTGGACAACAGGCTAAACACGAGCCAACAGTGCGATGCAGCTGCCAAAAGGGCAAATGCTATTTTGGGATGCATTAACAGAAGTATTGCTTCCAAATCACAAGAAGTAGTAGTTCCTCTATACTCCCCGCTGGTCAGACCTCACATGGAATCCTGTGCCCAGTTCTGGGCACCAAGATTTAAGGAAGATGCAGGCAAATTAGAAAGGGTCCAGCGGAGGGCGACAGAAATGATGCAGGGTTTGGAGACACTGCCCTGTGGGGAGGGACTGAGAGAACTGGGCATGTTCAGCCTTGAGAAGGGAAGACCAACGGGGGGCATGATATCCCTCTAGAAGTACCTCCAAGGCTGCCACAAAGAGGAAGGTCAGGATCTCCTCTTGCTGATGCCAGAGTGCAGAACACAAAATAATCAAGTCAAGCTGCAACAACCCAGATTCAGGCTGGACATCGGGAGAAGCATCCTCACTGTCAGAGCAATACGGCAATGGGACCGGCTGCCCGGAGAGCTGGGAGGCTCTCCCACATTGGGGACATTCAGGAAGAAACTGGGCAACCACCCGAGTGGGGTGGTGTGATGTGGTGTCCTGCAACAGCAGGGGGTGGACTCGATGGCCTTCAGGGCCCCTTCCGGCTCTGCCAGTCTGTGCTTGTGTGATGTTGGGATTGGGTGCCACGGGAAGCGCTCCCTTCCCTGGTTGGTTTATCTGTGCTTGCTAAGGGAGGCCGATCGCTTGCTTGTCCATGTTCTGCTTCCTACGCCATGATTTATGGCTTACAGCATCATGCAAATGCAGCCGTGCGAGGACAGAAGCGGCTGCTCGCGATGCCAAGGCGGCTGGAAAGGGCACTGTGCCGCTAAGGCCGTGAGGCTACATGGATCCATCGGGGGGGGGGGGGGGTTCACACATGCATCTTCAGCCCAGCGACTAGGAAAGCAGGGCCCGGGGTGACCACACGGGTCTGGGAAGGCTGCTTTTGCCGCGCCAGTGCAGGAGCGGCCCCGGCAGGTGCTCAGAGGCGCCCGTTCAGTTTCCTAGAGCGGAGGCACGGGTGCTGGAAGCCGGCCAGGGACACCGGCTTCTGGGCAGAGCGGTCCGGCTTGTGTTGGCCATCGCCACTGAGGACAGCCACGTCCTTGCCGTGCGGCTCCATAGGTTGGCCTTGCCCCAGCGGAGCGGCTGGGGATGCTGGTGGGTGTAGTCCGACGTCTCTGGAGGGTGCCAGGCGGGACACGGCTCTCCGCACCGTGCCAGTAAGAGGAGATTTGCTGGCTCGATCCGGGGAGGTCACGACGAAGGTGCCCTGCAGGGCCGCAGCCGATGCGCGCGCCACGAAAGGAGAGCTGCCCCGGCCTGCTCGGCAGCAGGGTGGGCTCCGTGCGCGAGCAGAGGGGTGCCAGCGGCTCCCCCTCGCCCCGCTCCCCTCCGGCGGCGGGCTCCCCATCAGGCCTCGCTCGCGCGTCATGCATTATGCATTAAAGAGGCCGGGAGGCAATTCGGCCAGCGAGAGACGGAGCAGCGGCACGCGGGGGGAGGGGGGGCCCTTCAGCGGGCGAGACGGCGTGCCCTCGGCTGGGCAGGTGCCCGGCGAGGATCGGAGGCAGCGCCCCCCAGTGCTGGCTGCTGGGGAAGGGGGTGGCCTAGCGCTGCTCGAGGCCCTCCGGTTGGGGTGTCTGGGGGCTGCCGTGGGCCCCAGTTGCTGGATGGGGGGTCCCTCGCTCTGATCCGGTGTGCTTCGTCTCATGTGCTGGCGCCCTGGGCAGGACTGAGTGGGGACTAGAACCCAGATTGCCTGAGTCCCAGTCCTGAGTATGTAACCACTACACCACATTGCCTCTCCTGTTCCATGAGAAGCATGAAAGAGATCACAAAAACCTCTCTAGTGCAGCTGAAATGAGGAAGAACAAGACTGATGTAACAGATAACAAGAATACGGGGAGGCCAGTGGTGTGGGACATTAATACTGCCACACCATCAAAACATAATACGCATTTGCGAGAGCATGAACGCCAAACGATGGCTGGAATGCCGGGGGAGCATTGCCACTTGAGGTCGCGTGCGTGCAGAGCTGGGGCAGCCAGGCAAAGAGAGGTCGGCACAAAGGACCGGCGTCCCGAGGCAGGCTGAGAAATCAACGGGCACCTGCAGCAGGAGCCTTGGGGAGGGCCGTGCCAACTGGAGAAGTGCCCCAGCCCATCTCGCAGGTGGCGGAAGGCTTCACAGTGCCCACGGAGCACCGTGCAGTTCCAGCAATGCGTCCCCTGGGAGCACCCCCAAGACACACGCCTGACCGCCGAGGTTTCCTAGCAGCCTTCCGGGGGATCCAGGGGTGTACCTTTTGCCAGGTGGCGCAGCAAAATAGCTTATAGCAGGCCTCGGATTGGGGGAGAATTGGAAAGATCTGAAAAGCAACAGGTAAATCTCGCTGTAAGTGCATTTCTCCATCAGTGGGGGAATCCTTGCTTCCACGTAACACCCTCTGCATCCCTTCAGCTCCCCCGAAAGCGTTATTCTTGCAGTGTGGAGGCCGCCCTCCTCTGCCCCCCTCGCTCCTTTCCTGAGATCAGCTCTGGACTGGCTTTGGGGCCATCACGGGACACGGCGTGTGGCTGCCCCACCCTCCTCTCCCGGGGTTGCCGGTGCCATGAAGGGGCTTTGCCCTGATTGCTGGTGACGCTGGCCAAAGCCTCTAATGGGTTTAGGAGCTGCCGAGCGCTCCCTGCCCGGGCGGCAGTCCCGTGCCGAGCCAAGACCGGTGACGGAGGACGCACGAGGGGAGCGTGGCCCTCCTCGCAAGTTTCTCGCTGGTTTCACCCCAGCGCAACCCTACAGGTGCTTTCTCCAGGAGACAGTGATCCCGCAGCACCCACAGGTACCTGCGTTTTTAGAAGCTCGTTGCCATGGATTCAGCGCCTGGTAACAGCCAATGGCTGGATGCAGAGGTTCCCGTGGGCCCTTGCCCTGGGGAACCGGCTCAGCCTTTGAGGGACACAGGGGCTCATGCTGGGGAGGGGCCGGCGGAGGTGTCTCTCCCGGTCCCAAACCGGCGTGTGCACGTGTGTGAGCACACCTGTCGTGTGGACACTGGGGGCCTCCTGCTTGCGGAGTGGCTGTCCGAGCCACCGCGGAGGATGCCGGCGAGCGCAGCGAGTGCGCACGCCCTTCCCCGTGACAAGCGGCACGTTCCAGGCAGGTGTGTCCAAGCGAAGGGGCCCCACGGCCTCCGCTCGCAAGATCCCTTGCAGGAGAAGCTGCTGGCAGGTTTGAATCTCGTGCACAGCTGCCCAGGTTATTCCTCTGGAGCGTTTTAAAAGGGCTCCAGCACAGAATATTCGAGGGAGCCAAAAGGAAGCGCCAGGGAGGACAAGCAGAGCGCCATTCCATTAACTGCCTTCCCATCAGGTCCCTTCGCAGTGCCCGCATTGCAGGTATAGGCTTTAACCTTCATCCTCTACGGAAAACACACCTGTGTGTGTGTGTCTGAGCTGCAAGCAAGGTTTCTCCTCTGCTTCCTTGTGCTGGCGTTGTAAGCTCCTTGGGGCAGGGACCAGTCTGGCTGTTCCCCGTCCCAGAAAGCGCTATGGACAGACAGGGCATGCCTACCTCCTCCAGCTGGAAGGAGAGCTCAAGCCTTCGTAGCCCTCGCATTCAAATTGCAGCCCTGGATCTGCAGGCTCTTGGCCTTCATGCAGAACAGTCTTGGCTTGCAAAGGGACCTGTAATCTGGACACCAGTCCAAAGCATCCAGTCATCACGTGGCCTCTCTTAACTGGACTTAGCTTGAACTTGATGAGTGTTTGCAACGAAGTGGCTGCATTTCTTTTTATTGTAACCGTTCAAATTACAAAAACGCTGCATTCTGTTTCCAGTCCCAACTCCCCCGAAGCCACGAGGGATGTGAAATTGCTCTTTGCTCTGTAAGGAAGTGGGGAGAGTCTCGTTTTAGGGCCACGGGACTTTTAAAGAGGGTGCCTCAGTTTGTGCTGGAATCGTAGCAGCCGGCCTCTTGGCCCACCGTCGGTTCTTCAGTTTAATGGTGCAGGCTGGAAGAGCGTGAGGGCAAGTCGGAGACCGAGCCAGGGCGTCCTTCTGCTGATGAGGCTAAGCCTTGCTCCAGGCAAGGCGCAGCACATCTGCCAGGAAGAGCCTGTGCAGTCTCCACAGGGTTAATAGCAGTGGGGGATCCGAGCACGTGCCGTTTGCCATGGCCCCCTCTCCTTCCCACACACCTCTGCCCCCTCATTCGCACCCAGGCTGTGCGCATCTCTCAGGGTACGGTTACAGGCTGCTGAAGGGGACTTCTTCCACGGAGGACCGTGCGGGATTTCCGCTTTGCAATTTCAAGAACACAGAGTCCCTTCCAAGAACTTGAGAAGCTGCTGTGGTTTAGCGCAGCGGATTTCAACACAGGTCTGTGGACCGGCGCCGGTCCGCGGGAGATTCCTACCGGACGGGGGTGTATGGCGGCTGTATCCCGCTCACCATGGACCAGTGCAGGGACTGGCTGTGCTCCACCACCTCTTCCTCAGTTGGCATCGTGTTCATGGGGGGGGGTGCACTGGGGGGCCGGGGGGCGGGGAGAGACTGCTGGGTAGGAGCTGGCTGGGAGCCACGCCACACCGATTTCGGTATTTTGTTCTTTTGTTGGCATTTGTTGTGGCTTGGTTTTCATTTTTGGGGTATTGTGTGTATAGTGCTTTAGTTCTGCCTCAGTATCCCCAAGGCGGTTTTGCTGTTTTCGCCGGTCCCCGGCTGTGGAAAGGTGGCAAGCCACCGGCTTGGAGGCTTGCGTGTGGGAGCCGGGTTCTAGCTCTTCCTGGGCCATGAAGCTCACGGGGTGACTTTGGGCCAGGCACGGACTCTCAGTCCGACCTGCCTCACGGGGCTGTTGTGAGGATGAAAGGGAGAGGAGGACTGCCATGTAAGATGGGATGTATGTTAAAGATGATAAATTATAACCCCAGGTCGTGGGCCACAGTCTGTGGGTGCTCAGCTGCTCCAGAGGCTGGTCTGGCGAGCTCTGGGGATCAGCCACGTGCAGCGGCAGCGCTGTGCAGGCAGAAGGTGGTGCAGGGGCCGGTCCTTCCGTGAGGTGGGCCGGGCGGAGGCCCAGGCCTGCTCCCGCCAGCGACGAAGCCCCAGGCCCAGATTTCCTCCGGTCCCCGTGGCAGAGCGGTGGGCCACTCTGGTGGCCGGATGTGTTGCCAAACGTGGCAGCGGTGGCATGAGAACCGGCCGCAGGGCAAACCTGTGGAGATGGGAAACAGGCCGGTTCGGCTTGTTTTCAAGGAAAGTGCGCCCGCTCCAGCCTTGAGGCAGCTCAGAGCTGAAACGCAGCAGCAACGCCCACGAGGCTCCTCCGCCACGGACCTTGGTGGCCCCGAAGGAGAGGGGGCACGGCGGGGCCCAGGCCCTCGTGCACAAGCGCGGCCCGTTTCTCCAGCCCACGGGGTTGGGGCCGGGGCCAGGCCTTGTTGGCCAGGTGCCTCGTGGCCCCGCCGGCCGTGGGGAAGGCCTTGGCGCGCCGCCCCACTGTGAAGGGGGCAGGTGAGTGCTGGCACGCATCCCCCTAGCCGTGGGCGGGCACAGGGCTTCGGGAAAAGCGGCTGTCCCTGGGGCCGGCAACCCTGCCTGCGCCCCAGCCCGGCTCGTGGAGGGCCGGCGTCGCCCTAACCCCCGGCTTTCCTTCCTCTGGCCGGCAGCTGCTCTAGGATGGCCTCACGGGAGGCCCCACTCGGCTCGCTGTTGCTGCTGGGGCTCGTGGCACTCCAGGCCCACGCGTGTCCCGCCGCCTGCCGCTGCTACAGCATGACCGTGGAGTGCGGCTCCTTGGGCCTGAAGGAGATCCCGGGGAGCATCCACCCCTCCACCCAGGTAAGCCCTGCGCCCCGTCCGGGCCGGCGCGCCCGTCGGTGCCGAGCCTGCCTGGGCTCCTCTCCAGGCCCCCGCCCTCCGAGGGCGGCTGGGGCGGGCCGGCACCCAGGTGGCTCTGCTGCTCGCCGTGGGGCAGCCACCCTGCTCCCGCCGCACCTTCTGGCTCGCTCTCCCCGCCTGTGATCTGAAGCGTGTGTCGCACGGGTTCTTTTTCACCTCTTTCGGCCGCTCGGATGATTTACGCCGCGCTTTTATTGTCAAGCAATTATCCTTCTCCGTTGCCAAGAACCGTGGGCTAAAGACCACGGAGCAGTGTTTTCTGTCATGAACAAGTCGTGGCGGTTGGTTGTTTGCTGTGCGAAAAGGGAACGGCCGCGCTCTCGGCCCGCTGTGCAAACATCCAATTACTGCCGGCTCCCCTGAGCCGCTGCGAGAGCCGGAGCAGCCGCAGCCCCAGCCCCGTGCGTGCGGCCTGAGGACCGGGCGGCCAGCGGGGGCTCCCCGCCGGGACACCTCTCCGTGCCAGGGGCCGGGAGCGGGAGCAGGAGGGCGCTGTGGTGCGTGCGTCCTGCCCATGGGCTCCCGCAAGCGCACGGAGGCGGCTCGGCCTCAGCCGTTGGCCTCATCCAGCGCGGCCTCTCTGAGCCTGCCTTTGCCCGTGCGGAGGAGCGAGCTGGGGTGGCCCGGGTGGCGGGAGCCGGACGCAGAACGTGGCAAGCCTCAGGGTGCCGGAGGAGGTGGGAGGCAGCAGCCGGGGCCAAAGAAAGTCGGGGCCAGGCCTCTGCTCGCTGGCCTTGGGCTGTCCTACCTCCTCGGAGTGCGACCGGCCGCAGAGGAGAGACCTTGAGGTATTTCTCTGAGCTGCCTGGAAGAAAGGAGAAAACGTGAGAAAGAAATCAAGAAAGAGATCTGCGGGGATGTTGCATTTGCTTTTCGCCCAGAAATAAATCCTAAAAGGCTTGGAGTCTCCTGTGAGGCTCTGAAGCCCATTAAAGGCGCTCTCTCCTGGTGTTCCTGCAAAGGAGAAGGCAAGGAGAAGCGGCCCCGGGACGGGACGGCTCTTCAGAAGCAGGAAGCCACATGCAAACCGCTGTCCCGGTGCCTCTTTTCCCTCCCTCCCTTCAGTGCAAAGGCTTCCCTGCGGTGCTTTCCTGGAAGGCATTGCAAGTTGCTTTCCATAAGCTCCAAATGGCTGAGGGGGTGGAATTTACCTGGCATGGATTTGCTTCGAACTGGGCCATGGTGCTGGGGGAAAAAGATCTTAGACCAATCAAATGGGGGGCTTCGAAAGCGTGGCTTTGTGGGCGGGTGCGGACACACACTCTGGCCGGCCGCCTTGGGCCCCAGCGCCACCCGGAGAGTTTGTCCCGCCAGCCTCACTGCTGTGGCGAGCAGAGTTGCGCTCGGGGGCCCTGACTCTCCCCTCTGCGCTCCTGCAGACCGTTTTCCTGCAGGACAACGGCATCACGCAGATCCACCAGCAAGACCTGGCCTCCCTCTCGGGCCTG
The DNA here is from genome assembly GCF_004798865.1 of Varanus komodoensis. NCBI lineage: Eukaryota > Metazoa > Chordata > Lepidosauria > Squamata > Varanidae > Varanus > Varanus komodoensis. The sequence continues at coordinate 1,649,487 of NW_025336455.1, forward strand.
CAGTACCTCTACATGCAGAACAACACCATCTCGGCGCTGGAGCCGGGCGCCTTCCGCAACCAGAACCGGCTGCTGGAGCTGGCGCTGAACGGCAACCGCATCCATCTCATCAACAGCAGCATCTTCAAGGGCCTGGAGCACCTGCGCGTCCTCTACCTGGCCGGCAACCAGATCACCCGCCTGCCGGACTTCACCTTCTGCGAGCTGGAGGTAGGTGGCCTTCCGCAGCCCTGGCGTCTGGCTGCCCTCTGCTCCCGGGGCGTCCTCCTCGTGCTCGGCCCGGGCTTGGCAGGCAAGCCGGGCCAGGAGGAAGCCCGCGGGTGTTCCCAGAGGACCGCTTGCACAGCCGGCAACCTCCTTCATGCGTGTGGAAGAGGGGCTCCTGTCGCAGGGGGATACGCAGCCCCGATCCCCAGCAGGTGCCTGCCTGAGCTCATGCACCACGCTGGACTGAGGGCTGGGAGAGCTGGCCAGAGTCCAGGCAGCTGAGCCGGGCCGAGGGACTCCAGCAGTCACCCCCAGACCGGGTTCCTTGCACTTCCCTGCGTGGAGGCGAGGCCAGCGAGGGGCAGAGCAAAGGGCCCCTCTCCGCCTTCCAGAGCTGAGGGTACGGCCATGGCTTATCCAGGGCCGGATCCGGCCAGAGCAGTTGGGTGGCTCAAAGAACAGGCTGTGGTGGGAGGGGGCGGGGAGCCACGGTGCGGGCCCCCCGCTGCCCGCCTCTCTGCTTGCCCCCTTGCAGAGGCTGCAGGAGCTCCACCTGCAGGAGAACAGCATCGAGACGCTGGAGGAGGCGGCGCTGGCCGGGCTCTCCTCGCTGGCGCTGCTGGACCTCAGCAAGAACAGCCTCCGCACCATCGCCCGGGCGGCCCTGCGGCCCCTCATCAGCCTGCAGGTGCTGCGCCTGACAGGTAGGGACGCGCCGACACAGGGCGGGGGCGTGGCATGGCGTAGCAGGGCAGGGCGGCAGGCCGCGATCCGTCGGCCAGGCGGGGATCCTTTCCCTGACTTCCGGCTCTGGGGGCGGCTGAGTTAGTGTGAGGGTTCCTCCTGTGCGCGTTGAGACACGCTCTTGCCAGGCGCTCTGTTCTCTGAAGTACAATGAGTGAGCAGCGTCGCCACAGAATGTGCCTCTGAGCATGCACAGAGGAGCTGTGGAGCCCAGGCTAGCCACTCTTTCCAAGAAGGCCCGTTGTGAGTGCCCCCGGAGGAGCCTGTTGGGGGCGGGGCGGCCCCTTTCCCGGCCTGCGCCCCTCTCACGTGCGAGCCCTTCTTCCCAGGCGCGTCATCAGGGTCCAAGAGGCGTGCCAGGCTCTGCCGGCCCCGGAGCGCCTGTCCCACGCCCCCTCCTGATGGCTGCAGACGCGAGCTATCCTCAGAGTCCCCCCGAAGCCCCCCTGCGTCTCCAAGCCTGGGGGTGCCAGTTCCCAGGGCCCCTCACCTGGCGAGGCCAACCCTGCCCGCCCCGGGAACGGCACCTCTGTCATTCCCCAAAGCTGAAATGCGCACGCTGGAAAAGCAAGTGGACGCCTCCCAACGCGATGCCTGCAGAATTGGCCAGTTTGTCCAAATTGCCCCATTCCACGTGCTTTTCATATTCTGAATTGGGCAAAGGGGCTGATTTTGCGAACACTGTGCTGGGACGGTGTGCTTTCTGCTTTCTACCGAAATTTCCTTAGTGGTTTTTTTTTTTAAATACGCAAGTCACGGCCCCTCTTAGAGATGGAAACCTGCCCTGTGCTGTGGCAACTCTGGCTGCAGCTCGGGGTCAGCAGGCGCCCCTCCAGGGACGGGGAGAGCCATGAAGCCCATCGGATGTGCCTCCCCGAAGGACTTCTCACACCCCCTGCAGAGGCGCGCATGGGAGCACCATTGCTGGCCCACGAGCGCCCCCTGCAGGCCAGGGGAACCTCCTCGCAGGTTGGCGGCCTCCCCGCTCCGCCCCAAGTGAGAGGAGGAGGATGCTGTTGGGCAGGAGGCGCGCCTGGGGGGGCGTGGAGAGGGGCCTCCTGCCAGGTCCCGTCAGCTCGTGGGTGGGCTGCGGGTTCGGCCCCCCAGTGCGCGCGTGGGAACGGGCACCCGCGGCACGGGGCGGAGGGCTGGGCGGAGCGCTGGCCGCTGAGCGCGCCTCTCCTCCTCCGGGCAGAGAACCCCTGGCGGTGCGACTGCGCCCTGCACTGGCTGAGCGCCTGGATCAAGGACGAGGGGCAGCGGCTGCTGAGCCCCCTGGACAGGAAGATCGTGTGCGCCGAGCCCCCGCGCCTGGCCCACCAGAGCCTGGCCGACGTCTCCGGCAACAGCCTGATCTGCATCCCGCCCGTCGTGCAGGTGGAGCCGCTGGAGGCGACGGCCCGGCCGGGCGACGACCTGCGCGTCTCCTGCCAGGCCTCGGGCTACCCGCAGCCCCTGGTGACGTGGCACAAGGTGGCCCACTGGCGGGCCGGGGGGCCCAAGGCGGGCGGGGGCCGCCGGCCGGGGGGCACCTTCGAGCTGAGCGAGCGCAGCGTGGGCGAGCGCTTCGAGCAGTCCGACACGGGCAGCGGGATGCTGTTCCTCAGCAACGTGACGGGCGCCCACGCGGGCAAGTACGAGTGCGAGGCCTCCAACCCCGGCGGGACGGCCCGGGCGCTCTTCCACCTGCTGGTCAACCTCTCGCAGCAGCAGCAGCAGCAGCAGCAGCAGGCGGGCCGGGGCCGCCCGGCCTCCGTGGACGTCAGCCAGGAGCCGCTGTACGACATGGAGAGCATGGACTTCAACGCCCTCAGCGCGGCCACGCAGACGGCCATCGCCGTGGCCATCTCCCTCCTGGCCCTGGTGGCCCTGCTGCTGGTGGCCATGATCTACCGCAGGCACCGCAAGCGGAAAAAGGCCAAGAAGGAGGAGCACATCCTGTACGTCAACGACTACTCCGACGGGCCCACCACCTTCGCCCAGCTGGAGGAGTACCGCGACGAGCGCGGCCACGAGATGTTCGTCATCGACCGCAACAAGCCCCTCTTCGCCACCTACAAGGACCCCCAGGGCCTGGCGGGGGCCTTCCCGGAGCAGCTGCAGGACCAGGCCACCCAGACCCCGGAGGGGGAAGAGGACTGCCCGCCCGAGGCCGGCGAGCTCTTTGCCAGCCCGGGGTTGATGTTCCAGCCGCAGATCGCGTACGAGATCCACTGCTGAATGGCTGGGGGAGCCTGGGGGGCCCCCGGCCCCACCGCAGCAGGCCTGGGGGGCCGGCCCCCTCGTGGGGGCTGCTGCAGCCCCTCGGCCCCGCCCCGCCGTCCCGACCTTTTGGATGGGCCCGCTTTCTCCCTGGTTCAAGGAGACGGGGGAGGAACCCGTGACGCCTCGGTGACAGCCCCACAGGGGAAGGAGGGCTTCTCTCCGAGCCACTCCCGCCCCACTTCTGCCCGCTCGGCACCGCCCCTGCCACGCCATGGGGGGAGCGGCCAGACGCCCTGCGGGTGCTCTCGGCAGAGACCAGGGGGCCATTTGCGGGCGCCACATCGAGCCGGGCTCTAGCAGCAGAGGGCACGAGGGGCTGCCCAGCAACAGCCACCGCTCGGCCCCTGCGGGCTCTGCCCCACGTTAGTTGCATCGTCAGCCGTCTGCCCCACCGCGCCCTGCGGCTGAGGCGTGGGAGCCCAGAGGAAGCCGCTCTGGGCAAGCAGGACGGAGGAGGAGGAGGAGGCCGGGAACGTCTCGCGCTGGGTGACCCCGGCCGGCCCCTTGGCCAGCCGGGGACACGGCAGGCACCCCCGCGTCCTTCCTGCAGGCAAGAGCGCCCGTCTGCTGACGGAGAAACGGACTTCTGCTTTTCGGTTTCGCTCTTCGGGTTTTTTAAGGATAAAAGCACCACACTTGCGCAGAACTGAACCGCATGGGCGCATTTGCGGGTCCTGCCAACACCTCCTCTTCTGGTGCTACACAAAAAGGGGGGCCGGGATGCAACTGCAAAGGCGGGGGGGGGGGGGGGAACCAGGGCGGGAGCAAGTCCTGCTGTTCATGTGAGGGAGCCAGTAAAATGGCGCCGTGACGGGGGCTGCCAGGGCCCCTTTCCTGGAACCTGTGGACACGGATAAGTCAGTGGGCAGCCGTGAAGCGGAGCGAAGCCTAGGAAGTCCCTGCTGGATCGCACCCGGGGCCACCTTGTCCGGCACCACGTGGTGGTACACATGGTGGGGGGCCGGCTGCCACCGATCCCTCCGGCGGGAGGGAATGGGGCCCCCTCCCAGCCACGCTCCTCGGCAGCTGGGGCACGCGGGCAGGCCGCCTCCGGTGGAGGAGGGAGCCCGTGGCCAGCAAGGCTCGTGGCCGCCGAGAGCCGCCTCTGCCAGAGCCATCCAGATCGGCAGCCATCGCCCCTTCCTTCCGGCGGCAGCCAGTTCCCTCCCTGAACTGCGCATCGTGTGAAGGAGCCCCCCTTGGCGGCCCCCCCAGTTGGCTTCACCGGATGCCCCGCTTCAGGTGCTGTGGGAGCAGGAGGAAAAAGCATCCCTCTCCATTTCCTCCCCCCCATGCATTATTTTAAACAAAAGGGGGGGGGTTTCATCCTATGTGTCATGTGGGGAAACGATGGGCCCAAGTTGCGCTGGCCAACAGGAGCCCGTGCGCTCCTCCTCCAGCCCTTTGTCAGATAATGCGCATGGACAGGGAACGTGCCCCGGGAGGGGGGTGTTATTGGGGGGGGGGGAGTCTCTGCAGAGCTGGAGGCTGAAGGATTCTGTACCTCGCCACTTGCAGAGGATCACGGCCAAGGACACTCCCGCCCTTGGCACTGGTGGCTGGAGGGGGGCCAAGGCACAGAAGTGAGCTGGGCCACGTGGAGGCGAAGGGGGACGTGGACCGGGAACGTGGGATCCAGAATGCGTATTTCCTAGAATCGTCCCCGACTTTCCATGCCTGTGCTCAAGCGAAAGAAAAGATCCGAGCATTAAAATCCACTCGCAAAGCACCCACAGCCGCTCCCAGCACCTCCTTGGGCCAGGCGCCTTCGAAGAGTCAAAACAGCCTCTCTGCATCCCTGCCAGAGCGCCCTCGGATGCCCTGAACGGAAGAAGAATGGGTGCCGATGGGATTCGGCTGGCAGGGGTGGGGGGCAGGTTCAAGAGCGCGCCCCTCTGCATGAGGGGCTGCCTCGTCTGTGTCTGTCGGCTCGTCCTTGAGGGTGGGAGCGCTCCGCCTCTGGGGCTTCGTCCGGATCCCCCGTGCCCCCCGGTGGCCCCCGCTTAGCCTGCCCCTGCTTCACCTGCCCCTCCACCCAGCTTCCCACTGCCCTCTTCCCAGCTGCTTCACACAGGCGGCTTGCTCGAGGGCCGCACGAGCTGGGCCTGATGGGAGCTGCAATCCAAAGCATCACAGGGGCACTCGGCTGGGGAGACGTGGGCATGCAAGTACGTAACCTCGGCCCCGCGGCCTTGCCGGGGAGGCAGAGAACGCCCTGCACCAGACACGGCCGCTCCCGGCCCAGGCAGTTCGGGCTTCTCCACGGAGCTTTCCATGCAGAGCCCTGTGGGAAAACCGGCAGGGTCACGGGCCCATTTTATCTCCCCGGGTCTTGTATGTACCAGGAGGAGCCAAGCAGTGTGGGCAGCAAAAGACAAAAATGGCCCGGGTACAGGGTAGAGGCCACTGGGGCTCACATGGCAGGAGCCGATGGCGAATCTAAGAGGAGGCCTTTGGGCCAGGAGGCCACGGGTTGTCCTGCCCAACCTCCTCGAACGCCTGTGGCGACACACAGGAGCAGGGCTCCGGAGGGCGTCCCGGGGAGGGTTGGTGGCCTGCTAGCGCTGCCAGGCCTGCTCTCCTTGCAGCCTCATCCGGTTCCATCCAAACCTTTGGGGCTGATGAGCGCATCTGAAACGTTGGGAGGGTGTCATGGGCTCTCGCAAAACGGCTGCCGTGGGGCATCAGGAGGTGAACTGGCAAGGGGAGAAGGAAAGTAACCACCCCAGAACCCAGCAGTCGAAGCGGAAGCAGGAATCCCGGTTCCAAAACACGAAACCACTCTTGCCGAACGCCGTGGTTTTCTGCTCCAGCGCCTAAAGGACCGGGCTAGAGCAGAAGCCAAGCACTCAAAAAACCAAGCTCAGACAAGTGGCTTCCGTGATGGTACTCAAAAGCGCTGATAATTAGGATCAATTTATTGAGATGTACGCCATTTCTGGAGGAAGGCAGGGAGCGGGGTGCAGCTCTTCCCGCTGGCCACGAGGAGCGGTGTTCACTCCGTGTCGCCCTCGCTCAGCACGCCTGCCTCGATGAGGAAGAGCCTGGTCTTGTACCCGCGGTAGGCCGACTGGATCTTGGTGGCTGCCTCCTGCTGCAGGCGCAGGGCCTTCCGGGCCTTCCAGCCCCGCCAGAAGGACTGGATGATGGTGGCTGCGCGGGCGACGTGCCACACGTGCTTCCGGGTCTTGAACACCCGCCGCTGCCCCTCGCCCATCCGGCGGGCGCAGTAGTTCTCGTACAGCCACTCCGAGGTCTCTCCGGACACCACCACCTGCTTCTGGAGGCTGGTGGACGAGAAGCTCCGGGCCATGTGCCCCTCGCGCGCCGGCCGGGCCGAGGCATGTGGGGGGGCGTGGCGCTGGCTCAGCCCCATGGGTTCCCGGCCCTGTCGCCGGGAGTGCTCGACGGCCGCTGCGTGCCGGGCGTCTGTGGCATGGCTCTGGGGGCCCACCTGGTAGGAGACGCGATGGCCGGATGGGTAGGGCCTGGCGGGGGACTCGCCTCGCTGCCGGGCAGAGGGGTGGCGCGGCGCGCGGGCTTCGCAGTCGCTCTCCTCCGCCTCCGATTCGGAGTGCAGGGGGCCCTTGCCCACGCCCACCAGCACGCGGACGCTGGTGCACCGCCCGCACTGGGGGCACGCCCTCTCCGGCGGGGACTCCTCGGGCTGCTGCTCCTGCGGGGACGGTGGGCGCCGGGGCACCTCCCTCGCCCACTCCTCCGGCTTGCCCACCAGGCACTTCCGCCAGTGCTTCCGGGGGTACGGGCCGACCCAGGCGGCGCTCCCCGGCCCGTAGCTGGGGTAGCCGCGGTACGCCCGGGGGAGCTCGGGGCGGCGGGGCCCTCCCCTCGCAGCCCGCCTCACGCAGTAGCCCCGCCAGTGCGCCTGGATGGTGGTGGCGGCCCGGCTGCACTCGCGGAGGGTGCGCCGCACCACGTACCCGCGGTAGTGGGCCTGGAGGACCACGGTGGCCCTCTCCCTGTCTGCCTGGGAGGGGCCCCAGGACCTCCGCCGGCCCTCGGAGGAGGCGGGCGAGGGCACTCTTCTGCGGCGCCCATACACTTGCCAGGGAGGCACCTGGTCCCGCTGCATGGCCAGGTACTCCCGGGTGATGAAGCGCCGCCAGGCCGCCTGGATGGTGGAGGCCGCGGCGTTCTCGGTGGCGATCTGCCTGCGCACCAGGAAGCCGCGCCACGAGGCCTGGATGGTGGTGGCCGCCTTATCCATGAGCATGTCAAGCTCGTCCACCAGGAAGGAGGAGCGCCGGTGGGAGCGGCTGCTGCTCCGGGCCCGGGCCTGATCCTGCGCCCGAGCCTGGACCCTGGCCAGGTGCGGGTCATAGCGATGCTCCCCATCCTCATCTTCCTCGTCCTCCCCGCTCTGGCCACTGTAGGGGCACCATGGGTGATCCTCATAGGTTTCCATCCTGGAGGGGGAGAATGGCGGGCGTTGGTGGGCTGGCCGAGATCCCCGCGCCTTCTGGGGCTTTGGGAGGGGGCTGATGCAGCCCTCGCTCACAGTGCGCCCATCGTGTCCCCGCGTCCGAGGGCCGAGCCCGTCCTCCTGGCTTCATGAACTCTTTCTCCCCAGGACTGCCGAAACGACGGCTGTTTTCTTTGGTCTCTGGCCCAACGGCCAGCCACGGTTCTCTCCTGCCCTTCCAGCTCCTTTCCTGCCCTTCCAGCTTTACAGGCCTCTGCCGGCTGGCCCTCCCAGAGCACCCTCGCCTCCCCGTCCTCCCCCACCCGTTGCCCTCTGCGGCGGCAGGGCTGCTGGCATCTCTTGCGGAGGCCCGGCCGGCGCTTGCACGGCTGTGGGCGCTATTCCCAGGTGGCTCCTGCCCGAGGTTTCTTAGGTCCTCGTGGAGTTCAGGCACTTCTTTTGCAAAACTCATTTCTAACTGCCCCTGCCCCCAATTCCTTGGGGGCTTCTGCAGCCCCCGGACGCTGCTCTGGGTCTCTCCCACTCATCCTCTGGGACTGCAGTCGGGACAGAAGATCTCCAGGCTGCCCCATTCATTCCTTTCAGGGCGGCTGCTGTGGGTTGCCACCGGATGAGTTGGTGGAAAGGGGGCAGCGGAAATGTGTGGCCACGGGGCCAGCCCAATGGGGCACGTTTGCTCCTTGGATTTCCGGTCTGCTGCATGACATGTTTTAGGTGGATAACTGGCCCGCTGGGCTTCTTGGATTATGGCCGAGCTCTTGGGACCCCCGGACCACCTTGTGCGGCATGTGTCCACCCTCCCGCTTCAGTCCCCAGGGGAAGCGCTTCTGTATCCCCCGCACCGCAGAAGCCGGCCTGGCGGGGTCCGTTGCAGTGCCCAGAGATCGGGACGCTCTGGCCCTGGGCAATCGTCCTCCCGTTCAGCACAAGGGAGGACGAGTTTCCTCCAGCAGCCGCCTGGCTTGACTGAATTTGAGACTGTCCTCTCCCCAGTAGCTGAATTCTGCTCATTTTTGTTACCTTCACATTTTAATTGCATCTCCTTTTTAAGCCACTTTGGAAACTGAAGAGAAAGGTGGTGTGCAAATCTAGGCTATTAAGCCACAAGCACGTCTTGGTCCCCAAACCACCCCCACCCAAAAAATTATGGCACCCAGGCTGAGCACATCCTGGCACATCCCAGTGCCTCCCCCCAAGTAGAAGCAAGCAAGCTTTCTTTTAAAAAGGGATCTCCCAAGTGCTGCCACATTCTGCAGAGTCAAGCTTGCCTTTCTCTGCAGGTGAGAAGGAGCTTTTAAAAATCCATGTATGGGTTACAGACCTCTGAAAATGTACAGAGTACACCTGAAAGTCATCTCATTTCTTTTTCTTAATTCTAAATGCACCTTGCATGTGGAAACACGGTCTGGACCCCTTTCCCCTGTGACTTGACACTCCTGCCCCCGATTCTAGTAATCGGCCAGAAGCAGGAGGAAATCCTGGGTCTGTTTTTATACAGGTGTGCTCCTCCTCACATCTGGAGGGTCACAATTTTCTACGCTTTGTCCTCAGGTGTGGGATGTTCTCAGCCTGAGGACCAAGCGTAAAGATGGTGGAGCCAAAAAGACCAGAAAGAGAAATGGGTAACTGCAGGATACAGTCGTATTCACGTTTCAACAGAAGGCCGCCCGAAGCAGGGCTGGCTCAGGTGTGCTGTGGGTCGTGGCACTTTTTCTGTCTAAACACACATAGGGTCGCATGATTCGAGCTCTTACCGAAAACCCTTTGGGGAGGAATTTTCCCCTTTGAGAAGGGGGTGGGCTGCACAAATGTTGGGAGCCCACCAAGTGGTGGATGGTTGGCAAAAAGGGGAAAGGGCCACCTGACCCGGGAAGCTTGGTGGGCCAGGCTAGATCCCCAAGTCCAGCATATTTTGCTCCCCGCTCCCTGCTCTGAGAACTGGCTTATGTGGGGTCCTGGGTAGCTCATGCTGGTGGTGGGCAGGGGGCGGGGGCGGGGGCATGGCGTCCTACCCTTTTCATGCAACCATGTCAGGGGAGCCAGTGTGACCTCACTTTTTTGCAGCTGCCTCCGGGCTGAGACATCTGGCTGGGAACTCCCTGTAGGAAGAGAAGCGGTTCACAACATCGGCTTGGCTTCATAGGAAAAGAAGAAATGAATGTAAGAGCCCCAAGGCCTGGCTGGAAAAGGTCCCTGCCCGAGAAAGCATGCCAGGGGGAAAGCTGTCCAAGTTCGCCACGAGGTCCTTCAAGTGAGGGGAGCCCCCCACCCCTCTGGCCAGCCTGTTCTGCTGTTGTGCAATTCCTTTATAAAAATGCTAGTAGACACTTGTCAACCAGTAACAGTAGTTTTAGGGTGCAACCCTGTACATGTTTAGCCAGAAAAAGTCCTACAACTTGCCTTACCTAAGCAAGCCTGCTGGCTGGGCTGTTGAAGCATGAATAGGGGTTCTGTCCTCCACATATGCCTGTTTTTCACACCCCCTTAATCCCCAACCTTCCTTCTCACTTTCAAAAGAACACCCAAGAGTTTCAAAGTTCTTTCTGGTTTAAAATGAAAGTTTGTGTGTTTTTCCATGTGACCTTTACATCTCCAACCCTAATTCAACCCTCCACATACACAATCTAATAAGTCAAGTTCTGATGAGACAGAGTATGTCCACCAATAAAGTATTTTTTCTGCTGCTTTGCTTTTCTTCAGCTTTTTTGTACTCCTGCCCATGTTTCTGTCCGCCTCTCCTCTGTCCTGCACCTGGATTTTTACACTCAGGGTTTCCCCGCTTGCCAGTCCCCACTCTGTTTACATAATGCCTGCCTTCTGCAGCACATCTTTTGGCAAGGATTTCCCAAGTATTTCTCTCAAATCTATAGCCCTGGAAACTGAACCTCATTATTGAACTGACACAGTGTCGAAAACTGACCATGATGTGTGAAATGGGGACGCAGTCTGCCCAGATAGCACACTTTCAGGGGCTCGAGCGACAGTCGAGCGAGTGCGAGGGAAGCCTTCTTGCCCGTTCGCACATGAGGGAAGCCCCACTGGATCAGACTAAGGGCGATGCAGTCCGGCATTTGGCCCCCACGGCAGCCAGCAAGCAGCCCTCGGAAGCCCTCGGCAGCCGCCAAAAGGGCACATGCTATTTTGAGATGCATTACCAGAAGGATTACTTCCAAATCAGAAGTAGTAGTTCCTCTGTACTCCCCACTGGTCAGACCTCACCTGGAATCCTGTGCCCAGTTCTGGGCACCAAGATTTCAGGAAGATGCAGGTAAATTAGAAAGGGACCAGCGGAGGGCGACAGAAATGATGCAGGGTTTGGAGACACTGCCCTGTGGGGAGGGACGGGGAGAACTGGGCATGTTCAGCCTTGAGGAGACTGAGGGGGGACATGGTATCCCTCTAAAAATACCTCCAAGGCTGCCACAAAGAGGAAGGTCAAGATCTCTTCTTGCTGACGCCAGAGTGCAGAACACGGAATAATCAGTCCAAGTTGCAACAACCCAGATTCAGGCTGGACATCAGGAAACGCTTCCTCACTGTCAGCACGATGCAACAGTGGGATCAGCTGCCCGGAGAGGTGGGGGGCTCTCCCACATTGGACACATTCAGAAAGAAACTGGGCAGCCACCTGAGTGGGGTGGTGTGACGTGGTGTCCTGCAACAGCAGGGAGTGGGACCGCATGGCCTTCATGGCCCCTTCCAACACTGCTATTCTATTTATTTATTATTTGCATTTATATACCACCCTAATAGCCCAGAGGGCTCTCTGGGTGGTTTACAAACATTAAAACCCACCAATCCTAAACAAATAAATAAATTGGCTATTCCACGACAGTATAAAATAACATAGTTAAAATGGATTAAATAAATATAGTATGAAAATTAATTAACTTTAAAATATTGGTCAAATAAAAAGGTCTTGACCTGGCACCGAAAAGCATATAGTAACGGCGCCAGGCGGACCTCTCTGGGGAGCGCATTCCACAGTTGGGGCGCCACCGCAGAGAAGGCCCTGCTCCGAGCGCTCTGTCTCCTGACCTCTTCAAAGAGGGCTCCCGGAGGAGGGCCTCTTTGTGGCTCTGAATCTGGAGGTGGTCTGTAGACGTCATGAGTAGTAGCTTGCTACCCTGTGAAGCTAAAAGAAAACTGCAGAAATGAGTAAGAATCAAAGCAAGCTATGCAAACCCTCAGAAACGAAAGAGGGTCGACTTGTCTAAGTTGGAAAGCGAGAGCATTTTACTGGTGGAAGAGGCCCTGCTTAAAAATGCAGGTCCCACTAGAAATTCCGCAAGACGACAAGAAATTGCTCTTACTGAGGTCAACTGGCATATAAAATGGGACTTATTCACTGGGACCAGGACTCCTGTACTTTCTCAGTGAAGATGGGGGTGTGGGGTGATCTACCTTGCATAGTGAAGACTGAAGCTCTACTAATGGAGAGCTTCAAGGATCCTAGAAGAGTGGGAAAGGGGCCCATAAGGACATCAAGTCCAGCCCCCCTGCTTCATGCAGGTTAAACCACCCCTCCCAGACGGCTGTCCAGTTGCCTCGTGAATGCCTCCAGCGTGAGAGAGCCCACCACCTCCGTCGGCCGTGGGTTCCATTGCTGCACTGCTGCAAAGGTTGGGAAGTTCTTCCCGTCCTGACAGAATTTGACTTCCCGTAATTTGATGGACAAGAGATCCTGGTTCTCCTCGGTGTGGCAGCCTTTCAAGTGTTTGAAAAGTGCTATCGCATCTCTCCTTAATCTTCTCAAGGTCAAGCATGCCCAGCTCTCGCTCCCTTGTCTCCAGGCCCTGCTCATCCTCGTTGTTGAATGTCTTCCAAGTTGTCTGCAGCTTTCTTAGCCTGTGGTGCCCAGTGGCTGAAGTAGCGCTAACAGAGGGGAGCCAGGACTTCGCGTGATTTGGTGGCTGTGCTAAACTACAGTGGACTTGCTGCCTTCCAGATTCTGGTATTAATTAGGCTGCAAACCATCTTTGCTGATGAGATTGAAGATGAACAAGAGTTCTGCATTACTCAAAACCTTGAAGCCCTCACAGGCCCAAATAAAATTATGTATACTCCAACTTCTGTAACGGGAGAAGACAACTGGGACAGGAGCAGGACCGTGGGCAAGTGATGAGGGTGAGGCATTCCCGTGTCAACCTACTTCAACGCATGATGTAGCACTGGATGTCGGGGAAGGGAGTGACCCATGGGGAGAGGCCGTGGCTCATGGCAGAGCCCCTTCTTTGAGCAACAGACCAGCGTTAGATGGATGCAGGGGGTCCCACCCCCAACGGGCTGGAGGGTCAAGCCCAACTCACGGTTGCCGCCCAGATCCAATGCAGGGACTTTGCCACAGGAGGGACCGTAGCACCTGCTTCCCACCCCGGCTGGTGCCCGGCAGCATCTCCAGGCAGGGCTAGGAAGGCGCCCTGGAGAGCTCAGCTGTTGACTCAGCTGCACGAGGTGGAGCAAGGGAGCCTTCTGTCCCTCTCTGGGAACCTCAGTGCCTGCAAAAGGCCTTGGATCAGCACCGCCACGGCCGCACGAGGCCCTCCCCTGCCTCAGGGGGCAGCTCTTCCCTTGTAGTAGACCCAGCGGGGGCCTACAGAGACAAGCCAGCCTGGGCTTCGTGGTATCGGAAGAGCTGCAGTTGAGGGCTTGGCCTAGCAGTTTCTCCAAGGGAGACACATCTCCAGCCAGCCAGCCTGGGCTGCTGCATGTGGGTCTGGGGGGCCTGGGAAAGGGAGAAATGGCCCGCAGGCGGGAGGCCGTCCTGGGAGAAACCAGCAGTCCCCACGCACATCCTGTACTTCTGTCCTATGCTGTACCTGCGCAAACCCGCTCTCTCCTTTCCGGAGGGCCTTTCAGCCAGTTCTCCCCGGGCCAAGAATTCTGGGGGAGCACGACCTCCCCTGCTGAGGTCGCCACCATTGTGCCATCACGGCTCGTGCGCAGCCAACCCCGGGTGGGTGGGGGGGGGGAGAGTGTGGGCCTGGGCAGCCTGTGCTGGAAGGGGTGGCACCTCCATCGACTGGGTTCCTCACAGAGATGACCTACACGCCCCTGGTCCAAATAGGAGGCACGTGGAAGCGGATGCTACAGGCCGTTTCGGCCACTCCGGTTGGCCCTGAACTCCAGGGAAGCCGCTCTCCCAGTTGTTGGCAAATCACTAGAATAACCACAGATGCAGCTGGCATCCTACAGGCCTTCTGAAAAGGAGGCGGCTCGACTCATCCTGAGCTGCCCTCCAGCAGCCGAGAGACCAAGGAAGCGGCTTGCTTCTGTCTGTCCTCCGACTGCAGCAGCTGAACAAAACCATCAAAACAGGCAGGCTGAGGGTTGAGACCTCTCCGCTGTCCTGTGGCACGGAGGGCGGAAGGGCCTCAAGAGCTGCCCCACCAGTAGCTTCCTGCAGGCTCTTCAGGGCTCCTCCACGTATCGTCACGACCAAGGTATAAGCGGCGCCTGCCACTAGCTGCTCCGCAACTGTCGGGCGAGCGCCAGCCTGTTCTTCTCGCATTCTCACGAGTTTTCCGCCATCAAAAAAGAACGCAAGTAACAGCTTCACGCAGCGCTTGTAAAAGGCAAGCAGGCCGTCCTCAGTGCAACCTAGTGCTAGGTTTTTGGCCCAAGACCTGGTACAGGGTGATTTTCTTACAAAGAGAAGGCTCAGCCCCCAGGCACGCTCCGATATGTGAGCACGCAGGAGGGGCTAGGCTGTTCAGCTCGACCAGCAATTAAGCTCCTCGCCGTGATCCCCAGAAGCACCATTCCCCTAGTTCGATCTCCCAGCCACAATACAGATCCTGTGGTACTGCCAGCCACACTTCACAGTGCGGTGACCAACTCTTTTCCTGCTTCTGGAGGAAAGCTGCTCCTCACACGCAGACACCAGACACGCAGTCAGTCGCGAATGAATCATCCTTTATTTCAGGTCCAAAGTTAGCTCCGTAGCCTTGCCTCCCTCCCTTTTGCCCTGACTAGACTGCCTGCTCCCACCCAGTCCGTTCAAGAAAGGGATCCAATACTTCTGACGCATCCGATCGGCCTCCCTCTCAGATGCTTGTAACACCACACAGCAAAGATGATACCCACCTCACAAAGTTCTAAATAAGATGTTACAAAATAGATGTTTAAAAATCCCTCCCAAAAGCTAATCCCAGATACTTCTGCATGCACTAAAAAGGGCTTTAGTTCAAAAAAGAAAAGAAAAGACGTTTCGGCCTGGCATTCGAGGCTGGCAGCGGTTCTCAACCCGATGCAGATACACCATGCATGCCCCCAGCCACGTCCGTCGCTTGCCTCCCCCTGCTCTCCCCTCCCCAGCGGCTACTGAGCGGCTTCTGCTGGCTATTCCGTCCGCTTGTCCCCCAAGGCTAAGGGGCAGGCGTGTGATCCCCCCAGAGCAAAGAACGAACAAAGCAGGGCGTAGGTGGCTGTGTGTGGTCTCCTGCCTGCTGCTTGAAGATGCCGGGGGAGAGCGCCGCCAGCACGACCCCAAGCCCCTCGCGTTGCCTGGAGCACCAGGGCAGCCCCGTCATGGCAAGGCGGTGGGAGGCGGGGAATGCGAGCGGCTGAGTGGCGGCAGAGGAGGGAGGGGCCACACCTTACGCCTCTTGGCAAAGGGGCAGTGAAGCCAGCTGGGCTATAAACTGAAATAGTCCAGACTATTGTGGCGGCAAAGGTTTGTGGTCCAGACGGCATCTGCCCTGTTTGCGCTCAGCAGCATCTGCTGCAGTTCGTTGCTGATCCGGGCAAACTTCACCTCATCCACAGAGCCGTTAAGCAGGTTGGAGGAGGTGGGGGGCCAGGGCAGGTCTTCCCCGTAGCAGTCCACGGGGTAGGGGTAGATGACCAGCTTCAAGTCCAGCAGGCCCACCACCCTGTGCAGCAGGTTCTTCAGTCCCTTGGCTGAGATGGGGTTGCCAAACACCCCCAGGTAGCGGAGCCGGGAGCAGCGGCAGAGGGCCGGGAGGAGCAGGTTCAGGTGCGTGTCCATCAGGCGGCATTCCATGATGTCCAGGTGCAGGAGGGTGGACGCCGCCTCCGTCAGCAGGCCCTGGAAGGGCTGAAGAAGCCCGTCGGAGAGGTTGTTCCCACTGAGGTCCAGCTTCTTCAGGGCGGGCGTGTGCAGGCTTTGCGAAAGGTAGGCAAAGTCATTGGGCAGGAGGTAACAAAAGGCCAGCTCCAGGCTCTCCAGGGGGCTCTGCAAATCTCTGCGGGGGCAGGAAAGGAGACCGTTAGCGACCCACAGCGTGTCTTGCTGCAGTCCTTACCTGCTCCAAGCTTAATGGGACTCCTCTCAGAGCAAAGGACTGGTACAGAAATGGCCTACAAGCATTTTGCCTCCTGTTTTCACTGGAGGGGGCTCAGACCAGCAGCTCCTCCTTTGCACCGCATGCGTAAAACACCATGTGGCAGAAACCAAGTGGTTGCTCGAATGGGCCCACTGTGTGACGCACCCCCTTCATCCCAACTCCCTCTGGGCCCCTTAAGTATGAGCGGACGGTAGTCGGGCACCTCCAGACGGCCCAGCTGGACGTTCCCGCTCTGCAGCACTGCAAATCAAGGTGTGGCTTGAGAGAGGTGCGTGGCGACGGTGGTTGTGAGACTCCCTGAGAGGGACAGAGGCCGCCAAGGGAAGAACAGGCTTGTCACCCGGGCAGGTTTGTTGCCTTCACATAAAGTGTATTCAAGATGCGAGAAAGATGCGTTCATTACTTGTAAGCCGCCTAGGAAGGCCTCTGGCAGTTATAGGCAACATATAAATATGTGAACAAATAAAAAATATAAAGAAGGTGCCAGGAATAAAACCACCTGACAACTATCATCCTCTGATTAGTGTGAGAAGAAATAGTACAGTCAGAGGAAACGTTCAATAGATAACCAAAGACTGTGAAGCTCTGTGTAGGAAAATGAAAAAGGGGGGGGGGAGCCACAAGTGGTCTCTCATTATCCACAAAATTCTAGAATAGTAGAGTTGGAAATGACGTATAAGCCGTTTGAGTCCAACTTCCTGCTCGATGCTCAAGCAGGAAGTTGGTTGCAAAAGGAAGATACTACAAGTGAACAGCTGACTATGCAGGAAATGAACTGAGAATAGCAAGGAATGCTAAGAAGAACAAGAAAGCCTTCTTCAGATACATCCAGAACAAAAGGCGTGAGCAAGAGAAGGATTTCTTGGACCCAATGGCCTTCTGGCCCTTTCCAACTCTACTATTCTATGATTCCAGGAGCCACTGAGGAAGATATGCTTTTGTTGTCTGCGGCCTGCCAGTACGCAGGACTCCAGGCAGAGAATGGGGTGCACCTCACTGGAACCGGGAAGAATAGATTGGACAGCTGCCTCAGAAACCTGATCAAGAGGGCCTGGCCTTAACTCCTGGGGGTATGAGTGATAGAAGCCCCACGCTACTTACTGACCTACATATTAGGGGCAAGAATGCAAATAACAAAGAGGGAGGCAAGAGAGTGTAAATTGAGCCTCATAATTTGCAAGTTGAAAGACGAGGGAGACTGGGAAGGCGCCACACCTGTGGTCCCTGCTGGCTGCATACGGACATGGAGGGGCTGTCCGGGAAACAGGCACTATGGACCTGAAATCCAGGTGTGGGATGGTTTGCCTGCCCAGAGAGCTGTCACTGAGACCTGAGTTGGATGTGACTTTTTAAGTGGAAGAGAGCAGCTGAAAAGTATCCTCTGATCCAGAGAAACAGACCAAGAAGCAAAATGGCTCTGCAGGTCAAGAATGGACACACCTGCACAGAAATGCATGCATGTAGGAAGTGCAGCTAAAGCCCCCTGGATAAGGGCAAGAGTGGAAAGCAAGAGTGACGCTGCCATGACAGTACCCTGCAGATCACACTGCCAGCCAGAAGACAAGGATGAAAGTCTTCAGAAGAGATGACAAACATTTTCACATAGCTGAGCCATTAGCAAGAGATTGCGGCTATTCTGGACTTAATCTGAGCCAACAAGGAATAAGGGACTGAGGGTGAACATGGCAAGAACTTAGAAAGCCACTTTCTAAGAAGAAAAGTTGGGTAGGATCTCATGGCTAGATATTCTGAAGGGAGAGTTCAAGAGGGATGGGACATCCTTAAACTTTAAATGCTGGAGGCACGATTGCAAATGAAAGAGCAGGACAAAGGTCTGTTTTACTTCCCCTTCAGGAAGAAATGCCACAATTTGGGTGCTGCCAAAAAAGACTCTGTCCCATGCTCTGACCACCATAGCCTCTATTGGTGCGAGACATAACACAAGGCCTCCAGGACTAATCTTAAGATATGGGGAAGCATATATGGGACAGTGTTCCCCACCCCGAACCATTTAGGGCTTTCTAGTTAAGCCCCAGCACCTTGAACGGTGCCTGGAAACAGGCTGGAATATAGTTGGGACAGGGAACTCAGACTCCATGGTTAAACTGGCCAACATGACGTACCAAATAGCGTAACTGCTTTTGAATGTTTGACTTTGTTTTTAAATTTTGTGAGATTTTTATAAGTGTTTCTTTTGTAATTTTGGTGACTCCCACCCGTAAAGCTTCACTTATTCTATGAGCGCAATCTCTCAGCATCCAGGTATCACATCTGCCATCTGAACTCCTCCCCGCGGCCCACCCCCTTGCCCACGAAGAGCTTCCTGCGTGGCTTACCCGAGGAGCTGCCGGAGCTTGCCCGACAGCCTGGAGGAGCCCAGGTTCAGCTCCTTGAGGCAGCTCAGGCGGCTGAGCTGGGTGGCAAAGTACTGCAGGCTCCCCTCCATGCCCACCGTGAGGCGCCGTACGTCGATATTGCTGTAGGGCAGCTTCAGGCTGGCCAGGTTTGTGAACTTGGCCAGGTGTGGCAAGACAACCCTCAAGCCGGACAGCCCCAGGTTGTTGAACCTCAGGTCCACCTGGCGCACCCCGGCCGGGTCCAGGAACTCCAAGAGCCCCACAGTACTGGCGATGGAGAGCTCCTCCGCCCGGAAGTTCCGGCACCTCAGCCGCAGCGCGTTGCTGCTGTTGGTCTGCAAGGCATCCTTCAGGACTCCGTAGGAGGTGCTGTTCACAAAGAGGTCCACCCACACGTCCACGGACACCGGCTGAGGGGGCGGCAGGGCCACGGAGTTGTTGTAGGGGCCCTTCCGCCTCTTGGAAGCCCGCTTCACGCACTTGCTCTGCTGCTTGGAGATGTCGAGGCAAGCCTTCGCCAGCGTGACGGTTCTGGACCAGAGACTCATGCTCTCGGGGCCCTGCCCTTCGTCCTGGAGGCCAGTCATGTCGAGGACCTGCAGCCGCTGCCCCTTGCTGTCGGAGAGGGCGAACAAAGCACGGCGTTAAGAGCAGCGGCGCAGCTTCCTCCTCCTGCAGGTCCTCCCTTCCCCAAGGCTCCTCCAGCTGGCCACAGCCCACCACTGGTTGCCGTATCTCCTGAAGGTACAGGGAAGGTGCACTACCCGAAGGAAAATCAGGCGCTGCCCCCTCGTTTCAGAGCTCAGGACAAATACATGCAACTGAATGGCCGTTTGCGGCTTCCCTGCTTGCCTTTCTCCCAGTAGCTCCCAGTCTTGGGCTGTTTCTCCCATGTCGCATTTTAAAATACGGGATGGGTCTCCTGCACCCTGGGAGCACCGAACAAGAAACTAATGATTGCGAAGAGGGATCGGGGCACGGCTGTGGAGAGAGCCGCGTTTTTTCTGGTGCAGCAGCACTGGGGCCATATAATGTCATTCCTTAGATCACAGTTCAAGGAATGGCTTCTAAGCGTCTATCCAGGGCATGTGCAAAATTGCCTTCTGTTGCGTTCCTGTTCCCCTTTAACTCCTACCAGCTTCATAAAAACAGGGAAGGACAAGAATCTGATTGCCTTTGTAACAGCGAAGGAACCACAGAAGCTAACACCAGGTTAGGAAGCAAGGCCAAGACTGCAAAGTCCGGCTGGTTGGGCCTGTGGAAACATTTTGCGGCCTGGCTGCGTTCAGACAAGAAAAGCCATTGTGGTTTACTATTGATCTGTCAAGTTGTCATACGTCACCATGGTAAGTCTGGGCTTTAGGAACCATGGGAAAAAAATAACATTTGTTTTATGATTGCTCCATACCACCATGGCTTGCTATGTGGTCCAAATCCAACTGCGGTTTCCACCGTCCTGGGATGTGACCACTAGGGATTACCCTGGAAAGAGTGGCCACTCCCGGCAGTGCTTCAGCAACCCTGCCTCGACTGTCCTCGGCGAGTAACAAACATGTGGACCAATGAGGAAGAGTGACAGCTCAGGACTGAATTTCGGGCATGGTGGCTGATGGGATACATGCCAACAGTGGAAGGACTGAGTAGGAAGGGTAGAAACCATGATAACATAGAAACTGCTTGCTACCTGTCAGGCAGATCATTGCAAAAAAAACCATGAACCATGGTAACCACAAGGGTTGCTTTTTGTGCAGTATGAACCGAGTTACTGGGTGGGTTCACACTACACAAGAAGCCCATGGTGAACTCTTACCATTGTGGGTCAGTTGTGTCATCTGGACCACTTCCAGGGGTGAAGTTTCTGAAACCTCAGAAAGAACCAACGGCCTGTTTGAAGGTTTCCGCACTTCACTGCGGCTTCTTTGGTCATCCAGATCTGGGACCACCATTTACCGTTGTTGGCCTGGACACAGCACGGAATCCTCTGGCAAGAGGAACTGCAGGAGGGGCTTCCTCTGGCCCCCGAGTTCTGCCGAGCAACATGTATGTTCTTGCTCACTTTATTCCTGCTCAATGAGCAGGGTCCATCTTTCTGTTTACTTCAGGAAACAGCGTGAAAATACATGGAGGGAGGAGTGAATAGCAGCAAAGCTCTTTATGTTCACTGAACAAAAATTTCAGTGGGGGCTGGAGAGGCTGGGCAGCACCACAGACGTGTCTGGAGGGGGGACATGTTTCAGGACCGCAGGACACCAGTCAGGGGGAGGCCGGGGCAGTTCATGGGCAAGAATAGGGAAAAGGCAGGATTGTTCTCACAGGAGCTGCTGGGAAGCATGGCAAGGCTGGGAGGACACAGTGGAGAAGCTGCACCGTCCTGAAAACCGCTGATCATTTGATTTGTAAGCTCGGGCAAACATCTGCATACCATGGAGACAGTGCGGGGTTGTTTGCCAGGTTGCGTGAATCCAGCCACTTGTGGGTAACCGAGCAAACTTGTTTAGCCATGATGAGCCCGGACCCGTCGGCTCCACGAGGAGGTTGTGACTGAAAGCGACCCTTTGCCAAGCAGAATGGACGCCCCTCCGCACACACTCCGAGAGTCTCTGCTGGGGAGGGGCGACACACTGCATGCAGATACCACGACTGGCACTGCCCGTTGAAAGGCCTCTCCCTCTCTGTACGAGGTGCGGAGGACCCCCACCAATCTAGGCTGGCCTGACCAAGCACAGCGCAGAGTCTGAAGCCCCAAACTGCAACCATGATGAGAGCACTTGTTTAGTTTGCCTACAAGACCTGTGAGCTGCCATTCAGGGAAAGTCCTGCCAGGGTGCCTTAGTATTTATTAATACTCTCCTCCCAAAAGAGCAGGTCAATAGAGTCTCTGCCAACATATTTATGAAAGGCAAAACACAATGATCTTGTCGATTACTGAATTCTAGGTTGTCACAATGTGTAAACTCAGCCATGCTAGCAAACCATGGTTTGTTAACCATGAACCACCCAGGCAAAGAACCTATGGTTTGCCGTTGAGTTGTGAACTCTAGGTTGTTTAAACTATGGGTTGTTACATGTCAACACAGAATCTTGTGTTGTTTTGCTAGGCCACAGGGGTAACGAGCAAAGTGGTCAAACACATCAGCCACGGTGCCTACCAGCACGACAACACCACAAAGGCATTAGATATGCACGGACTGGACAAAGAAGAAGAAGAAACAACACAGGAACTGAGAGAGCATGTCAGCTTGATGGACCATCTGCCAGAGGAACTTTGATTAGACCAACAAGCCACCAGATGAATAACCGTGGGTCACTGGTGCTATTATTATTATTATTATTATTATTATTATCACATTTCTGTACTGCCTACAGTCAAAGCTCTCTGGGTGGGTCACATTTTAGTCACCCATCCAGATTTTGACCGGGGCCCCAAGATTAGGCAGCATCAGGCACTTCAGGCTATATGGAAGCCACACATATGTGCAAAGCAGATCAATCGGTTCCACGATAATTATGAACAATTTGTATTCCTGGTAAGGGCTTTATGGTGCACCTGGAAGAACATGTTAGCATGCGAGTCAAGCACAGGATGCAATGGACTCCGCTGTCTGGACTCCTAGGCAAGGACCACAATGCCATATGCTACCTGGGAACACCTGGACGACAAACTAGAAATCCCAGGACAGATATTAGGATGGCCTTCAAAACCTTACAAATGGTACAGCAGAATGGAAACGTGACAATAATTTAATCTGAAAAGCCGAGAAGGTGGGGGACATGAATCAGAACCTTCCAAGTGCGCAGGCTTGAATGCCCTTATGCTGCTAAAGGGCTCACAGCAAATACAGAACCATCAGTAGCAGGCAGGCAGGCAGGCAGGCAGGCAGGCAGACACACGCACACAATGAGAGAACTAGGACCATGGGAACTGTCCGATACCTCTTAATGCAGTGTCGATCCTCTATCATCTTCATCAGGTACGTCACCACCCCCAAAATAACCGCCTGGATGCACAACTTGTTTGGCTTCTCTCGGATCAGGGCACGTTCACAATGCTGGCACCTCCGCAAGAGCTTCTGAAAGCTGAGGACCGGGAATGGCCAGGCCTGCACTAGCTGTTGCAGCGATGGAGTCCTCTTGTCCATGAAGGCTGCCTTAAACAAGACGGGATAGAGCTCTTTCGGGAGGAACCCCAGGGCATCTTGCAGGGTGGCGTAGTGCGAGACAACCTTCTGCGCACAGAGGAATACCAAGGAATGCATGGCGCAACAGGGCAGGCAGCAAACCGAAGCCCCAGTGCCACGTAACTGTGGAAAGAAAAAAATATATATATATATATATATATATATATATTCAGAACTCTCCCCCACGCGATTCAAAACGCTCTAACAATGGGCTGGTTCACAGGATTACCATGGGCCACTGAAGTGTTCGGGGGCTGTTTCCCCCACAAACAAGGCTTGCTACCTGGGTTCGAATTCATTTAATTAACATCCTATTTAATGAATATAAGAATGATAATATGATAAGCTACTCCAAGGTGAGTAATTAGGGAAATAGCCTAGTTACCCAGCATGCACATATCACATGGTAATATAAGCAGACGTATAACCCGCTGATACAGACGAAGACTTAACACAACTACCTGTGAATTATTGCAGTGATGCATGTATTATCACCCACCAACAATTGGTGAATGGCCACCGTTATGGTAAGAATAACTTTTTGCACCCCTCCCCTCATGTGTGTGAGCAAATAAATCTGCCAACTTGAGATTAACACATCATGCATCTAATGAAGTTAGCACTGTTCATGAAAGTTTATGCCAAAATAAATTAGTCTTGAAGGTGCCATGATAATCAAATTGGAAAGTGTCATGATTAACTGATTCAGTCATCACAAAATTACTCTGGGCATAATTCAGAGGGCAGAAATACAGTCAGACTCACTACATTTCCCTGTTGCTTTTAAAGTAATACTTGCTGAATCAGTGCGTTCAGGGAAATAATCTCCCCTTCACTTTCATCCAAGAAACCAGCCCCACAATAGGATTTCCTAATTCCTCTCAGCCATTCTTTTTTAGGTGTGTATCCACAATTGTTTAATAAACTTGCCAGAGAACTCCAGCTATCGGGTAGCACAGAAATAAACAAACAAACAAACAAACACCAGTAAATAGAGCATGCATATGAGATCAATACACATTCACAAGTACAAGTCTCATACAGGTACATCTACCAGGAAAGTAAAGGGATGCCATTTTTGCATGCTCCTCTGGTTAAAAAATAAATAAAAGCTCCGTACCTGAAGAGGTTAGTACCTAAGGTAGAAAGGGTCTAGCAGTGCCCACTTGTAGGTACGTTTGTTTTTTCTATGCAAAGAATTTTTCTTACATAGAAGATCCTGAAAATGTGGCATCCCCTTCTAACTCCTTGCACCCTCGTTTGCTACACTTCTCTAGGGGGCTTCTACTATATTCCTTTCAATGTAGAGAACGCCCCGCGAGCCTCCACTGAGACCCCTGTGTGGAAAACATTCAGTGCTTCAGCAGCAAAACCCATAAGGAATCTCGTGGCACTTACTGTGCCAAAACCTGAGGACTGGCCTCCATTTCCGCAGTGCTGCGGGGGACGCATTCCGGGGGCGGGGGCGGTCCCAGACCAAGGGGGGGGGGCTCCCCAACTGCCAGCACCGTTTCCTGAAAGCTCCCGCCACTTGCAACGACTCTCAGGAGGGACGGGCGCCGCAGCCTTTTGGAAGGGGAGAGAGGCCTGCACAGAGCGCGGAAAACACGAAGAGATGGATGGGTGGGTGGGGCCATGCGGGGACGCCGGAGCGGGACCCCGAGCCCGCGCCCGAAGCCTCCGTGGCCGGGAGCCCGCTCTGCCAGGCGCACGAAGGGGAGATGCGGGCGCCCGTGCTCCAGAGGGGGAGCAGCGCTCGCCACAGCGGAGGGGCAAAGGCCACCAACGCGAGAGGCCGCGGTGCAAGCGGGGGAGACGAGCGCGGGCCCTTCCCCTTTTGTCCCCCGGCCCAGCCATTCAACACCCTCGCAAAGCCGCTGCTCGGCGCTGCCCGTGCGCCCGGGGCGGCTCGAGAGGTGGCGCCCCCCGCTCGTTGCACGCCCAAGCACCACCCCATCGGCCGGGCCGGGCCGGGCCGGGCAGGCGGGCGTGCCTTTGTCTCCCCGCTCCCCATCCCCCGGAAGCCCCGCAGATCCCGGCACGCTCCGCGCCCCGCAGTCTCGACCCACCACCCGCCCGCCTTCCCGGGGGTCTGGCGCCCGCCCGCAGAACCGCCCCCCCCCCGCCACTTCGCGCCCTGCAAGGGGAGCCCAGGCCCCGTCTCCACGGCAACGCGGCCCAGCCCGGGAAATGATCCCGCCAGCCTCCCTTACCCTTGCCGTCCCCGCGCTCTCCCAGAGCCGCCCTGCTGCTGCTGCTGCTGCGGCGGCGGCGGCGGCGGCTGCCGCTTCTCCTTCTCCTCCTCTTCTTCCTCCTCCTCTTCTTCCTCCTCCTCCTTCAGCCCATCCCGGAGCCGCACTGCCGTCCCCCTAACGGCCTCCGTACTTCCCATTGCGCGCCTGCGCGGACGTCGCCCAGGGCCGCCCCCGCCTCCCCCTCGCCCCGCCCCTTCAGCGTTCCCATGGCGACGGGCAAGGTTCTCCCGAGCGAGCCGGCCGATTGGCTGTCCGCGGCGCGCGCGGGAGCGAGGAATTCTGTCAGGCGGCGAGGCGAGGCGAGGCGAGGCGAGGCGCGGGCGGAAGGGGCGGGGCGCGGGCCCCTCCAGGCTCCCGCTCGTGAGGCGCCGCCGCAGCAGCAGGAGGGGCGCCCGGGTCCGGAAGAGCCGCTCCCGGAGCCCGCGCGGCCAGGTACGCGGCGCCGCCCGCTCCCCGCGCCTTGCCGTCCTGCCGCGTGCTCGCAGCCGCGCGCGGGGCCTTTTCTGCCGCGGCGCCCTCTCCGTGGACGGGCTCCGGCGGAGGCGCTGTCCGGCGCGCCCTGCTGTGGGGCCCTTATGAGCGCAGTATGGCTCCCCTGCCTAACGCGTTAAAAATGAGGGCAATGCGCTGGGTGCATTAGGAGAAAAGGTAATGGCACGGGAGTCGCCTGGTGCGCCCAGGACACGAAACCGTCGTGTGGTTTGTTCAGATGTGGCCTGCCATTGTGTTCGGACGCATCCCCACAAAGAAGTCATAGGTTGTTAACCAGCTGCAAATATGAAGCCTCGCTTAGCTTGTTGTGATGTCTGAACCAAGAACCACAGTTTTCCCCTGGTTTGTGCACATGCTGTCTGCCCTGAAGCAGAGCTGCTCAACAAGAGCACCCTGGAAAAAAAACGCTCTGAAGGCTGGCGAAAGGGACGGGAGAGGAACACACCAACATTAGGGGAAACAAGCTGCAGTTTGCGCATCTGTAAGACAATTGATAGCTAAGGGAGCAAACCGTGGTTAACATACATTATGGCTTGGTGGTGGGGTTGTAAACACAGACTCTGTGTTTTATTTTTTACATTTTGTATTGTTAAACCGTCCCGAGACTTCGGTAATGTTACGGTCTAGAAAAGCTTTACATACATACATACATTATCACATGCCATGTATACCCCACCTTGCAAGAAACCTGAGGTGGTTTATAAGGTTCTTCTCTCCAATATATCCTCACAGAAACAATCCTACAATGTAGGTTAGGCTGGTCTGTGACTGGCCCAAAGTAACCCAGTGAGCTTCATGGTTGAGTGGGACTAAAACCTGGATCTTCTAGATTCCCTGTCCAACGCCTGAACCACCATACCACATTGACTCCCATGCAGGATAGTAGTACTAGCTAAAAGCCACAAAATGGTGAATTTCATAAAACATTATTCAGTGCGCATCCATTGTAAAAAGTTTCAAGTCGAAACAAATTTACTGGTCAAAGATGGCTCTACTCTTAGTGATGATATAAAATCAAGTTGGATACCTGGCTGCATAGAGGTCTGCAGGGCCCCCTTTGCTACCTGCTGCCAAAGTTTCTGAAGGCTGTGAATTTGAGTTAGCAAGTTAATCTGGGAATTCTGTCTTATACAGTTTTTGGAAACCTGCCTGAGGAAGCTATGGACAGATCCAATGAAGTTAAACTTCTACTGAAAAAATGGGAGACTGCATTTTATCAGGTGCACCAGAGGAGACCAAGCAAGGTATGGGAAACACTGTGGGCAGGAACTGAATATAGTGAAGGAATTGAGCTTCACTATAGGCTTGTGGGTTTCCAAATGTGCTTCTTCATATGTCTGTACTTGCTTTCTAGGCTGATGTTGTGGAGGCTCCTGAAGAAATCAAAAGTAAGCGTAATTCTTTGCAGTGTGTGACTTTTCTGTACGTTGGGATGGATGAAAGTGGTAAATATCAGAATTAGGCTACTTGATAGGACAAAGAATTGTTGCTTCCGCAATATTATTATTATTATTAATAATAATAATAATTTGTATGCTGCCCATAGCCCATAGGGCTCTCTGGGTGGCTTACAATAAAATGGAAATAATACAAATTCAGCTACAAAATACAATACTGTAATCAAAAATGCAATATTAATTATTGTAATTACTACAATTATAGTCATTTCCCATTATTTATCTGCACACCAATAAACTTGCATAGGATCATGCCCTTCATGTTGCTTCACTTGAAGCTGCACACCTCAGTATCTAACTCAAAGCCCAAAGATATGTATGTTTGGACAGAAAAAAGCCTACAATTCCCAGCATCCTTCCAGGCAGGCATGCCAGCTGCAGCATATGAGGAGTGTAGGACTTTTTTCTGTCTAAATGTACACAGCCTTGTGCCCTCTGTCAGAGAATTCTTAACCATTATCTATTAGAACGAGCCCTTACTGGATCCTGGTTCTTAGGTGATTACACAACCTCGCAACTGTCTGCACAGTAACTACTACCTGCGAGGGGTGTTAGGCTCGGTAGACCTTGGGGTTGATTTGGACTGCTGATGCCTTTTGTGCTCAGAATTCATTCTTCACTGTCTGCGCACAGAACTGTACAGAGAGTACAAGACACTGAAGGAAACCAAGAGCCGTCACGGCCTCCCTGACCCTGAGACAGTCTGCCAGCAAGGAACTCAGGAACCTCCAGTACCTGGACAGGTAATGGGGACGTTTGTGCCTTGCACGTAACTTTGTTCTGTGTAAGCTCAGATCTTGTAGGAAAAGGTTCGATGCAATAGTTTCCCCCCCGCTTTTCTAATCAAAACTTCCTGCTGGGCTGGTTGTGCAATAGTGAGAAGCGTAGGACTTTTTTCGGTCTAAACATGCATGCGATTCTGCCCTTCGCTTCACCTTTCCTGAAATTCCTGTGACATATTAATGGCTCTTTCTCCATTTTTGTTGTGTGTGGCAGTCCAAGTATGTTCCTTACTGGGAATGCCACCTGTGGGAGTTGCCGTAGGAAGCAAAGCATCCATGACTGTAGTAGTCTTCTTGTTAAAAGTGAAGACCTCTAAGCCAGTGGTTTTCAACCTTTCCACAGCTGGGGGCCGGTGAAAACAGGAAAACCATGTTGGGAATTGCTGAGGCAGAAACAAAAAGCTGTCTCTCTCCTTCCTGCCCCCCCCATTGGCACCAGCACACCCCCTGCAAACATGATGCCAACCAAGGAAAAGGTGGTGGAGCACAGCCAGCCCCCATGCCAGTCCCCAGCATGGGATGCACAGACTGCCAGGAAATCTCCGGCAGACCGGCAGTTGAAAACCTCTGCTCTAGCAGCCCCTGCCTTTGATAAGCAACAGAACAGGGACAGTGTAGGACGATTGCCTAGCGACAGTGACACATGCATTGGTTACTTCCCGGTTGGATTTCTGTAGCACACTGTACATGGGGCTGCCCTTGAAGACGGTCCGTATACTTCAGATGGTGCAAAGTAGAGATGCCAGGTTGCTGACGGGGACTGGCCGTTACTCTCATATAACCCCAGTCCTCTACCAGCTTCACTGGCTTCCCATCGAAGTCCGGGCTCAATTCAAGGTGCTGGTTATTACCTATAAAGCCCTTAATGGCTTGGGACCTGGATACCTAAAGGAACACCTTCTTCTGTATTTGCCCTCCCACCCCCTGAGATCGGCAGCAGAGGCCCTCCTCCGGGAACCCTCCATGAAAGACATCAGGAGGCAAAGTACCCGGAGGAGAGCCTTCTCTGCGGTGGCGCCCCATCTATGGAATGTGCTCCCCAGAGAGGTCCGCCTGGCGCCGTTGTTATTTGTTTTTCGGCACCAGGTTAAGACCTTTTTATTCCACCAATATTTTAATAACTTTTAATATTGGATTATATATGTTTTTAATCTGCAGCCAGGGTGGATCTTAAATTTATTTGTATTATGTTTTATATTACTTTTATTTATTTATGTAAGCCATCCTGAAGCCTTCGCGACAGGACGGCATATAAATATTCTAAATAAATAAATAAATAATCGGTGTGACTGCTGTGGCAGTGCTGGACAGCCACCTGAGTGGGGTGGCATGACGTGGTATCCTGCAACAGCAGGGGGCTGGAGTACATTCACAGAATCATTCCTAGAGTGAGAAGGGGCCAGAAGACCACTGAGTCTATCCTTCTCCTATTCCAGGGCACTAAGTCACACCATCCCACTGTCCAGACACTTCCTGAATGTCTCTAGTGAGGGATGGCTCACAACTTCCCCCAGGTAATAGGTTCCAGTAGTTAAACAAATCTAGAAGCTCCTTTCTGCAGTGACTCCATGCCTTTTTTTCCCTAAATGCAAACTGTACAGAACAGTAGCCTAACAGCAGCGTTTTTCGCTTTTCCTTATAACCATATTTATGTACATTTCCTAAGGTTTCTGGCTCGGATTGCTGGGGGGCGCACCTGAATCGAGGCCAGAGGGCCGCTAAACCATCTCCGGAGAACCGGCACCCGCTGCAGGCTTCTGCACAGTATTTTGGGATGAAGCTGAAATGCAACTTGGGAGCAGCTGTTAAGGTTTGTTTGGTGGAAGACGAATTGTAGCTTTGCACGCAGACTGGGCACAGAGGGACCTTGGCTTCTGAGGGGCAGGGTCCTTGAAGCACCAAGGGGTGATTTCCCTTGTAAAAAGGGACCGGGGAGAGAGGGTGGTCCTGCCACCAAGTCCACCGTTGTACTTTGGATTAATTAGTCCTGAGGGCTAGCGCCTTGTTTCTGTGCTCACGGCCACTGACATTTAT
This sequence comes from Varanus komodoensis, assembly GCF_004798865.1. Taxonomy (NCBI): domain Eukaryota; kingdom Metazoa; phylum Chordata; class Lepidosauria; order Squamata; family Varanidae; genus Varanus; species Varanus komodoensis. Next base: position 1,679,011 of record NW_025336455.1, read on the forward strand.
AGTTCGCTGCACACCAGGAATCATTCCGTAAAACCAAGAGGGGTGGGGCAAGGCCCGTTCCTCAACCATCGAGATGTTTTCTACACATCCACGGAATCTCTTAAGGATCGTTTCTACGTGAATCTTAGGAATGCCTTCAGCAGATCTCTCCTTAATCTTCTTCAAACTTAGGTGCACAATGTTTCCATTACAGACATGTTTTTATAACATGATATAGAAAGAAGTATTATAAAACATTTCTGTAATAATAAGAATATATATTCTCATCCTGCGAGTCCCCTGGACAGCAAGGCGATCAAACCGGTGAGTCCTAGAGGAGATCAACCCTGGCTGCTCTTTGGACGGCCAGATCCTGAAGATGAAACTCAAATACTTTGGCCACCTAATGAGAAGGAAGGACTCCCTGGAGAAGAGCCTGATGCTGGGAACAATAGATGGCAAAAGGAGGAGGGGACGGCAGAGGATGAGGAGGCTGGGGTCACTGAAGCAGTTGGCGTGAGCTTAAGTGGACTCTGGGGGATGGTGGAGGACAGGAAGGCCTGGAGGAATGTTGTCCATGGGGTCGCGATGAGTTGGACATGACTTCCCGACTAACAACAACAGCAAATTCTCATCTATCCCCAAATCCAGTTCGTTTATCCTGATAAATGAATTCTAGAGGAGTTTATCCTCTTTTAGCACAGATTATCTTGCTTCTCAAGCTTAAATCCTCTAATCTTTGTATTTCTGTTTTGACATTGCCTGCAAATTTAATGAATACATTTTTTGCAAAGTTTGGGCACTTTTTCCTTGTTTTTGTCCCATAAAATGAGGGAATCTTAAATAGCAGGGAAGGGTGGACCTTTGGGGTGAGAAGAGCTCAGGTCCAACTTAACCCTTTGGTGCAAAACATACACGTTCATGCCCTAAACCTCATTATGGAATGAATTCAAACATATTGCCATATTCATATTTGTAATTTTGTAAGCTGTCCTGGGACGTTTTGTAAAGGATGGGATATAAATATTGAAATTAAATTAAATTAAATTAAATTAGACTAAACTAAATGAAATGTCCTATTTAGAACTGAGGGCCATCCACAAACATCAGCTGACTGGGTAAAGAACAATAGTTGAGTTTAGTGGTCAGTCATCCGTTGAGAAAAACATGGTTAATATGCTAAATGGTAACTTTTCTGTATAAACTTGAACACAGGTATTTGAGATTTGGTGTTACAATATCTCTTCCCTCACTGGAGTTTGTGTTGTGTGCGTATACCGACAGTTCTAGAAATGTCCTTAATGGTGGTGTGCGTTCAGTGTATTTTATCCCTATTTTTGGAATTCAGAAAGGACTTCATTTGTCCGATGGGGTTTCAGTTATGCCAGCAGACTTAAGGGCCCTTTGAATGGCCAGGGATACAAGGCCTGGCGACGTGCTGATTCTGTCAGGTTCTTTTTGTGGCTTGCAGACTCTTCAGGCTGCGGGAGTGGCTTGTAGGAAGGCACTAGCGAATGAAATCTGGGCTTTGAGCATGGAGCTCCGTCTTGTGGGAATCTGGTTGTGTTTTTTTGGGTAGTTTAGAGAGTGATGAATCTGCTGATCTATCTGCAAATCGTGAAGCGTACTTTGCCCTATTCTTGTGTTGCTTATCCCTTTGCCCCTCTCCCGGAGGAAAGTTCCTTGTGTCATCTGGAGAGAAATCAGTAAGTGACAGAGGAAACTGGGTGACACTGGTTGGCAGATTTTTTTCCTTTCGCCTTCTTTTGTGTGAATTTCAAATTTTTAATTAGTGGTTAGAGCAAGATAGGTTTGCATATTAAGTGTGCTGTCTTGCAATAATCTTTCCAGGACTGGTCGGGTTGATTCAGACTGTTGTGAGATGTGTGAGTTACAAGAGATGATTGATCATATAATCTGGGATTGCCTGCAGTATGTGGAGGAGTGGAATCCTGTTTTGTGTTTTCTTGCTACCAAGGAGTTTCTCTGGATGTTTTGGGAATTCTTTTGCGGAATGGTAATCCTTGCTTCCTGGTGATGTCTGTTCTTTGGAACTTCTTTAAGGCCTGTAATTTAGTTGGGGGTTTGTATGTTTAAAGGCCTGTCTTTTCCTGGGGTCAGACTAGATGGCCCAGGAGACCCCTTCTGACTCACTCTGTTTCTATGTTTCTTACTGGTGCTGGCTTAGTAAGCTTTCGGCCCCAGTGTTTAACTGGAAAGATGGGGGAGCAAGCTATTATATGTAAAGCAAGCCCCCAGTCATTGGGTCACGGCCCATTCAGTGGCAATGGGTCGTGGCGTCTCATGCCTGGTTTCCAAAGTGTTCTGTGTAGAGGGGCGGTGGACCTCTGGCATAAAGTAAGAAGAGAAAACATTTTGGGATACATAGAAACAGAGCGAGTCAGGAGGGACCTACCGGGCCATCTAGTCTGACCTCCGGCTCTAGCCGGCTCCACTCGCGACATGCCCACCATGCGCATGTCCAGCCTGTCCTTGAAAAGAGAGAGACATAAGCTGACAGCGAGCGGTTTGTGTTTTCTTCTCTCATTCCCAGGAGAGTCCTGTAACTTTAAAGAAATCGCTCACCCCCAGGAGGAGGTCAGCGGCACTGGTGCAGAAGGACCTATATCAGCCCGACAAGTCTGGGCCTTCCGAACAACCAAAGACTCCTTTGTCGAAGCGTCGTCCGGATCCACTCTCTGAGCCCGATCCCAACGAACTGGCAGCTCCCCTCCCTTCCTCATCAGCGGGGCTGCCTCCTGTTGAGCCTTCCTTATCCAAGCCCAGGCCTTTGCCACTGGGTAAGTTTCAGCAGCTGAGGCAAACAGTGGCCAAACACCTGAGCAGCCTTGATCCTGGTTGGTTGGAGAGGTGCCAGGGGAAGGAAAAACAGCGGACTGGAGAGGGGCACCTAGGAGAGTCCTGTCCTGCCCCAGCTGGGAGGACAGGGTTATGCCAGGGATCAGCAGAATTCAGTTCTCTGGAAAAACCGGGTCCTTTTCCACACAGTGGAGAGAAGAAATGGGAGACACACAGCACGTTTCTCACAGGAAACTGCCAGGAAGACATGCTGCCCCTGAGTCAACCTGGGGGAGACGTCCTCAGCCAAAGTGTGCAGGATCACCAGACAAGCGAGGAAGAAGTAAAGGCAGCACTCACTGAAGCTGCAGGTGGGTTTTCCACCATCAAGGATGTCCGTAAACCGGAGGCCTGTGCAAAGGAAGCGGCTCAGAGAGCAGACGAGCATCTTTTGGGAGGACCATCGCCAGGGCTGAGCGGCGTCTTCTGTGAGGTGGAGAATGGACCGCTTCATGCTTCCCGGAGACGAAAAGCCTCTTGTGCGGAAAGACTGCATGACGCCGAAGCCCGAGAGGAGGATGGCGCGGATCGTTCTGAAGGGGACGCCTCTGCTGTAAAGCGCAAGAGGACTAAAGGACAAGCAGGAGACAGGGCATGTGTCAAGAAGCGGTGTGCTGTCAGTCGTAAGCCGAGGCTCGATGAATATGACGGTGGTCACGGCACTGCAGAAGAACGAGTGGAAAGGGGAGTGGCATCCTCGTTCCCTTCTGAAAACCTGCTTGGGGAGCTGGAGGGAGAGGAGTGCCCCAAGCGGCCCAGCGCCTTAGGCTGCAGGTATGTCCCTTAATGGAGCTGGGAACACGTGGCCTGGAAATCGCCTGGGGAGTTGCTACATGTAGCTTTAGTTCTAGGGCAAAGGGTGGCCTTCACTGCAGACTCTCCCTTGCTGACTGAAGTATCTGAGAGAAGAGCTCCCCCACTCGCTTATGCCCTGTGTAATGTTTCCTCCTTTCTGGGTTCACGCTCACACAGATGAGTGCAAGAAAAGATGAGCTCGTGCCGTCCATGTTGCACGAAGTGCCCTTTTTGGAGCCTCACTCCGCAGATTTTCAGCTTGGCAAACATCTGTTTCATGCAATATGTTGTGGAAACATTCTGTCAGACTAGAGGAGGGCCATCATGCCATGTGTTACTGAAGCTTCTGTCCTGCCCAAATCCACTTGGGGGAAGAGAAGGCTTCTTTTCAACTTTCCTAATTTCCTTCTAAAATTATACACTGTCAACACACGGTCAGTCCCGTGGCGACATTTCAAGAGTCAGTTTTGCATAGCATAATAAATTCAGCCACATGAAAAAGAATGTGCAAAATGCATCCTGATAAATGTAAAGCAAAGGACACCCTCAGACACAAAACGCACCCCGGTGATCGGGGCCGGGGATGCTGCCGTATGCTGCGAAGTGTGGGTGAACCGCCGTGCACATCGTTCGCAGAGCAGAAGGAGTTGGGTCCTGAGGTGAGCCAGCCTAGGCGGCCGTCCTCCTCACACTGGCCAAGCAGCCGGTTTTCTGCCCCCTCCTCGTCACTGCCGGGACCTGGGATCCCTGCAAAGCCTCTCTCCTAATGAAGCAGGCAAGCTGTTGGGTGGGGGAGGAGAAGGAGCACCTTTCCCTGAACTTTCTTTAGGGCACGACCCTGACATGGTAGAGCAGGAGGCACAATCCTGCAGCTCCCAGCATCCCCCAGCCAGCCATGTTGCGAATTAGATGGCTTTTTCCTCTCTGAACATGCACAGGACTGCGCCTAAGTTAACTTGTCTTGAGGTCCAAGCCAGATTCTGGGCAATTCTGTCATCCTCAACAGGCCCCACACCTCATCTCAGTTTTCCAGAGGCCCCCCCAACCCCTCAGTAAGTTTCTGTCTGGGAAGATGGGCTGGGTGCAGATGGCTGCAAGAGGGAGGAGAGGGCGGACACATCCTTTCCGTGAATATTTTAATGGGCATTATCCTCTGCAAATGGTAACTTTTTAAAAGACATCTTCCAGCTTCCCACAGCCAGCATAGCTTTAGAGAGTAAAGAAATATTGAGGCTGTGATTGCGGGACACTTATGGGGAGAGGAGGTCCATGCCCCTTCTCTCCAGAGGCGTGTACAAAGCTAGTCTTGCTCGCACGTCCTCCCCAGGGGGCCTGTGGGGCAGCCACGCTGGCTTGCTGAGAAGAGAAGACTGCCCAGTGGCAGAGCCCGGACTTCCATCTCTGGAGCAGCCCTGGTATCTCCACTTCCTCCCACTTCAGGGAGATTTCAGCAATTTGTTACAGTGTGTATGAAAATAAACAAAATAAGCTCTCCTTTGCTGGGGAGGGCATTTGCAGGGCCTGGACAGAAGGACTGAGGGGGAAACAAGCCATAGAATGCCTGATTACCTGTCGGGAGTCATGTGAGTTAGTAGAGGAAGAACCAACCTCCCTGTCATAACTTATTTTCAGGGTTGTGGAGTGGCCCTTAAAGCAACTCCAGTTCTGAGCTGACATTCACACCCAAACCTCCTTTGTCAGTGTGTATTGAAAAGAGTGAAGAAAACACCCTGCGAGGGTCCGCTGGGGGTGCACAATCAAAAGAACATGTACGGTTTATTCAGCCGTACAGGAAATACCTGCGGCAGGTAGGCAGCCGCCGAAGGGACTCCGGAGATGGAGCCTGTGCAAGAAGCTTTTAGAACCTTTCAGCTGCACACACATTTTGGAGAAGCCAGGAGGTGGGGAAGCGGTAGGCAGCTTGCTGGAGGCATGTCAGGGTGAAACAACGGGGATTGAATAGGGTTAAGACAACACAGGGCAAAGGAACCTTCAGGAAAGGCAAACGATTGGCGTGTCTGGGATGCCCCCCCCCCCCCGCCACTCCCGGAAGACCTTTCAGGACAGGCCCGTCCAAGTCTAAGGTTGTTCTTACAGTGTCAGGCCTTTAGCGGCCATACGATGGCAAACCTTTTGCTCACTTTGTCCTGACAGGGTTCAGGTAGGGCCTCTGCAGCGAGACGTAAGTGACGTAAGTGCGGTGATCTTTCTTGATGGAGGGAGCTTGCTTCTTTCCAGGGCACGGCCGTGGACGGAGGACAACTTTGTACGCCTCAACCTCAAAAAGAAATCCTTCGTGAAGGGGTGTGTGCTGAAGGGGAGACGGCTTCGCAAGCAGGTGAGCTGCCCTTTGACCCTGTGAGAGTCATTTGCAAGCCTGACGAGCTAGAAGGGATGTGCACAAGGTTTGGTGCTTGTTTATTAATTACATGTATCAACAGTGATGTAAAAGAGATTTTTCCTGGGATTTTGGAATGAGAGTTTCTTGACTCACAAGACCTGAATGGAATTTAAACCAGAATATATGATTTTTAAAAATAAATACATTGACTACTTTCCCAAGACAGAATATTTATGCTTGAAACATTCTGATAAATAACATTTAGTTTCATCCCCACTGGGCTTGTTGAGGCTTCAGCTTTTATCAGTGCCTTCCAGCAAATTTAGAGAAATGGGTGATTTGAATAATTTGGGTTTTCAAGATGGAAGCTGTCCAGAACTTAAACAAATTATGTATGTGTTCTTCTGACAGCCACCTCCGTGATTCATTCTCCCATTAGGCAGCGAGGAGATGTTTAAATGTCTTAATGTGTTGTGCCATAATTTAGGAGCTCCTCTTGGGAGTAACAAATTCCTAGTTTTTAAAAAAATAAATCTGGAAGAAAATTACTGTGAAAGCCTTTGTATTCTTCTGTTACTCCAAGAGCAAAGTAGATACCGCATTTGCCAATATTTCAGTCACTTCAGGTAGATAAGTTCTTCTTGCACCTAAAATGCATTAAACAAGTGAGTTGCATAACTGACTTGTTCAGTAGAATACCTGTCTCCTTCCCCTGCACCTGCTCTTGTAACAGGTCAGCACAGGTGTTTCAGTCAGCTGCACCTTTCTGTTGTTGTTGTTGTTTCTATACTTCAGTCTTCTTATAAATCATGAGCTGTCCTCACCTTGCTGGCATTTGAGCAAATGAGCCCTGAACAGCCCTGGCACAATCCTATATGTTTCGACAGAAAAAATAGTACAACTCCCAGCATGCCCCAGCCAGCCTTGTGGGCTGGGGCATGCTGGAAACTGTAGGATATTTTTCTGTTTGGGCATGTATAGGAATGCATCTTAATTCTCCCCAGTCCTTATGCACAGAACTGGAGTACGGCCTTTTATTGATAGAGATAAGCCTTGGAGCAGGATCAGCAACATGGTGTCTAAGGGCGCCACTGTGCCCCTGGGCATCTTTCATGGGGTCCACCCAGGTGCCTGTCCCTCCCGCTTTGATAACGATGAATACCTTGCCTTATCAGTAGCTGAGATTGCCGTGAAGAAGGTTCCCGCTGTGGCTGCAAACAGTGGAATTGCGTAGTATGCTAGCTCTCAGCCCCTACGCCTGGCGTGTGCGCAGCACCTCGGAGCTTCGTGCCTCCCCAGCAGCTGTTTCGTAGTGGTGTCCTGGATGGTTTCTCAAATGGTTGAATGTAACCGAAAAGTTGCCTTAGAAGTTTTGACGTGCTGCGATCAAGCTAGTCCCCTTTTGCCTGGTTCCCTGAAGCCAAGCCCCTGCAGGAAGGGCAGGCAGCTCTCGCCTTAGCCCGCCTCTTGCTGTCTTCGCAGGTGTGGAAGCAGAAGTGGCGGAAAAAGGGAGAACAGTTTGGTGGAGGCGGCAGGCCGTTGGACCGAGGCTCTGACCTGTGCTTCAGGTGTGGGGGACTGGGTCACTGGGCTTTGCAGTGCAAGGGGTCAGGTAAGTCTGGTTGAATCCGTCAAACCCCACGGCCAGATATTGGCATGGGCCACATTCTTTTAACTCTACAAAGAGAAGCAAGAGCACTTAAGTACATTTTGGGTAGCTTATAAGAAACCGATGGAGCCTCCAATACCCTTCTTTTAGGCTGCCTATTGGAAGGGCGAGCCCCATAACTTGTCTGACTGGGACATGGATAAAGGGAAATTCTTCTTCCCATGGAATAATGTGGCTGTGGAATTTTTTCTTAGAGGATTTAGAGAACAGTGGAAGCTCTACAGAGCGAAATAAGTGCGATAAAACAGTGATGAAAGCAGGCAAAGCAACTTAAAAGGAGAGGAGGTGCCTCATTTAGAGGGAATGGAGCGTGTTTCCATTGGGCTAGTGGGCCTGTTAATCAGGAGGGACGTGTTTGCTTGAAGCCTCCCATCGCATCTGAGCTTAAGGCCCTCCTCCTCCCCTGGCTGTGCTGAGGGAGGGGAGGTGGAGCCATTTTGCCAGTCCCTCTTCCATCCCGTCCCTTTTTCCTTGCCTGCCACACCGTTTTGTGACTGTTCCGTGGACAGGGGCTATTTTCTTTCATTGATTAGTGGAAAGCTGCTCCACAAGCCTCTTTGTCTGAGGAGAAGCATTAAAAAGGAGGAAAATGCCACATTCTGTGTCTCCGTGGAGCATATTCTGAGGCTGGCTCTTTTTCCCTTGCCGCAGCATCAGCGTTCGCAGATCATGGCCGTGGGGGTGCGCTCCCGCCTCGCCTTCCGGGCTGCAGCTGTCAGGGGGCTGCAGACTTCCACTTCTGCTTCCCTCGAACTGCGGCTGCTTGCTCTCTCCAGTTAAGCGGCAGTTAAGGCTCCCTGGGATTAGTGAGACAGGCTGGGTCATTAACCACGGCTAACCATCCAGGTTTCTTTTCCTGAACCAGAGGGTTAGCACTAACCACTGTTTGTCTGTGCTGAACAGAGTAAATAACTCTCTTTCAGTGAGCTGCAACGAGATGAGAGAGTTCCTTGCCTCCTCCTCTTGGCTGTGCTGGCAGAGGAGAGGGAACACACTCCATGGGACTCAGCCGGTGCTGTAGTGCTGCATGTGAACCAGGGCAAATGTTTAAATGGGGGGGGATGATGGGAAGCTGCCTCGCACCATTTCCCATCCAGATCTTTTGCCCGCATTCCCACAGTGACTGGCCACAACGCCTCGGGGGCCAGAGAACGAGCCGTTCTGTGCACTGTGCTTTACCACTAAGCTGTGCCTCTTCTCCCAAAGAGGGAAGCTCCCTCTTGAATTACACTGAAGCTTCTGGAGTAATACCCCTTTTCTTGCTGCAGTGGTGGAACAGCTCCCAGCCACCAGCTCTCAACTCGAGCCAAGTGGCTGTGCCTCCGAAGAGGACGCCCCGTTGCTAACTCTTGAGGAAGTGGCTCGGATGACCAATACAGCCTACTTCAAGGCCTCGGGTAGGACGCGAAGGCCGTGGTGCCAGAGAGCCGACTCCGGTTTGTCTCAAGTCAGGAAGAATAATTCGTAACGGGCCAGTTTTCCCACTGACCCATCCCTGCCTGAGGTTTTTGGTTTCGTTGCCCCTTCGTCTCCCTTTTTAATATCACTTTTATTTGTTTTCTATGAGCAGATACAAGTACATGATTTTATGTGAACAAACAGCTTCAACAATCTGAATTCCCACAAAACAGAAGAGGATCCCTCCCAGGAGAGGAAAATGGGGAGGACGGGGAGCCGCCCGACTCCACATCAGACCTGTCTCGGTCCTCCTAGGCCCCTTTGCCAACACTGGCTGGCAGCAGTTCTGCAGAAGCTCAGGCGGGAATATTTCCAGCCCTACCTGGGGACTGAACCCGGGGATCCTCTTCATCAGTCTTTTTTCCAGCCTTAAAAGTTTTAAATGAGCTACAGAACATTCAATATAAATCCAGAGAACATTCGCACTTGTTGGATTAAAAATGTAATCAGTACATAATCTCCCGGTCCTTCTTCCTCTTTCCTCCCCAGTGAAGGATGAGAGTGGCCAGGAAGCCCTGGAGCAGCTTGCTCAAGAGCAAGAGGGCCACCTGCACGTGCAGAGGCCTGTGTACGAGCCCCCGCCTCCCCCCGCACCCATGGAACCTCTCTACGAACCGGGCCAGGATGGGAAGGTGACAGGTGAGGCGGAGGAAGAGGGCAGCCCTTGCTGACAGCCATGCTTTGGGAGGAGAACATTTCCCACCGAGCCTTTTGAAGACCTCGAGTAGGACTCGCCTCTGTTCCCCAGCCTGCCCCGCAGGTTGTCTCTGGCCTCGTGTCGTGGCCTCCTGCAGCCGTTCCACTGGCCCAGCAACCGCCTGGCCTTGGCTGCGTGGGCACGCAAGGAGCAGTGGCTCCAGAAACCGGCGTTGGGGCCCCAGATAAGGAGGCCTTGCGCAGAAGTGGCTGTCGGCTGTCGGTAAACCCGGATCGCTTTGGCCGTCAGAGTTCATTGTCTCCGCTGTGACTCATGAGACCTCACAGCCGGGGACAAAGCGCCGTTGCTCGGGGAGTCTGTTCTCCTGCACCGAACCTCCCTCCCAGCCTGGCCTGGTGCCTTCCAGGTGTGTCTGGCTACAGCTGCCGTGATCCCCAGCCCGCCAGCCAGCCCACACGTCTGCCAGGACTTGGGGCAGAGTCCAGATGCTTTGGATCAAAGGCCCTGACTAGCATCTGGAGTTGCGAATGCCATGCCCTAATCCTGCCTCCTGCAGCCCTAAGTATCGCACGCTTGCTCCGGCCGGCCACTGCCGCTTTCCTGACATTCTCTCTCTGTGTCTGTGTCCCATATCTTGAGCAGAGACCCCTCCTGAAGTGTTCCAAGCACTGGCTGAGCTGGGCTATGCCTCCTTCCGACCAGGGCAGGAAGCCGCCGTGATGAGGGTACTTTCAGGTAAGGCAGTTGGCTTGCCTGAAGTCTGGGCCAAATACTTGCTCATTGTACTGAAGCTTAAAGTGAATGAAACCTTTACGTTAAAAAGATGGTACAGCCATGCTCATCAATGGGAGAGGGGGGATCAAAATCCTCAACTTTGAATAAAATACCTTTATTAGGAACAACCAAGATGTCACCAAATTGTGTGCGAGAGAAAGGATGCATTGCAATGACCGTGTGTGTGTGGTCTTTCTCAGCCTCCTCCCTGAACTGTGTAGCCCTTTTGAATGCTCTGGCCATGTGGCTGCTGCATTGGAAGGGCTGTGAGGGCCCTCGGGTCCAGCCCCCTGCTGTTGCAGGACACTAAGCTGCACCATCCCACTCAGAGGGCTGCCCAGTTCCTCTTTGAATGTCTCTAGTGTGGGAGAGTCACTGAGAGCCTTTGGGGTAGCTCTTCCTGATGTCCAGCCTGAATCTGGGTTGTTGCAGCTTGACTTGATTATTCCGTGTCCTGCAGTCTGGCATCAGTAAGAGGAGATCCTGACCTTCCTCTTTGGGACAGCCTTTGAGGGACTTCTAGAGGGATCTCATGTCCCCCCTCAGTCTTTTTCTTCCCAAGGCTGAACATGCCCAGTTCTCCCAGTCTCTCCTCACAGGGCAGTGTCCCCAACCCAGTGTGTCCTGTTTGAGCTTCAAGCCCGTTGGATCGAAATGCCTGTTTTGCTCTTTGTCTGGGTGGCTCCACATTCTGAAACCAGCAGACGGAAAGCTGACCTGACACAACGCCCGTTTCTCCTCCAGTCACGCTGGGCAGTGGATGACCCAGATCCCCAGTCAGCTGTGCACTGCGGTCCCCCGGGGCGTCATAGCTGGGCCTTCGAGCCAAGGCCAGGTCCACGCTCCAGCCTTCCCCAGGGCTGGGTCTCCAGTGCAAGGGCCCTGCCAGCTCCTGCCTGCATTCTGCGCCAGCCCTGCTCTCAGGCACGCACTCAGCCCCTCCAGCCGGTCTGACGGTGGCTCCCTGGTCCTGCGGGAAGGGGATGCGTCCCTCGGTGGCAGCTCCCTGCAGCAGGGTGGGGTAGCCCTTTGGCCTTCACGGGCCCCCGGAATGCCACTTGGCTGGGCCACCATGATGGCTCCTTGCTGTTGGAATCCGCTCTCCTCCCATCTCCCCAGTGTGGGCCCACGCCCAGCCCCTTGTCTCCCTGCTGCACAAGCAGAATGGGGGGGTGGCAGGGCTCCCCCCACCCAGCTCAGGACGCTTGAGGTGAGGGGCTGTCAGTGCCAGCGGGCAGCACAGGAGAGTGCAGGGGAGCCCACCGCGTGAGCCTGGGAGGACCAGCCTCAGGCCCCAGCTCAGCTCAGCCAGAGCAGCCCCCGGTAGGCTGCCCTCATCGGTGTCACGAGGATAAAATTGGGACCAGGCAAGACCATGACTTCCCCGCTGAGCCGCTTGGGTGGGCTGGGGGAGCAGGCCGCAAGCCCAGTGGGCATGCGGCTGAAGCTGGGGGGTGACGGCAGGGAGCAGCTGCCTGGGGGTGGCCAGCCTGAGGGATCCCGGCCCTCTAAGTCTGCCGCCGTCCTCCTCTTCCTCCCTCCGCCAACAGGGCTCTCCACCCTGGTGGTCCTGTCCACCGGAATGGGGAAATCTCTCTGCTACCAGCTTCCGGCTTACCTGTACCGCAGGCGGTCCAGATGCATCACTCTGGTGATCTCGCCGCTGGTGTCACTGATGGATGACCAGGTGAGTTGGCAGATGCCTCTGGATTTGGGACCGTTGCGATTTAGCTGCTTGCGATCCAGAGAAACAGGCAGAAAGAAGTGCTTTGCCCAAGTCATTCCCCCGACCTTGCTTTCCTGCCAAATCCCAGCTCCAGGCTAAATCGGCTCTCGTCCTTAACCTAGCCACTACGGTGTTTCTCTCTTCCCTGATCTGTTTCACCGGCAGGGTGCCATGACCTAAGGTGTTGCTAGTGTTGAAAACATGCTAGATGCTGTGCAGAGCAGAGGCGCGCCCGAGTGCCAGCCTGCCTGCCGTCTGCCTCGGGGGGGAGACAGGTGGCGGTGGGAGGGCCGTGCCCGCTGGAGCCGGGGGGTGGCCGGTCCTGGGGCAGCTCTGCGGAGGCAGTGCGTGGCTTCAGGGAGGGACCTGAGCGGGAGGAAAACCGGAGGGTGGCTAGGTGGGTGGTGGAGCGGATCCTGACTGGGCAGGGTAGGAGCCGAAAGGGAAGGAGTTAAAGGGATGCACCAAGAGGTTACGGCACAAAGGGCAGGAAGCCGCACAGGGACTGGTGACCGGTTCCTGGCTGCAGGGGGGAAGCCAGAGCCAGGACGATGGACCTCCGGCTGGCAAGCCGTGCCTCCCACGCTTCCCCGGAAGGGCTCCCTTTCTGCTGCCCTCATCCCCCTTCTCCCGCCAGTCATTGAACGGCTTTCCGGCTGTTGTGCATTTCCCCCCCATTCTGCCATGTTGGAATGCCTCTCCTGAAGCTTGGCTACTGACAGGAAGAGAGAGAAGCTCAGCATGTAGGTGCTCCTGCTGTTTTGGCTCCGTTCTTTGACCCCTCTGCTCTCGCCCCTTCCCCTCCCTCCAGGGAAGCGTCAGCAGGAAGCTGGCAAGGGAGTGGCTTCCGTGGGTGCGAGTGGAGAGCGTGCCCACCCCTCTGCTGTGCCGCGCCCATTTCTGCCCAGCCCTCCAAGGTCAAGCGATGCGCCTTCCGTCCTTCTCTTGCAGGTCTCTGGGCTTCCCCCGTGCCTGAAGGCGGCCTGCGTGCACTCCAACATGTCCAAGGCCCAGAAGGAAGCCGCTCTGGACAGGGTGAGCCCCCCGGTGTCGGAGGCATGGATCCTTGGTGCAGCGGCAGAACTGCCCTGCCTCCTGACCTGACCTGCCTCCAGCCCGGAGCTTGTGAACGAGAAATGCCATAGCACTTGGCTTTGAACCACCCCACGTAAAGGGTCTAACATGTAGTGCGTGCGGTTGTCCCCGTCCTGCAGATGAGGGACCGAGACCCCCAGCCCACGGCCACCTAGGGAATTCCTGGCCAGGGGCTGAAGTGGAGCCGGGGGCTTCCTCCTTGTAGCTCGGCTTCTCCGCAGCTACGCCACAGGGACTCTCTGGAGGGGACCCGTTGTCCAAATCTTCAGGCAATTTACGGAAGATCCAGCATGGTTCAGTGCGCGGATGAGTGCAGGACTACCAAAGACTGGGCAGAAAGGGTTGGGGCTAGGCAGGAAGCCGGCGGGGGGGGGGGGGGGGGAAACGGCTGCCGTTTCTGCTTCTCGGACGAACGGATGGCCAGCAGGAGAGAGGTGTTGCCCTGGGAACCACTGAAACGGGGGACCAGTTGCGGCTGCCGAGGCCCCAGAGGGACAGTCCACAGCGGGCTGGGGCCAGACGGCTGAGCCGGGCTAAGGGGCAGAAGCGACCTGACTGGCTCGACCTGGCTGCTTGCAGGTGAAGGCCGGGCTGGTCCACGTGCTTCTGCTCTCCCCCGAGGCCTTGGTCGGCGGGGGCTTCCCGGGGTCCAGCTGCCTCCCGCCCGCTGACCAGCTGCCCCCCGTGGCGTTCGCCTGCATCGACGAAGCCCACTGTGTCTCCGAGTGGTCCCACAATTTCCGTCCCTGTTACCTGCGAGTTTGTAAGGTATGGACTGGTGGAGAGGGGATGCTTGTACCTGAGGAGAGGCTTAGGTGGGCCTCCGACTGGGCACGCTGGGGAACTGGGACGGGGGCCCCAACAAGTCTGCCATGGCCAGTGACCCACGAGTGGCTGCTGCCACGGTGAGCGCAGCCAGCAAACTCTCCTCGCTGGGGAGCCAGGCGGGGTTCGGGAAGGGCCGCTTAGTGCGGAGGATCACGTCTGGCACGGTGGCTCCCGAGTGTGGGGAAGTCCCAGCTTTAACCGCGGGCTGGTAAACCCACCACCACCTTCATGCAACCATCGGGCGTGTGGCGGGAAGCAAAAGCGGCAGGGCCTGGCTCCACGGTGCGTGCGCGTCGCCCTTCTGGGGAGATGTGAGGCGGCGTGAGAGCGGGCTGCTTGTGGCTGGCGCGGTTCCAGGCCTCTTGGGCCGAAAGAGTCAGTGGGGTGACGCTGGGCTTGCTCTAGACGTGAAATGTAGGTGGGGTCAGAGGGAGTGCCCAGGGGTCTTTGAGGACCGGCTAGGGCTCTGAGCACGTGCAGAGAACCTTTCACTACCAAGGGTCCGTAGCACTCCCACAAATCTGGGGCCGAGGACAAAGGTCCTAAGTGTAGTGATGCATATTCCAGCCGGAGTTGAGTCTGCAACGCTTCTCTCGGTGTGCAGATGTGTTCTGGTTAAAGTCGGCCATTGGGGTTTTCTGTGGACATTGGAAGAAAAACAAATAGCTCTTAAAGGGTTTCCTGTGGGTTTAAAGCAAGGTTTGATGTCTTGTCACTGAGCAGGCCTAAGTTCTCAAGTCTTTTAGCAATGAGACGGCTTGCTTGGAAAATGTGAGCACTGAGCTGCACAGCCATCCCTCAGGTCCTGCCTAGGAACTGAATATGCCTGGCCTGATGGACAAAGGGATTCTTTAAAGACCTCCCATGTATGGTTATGCAGCTTAGCGACTCAGATAGGCTGGCCATGCCGGCTGAGAAGGGCAGCCCCACACGCTGGGGAGGCACCTGGTGGCCACCTGGCTCGCTCTCTCAGGGTGAGCCTCCCTCTCTGTTCCGCCTTAAAAGACGTGAGGGCCGGCGCGCACAGGGAGCCGGTCTGCCCGGCGAGGAGGTGGCCCCGTTGGCCTTCCATGCGCTCCGGAGCAGGAGGACCGACTCTGGCGCCGTCTCCCGGCAGGCTCTTCGGGATCGCTTGGGCGTGCGCTGCTTCCTGGGCTTGACAGCCACCGCCACCCTCTCCACGGCGCGGGACGTGGCCCATCACTTGGGCGTCCCGGAGGGCGAGGGGATCGCCGTGCGCTCTGCTGCCGTGCCGCCCAACTTGCACCTCTCGGTCTCCACCGACAGAGACAAAGACGAGGTGAGTCTGGGCCAGGCCGGCCCTGGCCCAAAAGGCCGCGTCGGCGTGTTGAGGGGAGCTCCCAGGGGCCGCCCCAGCGTGCACGCCGGTGGAGCGCCGCCAGCAAAGCAGCCCCTGATGCACGCAGGGCCACCCAGGCGGAGAGGACACGTGTGTGAGCATCCAGATCGCGAGGCGCTCTTCTGGGCGAGCGACCGCACACGCAGGTGTGCCTTGGCGGACGAAGGCCGCCTGGCTCCGCGCTGCCCCTGCCTCACCGGCCGATCTGGGCGCGCAGAGGAAGCTTTTGGGAGGAACTGCGGCTCAGCCTGCACAGGGTGTTCCTGGCAAGGGCCGCCTTCTTCAGCCCGGGGCACTCCAGATGTGTTGGACTGCAGCTTCCCATCAGCCCCTGCAGCATGAACCGTGATGAGGAATGATGGAAGCTGTAGTCCCAACATACGTGGAGCTGATCGGCGCTTGTTACAGGAAACATTTTGTTTCAGCTCTCGGCTCCTCAGCAAGCGTCTCTGTTTTTCAGGCTTGTAATGAGAAAAAGGTATTTCATAAAGGAAGGGGAGGACATGGGTCGGGCTTAGCACGCGTGTTTCCAATTTGGATAGTCCACGGCTTCCCAAATGTCAACTGTCCTTTGCCATTCCTTCCTTTCCTTTCGAGCAACAGATGAAACATTCATAGCATCGCCAGGCAAGCAGCACTACACCTCCAGGCCGGCTCCTTATTCTCTTCAACCTGTTACAGGCCCTGGTGAACTTGCTGAAAGGGGAGAGGTTCGGAAGCCTGGACTCTGTCATTGTTTACTGCACGCGCCGGGAGGAGACAGTCCGGATCGCAGCGCTCATCCGCACATGTCTCCAGGGGGTGATGCTCAAAGCACCACCCGAAGCGGAGGAACACAAGGACCCAAGCTCCGCTGCGGAGAGGAAGAAAGCAAAAGGTGGCTGAGGATCACTGGGGAGGCCAGGCAGGAAAACCGTTGCCAGGAAACAGAGGAGCTGCCCAAAATGTGCATGATGTTGTTCTTGTCCTTGGGCTAAAAGTGAAAAGTATATATTTGTCATCTGCTGTGGGTCACGATGGATTGTTAGAAAGCGACCCAATTAAATGCAGCACAGGTCACTGGAAAATGCAGGTGCATGTGTTGGTCATGGGTGGCTCGAGGACGATTGCTTGAACCCAGATGTAAAAGATGGAAGGCTGGGCTGAGGAGCTGCAGCCAGGTTGAGAAAAGAGACCTATGAACAGCTGAGAGAGAAGACCCAACTTCCAGCCCTGGCACCGTGCGCCTGCAGGCCAAACTATAAGCCATTATAGTTAGGGTTAGAAAAATGAGGTGTCCTGGCATGATTCTGAGGGTTGGAATGTGTTTAGAAGGGGCAGAAAGGATGAGCTGTGCAGAAAAAGCTACTCAGGGAAGGCTTTTTCAAAATCTTCCTCTTTTCAGTGGTATTTTAGCCCTATATTAGAGTTAGGGGTGTGCACCAGGGTAGGGTTAGGGTTAGAAAAACGAGGTGTCCTGGCATGATTCTGAGGGTTGGAATGTGTTTAGAAGCGGCAGAAATGATGAGCTGCGTGGAAAAAGC